>NC_143012.1:248913653-249246153 GCF_055824585.1 Amblyomma mixtum
TGCGACATTCCTTCAAAACTACTGGAAAGTCTCTAACTTCCCGAATATTTAGCTGCACCCGGTGCATTTTCGCACTTTAATGCAGCCAAAAAGAAATCACTGGCATTAATGTGAGACTTCAGTGAATTCGTACTTTTCGCCGTTACGACATTACGTTTGCAACAACGCCGTAATACGCGGATGACGGTAATTATATGGACGCAAATAATCTTTTTTACTCGATCAAGGTGTGTTGCTGGCCGAGTTGGTTGGGGAACATCTTGAGAAAAACAGCGCTTGCAGGCAAAGGACCAGAACGAGAAGGACACACAAATGCGCTGCAGCGCTCGATCGGCAGCCCGTGTGGACGCTCAAAATGAAATCAGCAGAGCAGACTTTCCTTGATCTCGTTTGTTCTTTGTATTTTGCTGCCGAGATCTGTGGCTGCTCAAAGTCTGGCAGTAGTCCTCCTAGTGTGCTTGCCATAATACTCAGCCTTTGCGCACTCATGCCTAAATTTCTACTTTACAAGCAAAAATGCTCGGTTGTCGCTGAAAGAAGGGCGGAAGAACCCAGCGCTTGAGTCGACACCGAAAAGAAGTATGCAATGCCATGCCCTCGCGCTCTGCTTGGTCGTCTGTTCACGTCTCAGTGAGCCTGACGGGAAGAGTCTTGTGAGAAAAATGAAGAAAGCCTGAGACGCAACACGGACAGGGTCCAGCTGTGACTGGCGTTCGGTCTATCCGGATCAATGCATGCCTTCTTTCCTCTGTATTTCGCATAAAGAGAAAGATGAGCGCTCCTAAGTTTTAGACGGATGAGCGCTCGAGCGCTCGAGCGCTGAGGTCCAAGACGACCAACTTTCCTTGCACGCCTGTCGACCCATTTCGAGCATGACTTTATTTTCTTCTTTGAAGCCTGCCCTTAAATTTTTAGGAAGAATTACTTTGCGCAATGAATGGGTTAGTTCGGTAGGCACTGTAGCAGGACAGCTATCCTTCTGTTTATATTGCAGAAAGAGAAGTTGACCTAACCTCCTGTTGTGAAAAATTAAAAAAAAGATCGATGTTTTGATTATTGAGTGACGCTCGAGTGCTGCGGTAAAGCCTTCAGGAAGTAAGCCACCACTTTATCTCTGGCTCACTAGCAACAGTCACACTAAACAAAACTATTTTACTTTTAATATACGAGCAGTAACTAGAAGTGAGCGCTATGATCTTCGCTCCATTTACATCTGATCAAATCTTCACTTCACCTTTCCACGTCACTGGTTCGAAGCTTCGCCTCCAATTTATCTCTCAACTTCCCATTCTACCTTTGAAATAAACCCTTTTAAATTACCTTGCCTCTGTTTATACTGCCCTGAGCTCCTTAATGCCGATTAAGTACATATTTACCAATGAGTTCTAATATTTGTTTTGTTTTCTTCTGAGCTGAAAAGTGACATGGCAGACCCAGACACAAACATATGCTCAAAACATAAAGGAAATGCCACATATTATATTCGGCTGCTTAGCTAACTTCAAAGTTGTCGACATGCTGAACGGGGATTATAAATTGCGTAAGGCTGGAGTTCACCACATATTCTTTGCGACATATGTGGTTATCTATGCTTTCAATGAGAAGCACTGAAGCAGCAGGTGTCTACTGGCTCAGCGCCCGCAATGTCCCCACAGCGCAAGAAAACTGCAACCCTATTTAATCCTCGGGTGTGTCTGTAAACACCAGTCACGTGCAGGTGTGATTCTAGTAGCCTCACATATGAATGCGCTAAATGACTTCAGTTCGAGCAACACAAGGCCCAAAAGAGAGAGAAAAGTGGTAGAGGTTAGGCAGGGAGCTTAATCAGAAGAATTTTCCGGTTGGCTACCCTGCACTGGGGGAGAGGAGATGGGCCCAGCGTTCTTCCCCAAGCGTCCACGAGCGCATCTCGAAATTGATCTTCGCCGTCGCCTCCCGTGCCTCGAAGGTGGACCACCCCACGTCCCCCTGCACGGCCTCGTTTGGGGACGTACGGTAGGCACCCAGAGCCCGCCGTCCCACCTCTCTCTGTCGTCGCTCCAGAAATTCACGGGTCCCCGATGAGACACATAGCACCGCGTTCGCATAAGTCAGTCCCGGCACCATCACCGCCTTCCAAATGGTGCGCAGTATTTCCAGTCTGTTGAATGACCATAGCGCCTTGGCTCTCAGGACACATTGGTTCCGAAGCGCCTTCGCGCGGAGGCCACTCTCATACAGCTCCAGGTATGCCCGCTGTGTCGTGAGCTCTATTCCAAGGTATCTGTAGGAATGCGCCCACGGTAGCTCACGTCCCTGTAGCAACAGCTTCGGCTCCACGCCCGTCGGGGCACGGGACCAGCACAGCACTGCGCTCTTCCGTGCACTGAATTGGAGACCCAGCTGCCCTGCATGTGCGGTGCAGATATCCAGCAGCTTCTGGAGGCCTGGTTCCGAGCCCGCCACCAGCACGATGTCGTCAGCGTACAACAGGCCTGGGAGGACCTGTCGCACCACCCGCCCATCGTTCATGTAGGTTAGGTCGAAACCTGCACCACACCGCTCCAGATCACCTTCCAGGTCGCTCAGCAGCAGCATGAACAGCAGAGGGGAGAGTTGGCATCCTTGTCGAAGGCCCCGCTGTACCTCAATCGGACGAGACCGGAGGCCCTGCCACTCCACAACAACTTTAGTGTCTGTGTAGAGTGCGCGCAGCCGGGAGACTACCTCTTCGGGCAGTCCTTTGAGACGTAGCCTATTCCAAAGGATCCCGTGGTCCACGCAGTCATAGGCCTTTTCCACATCCAAGAAGGCCGCCCACAACTCTCTACCCTGACCTGCCGCGAGTTCTATGCACTGGGTCATGATGAACAGGTTGTCCTCCAACCGCCGTCCCTGGCGAAAGCCCTGCTGCAACTCGCCCAGCACCTTTTCTCGCTCCGCCCATGCTTGAATCCGTCTGCGCAGGACTTGAGCGAACAGCCTGTATAAAACAGGATTCACCGTGATCGGTCTATAGGCCGCATAGCTACTGCGGTCGCCGGAGCCCTTGTACAGGAACAACATTCTTCCCAGTTTCCAGCCCTCAGGTATTTCTCCGGACTCCAGGCAGGTACTCAGGGTTTCTTTCAGTGCCTGTCGCTGAACCGGGCCTAACTTCTTGAGAAGCGACGCTGGCACGTCATCGGTGCCAGGTGCAGAATCAGTTGAAAGTCGCCCGATAACGTTCTTCAGCTCCTGATCCCCGACTTGTCCCAACCATTCTCGTACGTCCGGCCCCGGTCCAATTTCCGGATCCGGCCCCTCTTCCGGTAATCCACTGCTGCTACTGAACTTTGCTGTTACCTGCGTTGCCACCAGCTCCATGCTGTCCTCAGGTGAGAGCAGTTGAAGAGATTGGGGGTCGCGTAACTGCTGCATCGGAGTTGTACGGCCGTACAACTTTCTCACATGCCGCCAGAATGTACGAGGCGCGTTCCGCCCGCTTCTCTTTATTTCATCCAAAAACTTCCTGTCCGATGTACGGATCTTCTGCTGTATTAGCCTAGCTGCTTTCCCCTTCTTCTCTCTATATTCCTCCCATAGGTGCAGGATTGCTTGCTCAGGCTGTTTTGTTCTCAGTGCCTGTCGATGCTTCCGGCACGCCTCCTTCCTTTCCCTGATTGCCCTTTGAGCCTCACCGTCCCACCAACGCTTGGGAGTGTGCCTGCCACGTGTATCACCCCTACGCCGCTTGTTACGAAGCACTGTCTGCACCCGTTCCACCAATCCTTCATAGTCTTCTGCTGGTGTAGTTTCCAACTCGTCCGCCAGCTGTTCGGCGTCTCGGTCAGACAGGAAAAACCGTCTCTCCTCCACAGGCCTTAGCGTCCGGGCGTTCCCACCACACTCCAGCTGTATTCTGTTATGGTCGCTTCCACAGCTAAACGCCCCATCCTCGTCGATAGCCATTCGCGTCAGGCATCCGTACAGGCCCGGCGACATCAGTATGAAGTCTATTGAGGACCTCTGGTCCCTTGAAGCCCAGGTGGTCTGGCCCTCACCCTTTGACTGCAGGTTTCCTATAACCAAGTCAAATTCTTCGGCAGCGTTGAGTAGCTCTCGACCGTTCGCATCCGTCGCACCGTCCAATTCCTCCAGGTGGCCGTTAAAATCTCCCATTATCAGTACCTGGTGGTCTTGTTGAAAACTACCAATGTCATGTCTCAGACATTGCCATAGGTCTTCGTTCTTCTCCTTGCTCGAACTTCCAGTCCACATATACACTATGCCCACTGCTGTCCTCTTTCCACACAGCATCCCGGTGATCCACATGTGTTCCTGGCACTCAGGCTTTGCCCTCGTCCACCCTCGGGCTGGGTGTAGAAGGACCCCGACTCCTCCCCCTTTCCTCTCTCCTGCCCTCCTGTTACAGCCCTCCCAGCACAGTTTGGGATGTCTTGGCGGTTCCTCCTCGTCACGCAGATGGGTCTCCACCACGGCACACAACTCTAGCCCTTCCGCTTGTATTGCCCGGAACAGCTCTTCCCACTTGCGCTGAGTCCTGCCTCGCTGCAGGTTTAGAAAAGCAATGCTCACTCCCTTCCTCCTCCGTCGTCTTTTCCTCCTCTCCCTTTGTGATGTTTCTGTTGTCGCTGCACCTTTGAACGATACGTCCCGCCTAGCGTCTGGAGCAGCAACCGCCTCAGTGATACCATGAGATGATCGGTTGAGGCCTTGGGGGGGCCCTGTCCGTGTCTGCTGCGGGACGATCCTAGCGGTGCAAACCCTAAAAAGATACATAGCCGGCGACCCAATCTTTGCCCAAGCACGTCAGCTGTATGCTCGGCGTAGGGCCTGCCCTGCTCATTAGGTAGTACTACCCAGTTCGTGGCAACAAATTCCACCATTTGCCCCAACTCCATGCATGTGTTCTTCATGTCGGAATTCCACTTCTCACATTTTGCACGGATGTCCTCTTCCGCAACTGCTCTCTCCGGAATAGCATAAATGACAAAGTGGTGCCTGCTGGCTCGCTCTTTCCACTTAACGAGCGCCGCGCGCAGCTCCTGGACCGATAGACTAGGATCGGCACTCTTGTGTATCATGTCGTTCAGGCCCGCGTGAACTACAACAATGGCCTCTGGCACAGCCCACAACTCCGCGTCCCCTTCAACGGCTGCTATTACATCTTGTAATGTAGCCTCTGTCTCCGTCCTGAATTGCACGGACTTGTTCCACCTGGTCACCCGGAGTACCGGTTGTTTCAGGCGGCACGCATCCCGGTCCCCATAGACGAAGGACGACCGGCCCTGCTTTGCTCGTTTCCTTATGTCACCTTCCTGCGGTCCCACCTGCGCATCCGGAGCCAGGCTGGAAAGTGGAGGCTGCATCACGCCCCCCGTTTTCCCTGCCTGCTTCTGCGAGTCGCACGGAGCTGTGGTCATTGGCCGGCTAGCCGCCTGCAGTCTCTTTTTTCGGTGCTTGCGACTCTCCACTGGCCGATAGCCCGCTAAATCATCTGGCAGGGGGTGTAGGGCAGGCTCCCTCTCAGCCGCCCCGGCTCTCTCGGTGCTCTGGGCGACGTCAACCTCGGCTGCGACACCCGCCGGCAGGGGCGATTCGGACAGCCCGGTTTTCACTGCCGTGCTGTTCTGCTCCCCCATCCATTCCTCTCCCTGCGTAATGCCAGATAGCGGCCGTTCATGCGTCGGGCCATCCCACCAGTCCCTGCCGGCACCGCGCAGTTCCACAACCTCCGCCTGTAGCGCTTCTCGCAGTCGGCGCTCATCCTGAAGCCTCTCTTCAAGACTTTTCCTTGCGGCTGTCTCTGCCTCCAAAAGGGTCGTCAGGTTAGCTACTGCCAGCTTGTATTCCTCAGTCACTTGTTTCACCTGTAGCGTGACCTCCGATCGTAGGACGCTGATCCTTTCACACGTACGGCAAACAAAGGACGTCGACGCCTCCGCCTCGACCACGGACTCGAAGGGGGTGTCACACAACTTTACCCACGACGTGCACACTGTGCACATGACCCAGTCGTCGACGGCCTCACCGTCGCTCGCCGGCTTGCTGCCGGCTTTCCCACGCTGTGATCGCGTCATACTGTAGCTCCACGCGCGATGACGATGGTCGCGTAAACACTGACACCGAACACACGGTCACATTTATACGCGTAATTACGGCCCGCGGCCTCAACACGACCAACACGTAACACGTAACGATGGTCGCGTAACCACTGACCACGTCGCGTAACCACGACGGTCGTGTAACCACAGCGGTGTCTGCTGTACTCTGGTATGTGCACGAGCTGGAAGAGGAGGGTACGAGCGTTGGGGAGCAAATACGGTGTGCCACTACCGACACCGAGGGCACCTGCTGGAGAAAAGGGAAGGTGCGGCAACGTGTAGTGGCGACGGAGACAGCGCTGTGGCAGACCAATGCAGAAGCCAAGCCAGCTCTCGGATTGTACTCTGCGCACAAACGAGAGATTGCGCAGGAGCGCTTCTACGACAACTCCCTTGGCAGTGCCCTACTCTTCGAGGCTCGGGCGGGAGTGCTGCGCGCTAAGAAGTGGCAAGCCCGGATTGCCGGCCAGGACAATGCGGTCTTCTTGTGCACGATGTGTGGACAGGAAGAGGAGACGATCGAGCATGTGGTGCTGTCATGTCGATCACTCCGCCCCTGCCAACCGAGTGGATGTACCCTTCCGCAGGCGCTAGGTTTTGACACAGGGCAACCGGCAGAGGGCGGTGCGGGCGACAGTGAAATGAACAACCAGGAAGCCATTACCAAGGCCAGGGCGGTCGAAACAACAAAGCGCCGCCTTGAAAATTGGAGTGGACTGAAGCGTTAGGTAGTGGTGACAACACGGCGGGACAGTCTTCGCCGTAGCGTCACAAAGTTGGCTAGGACGTTCGTGTAATGTCCGCCCGTTACAAAGGCATAAGCCCCAAGTCCAATCCAATCCAAGAGGGATCAGGGGGGTGTAAAAGAATAAAACGGTGATATGTACTAGTGGCCTATGGGACAAGTGTACTCCATTCATAATGCCTTTATTCTTGCCATCAAGAAACTGCGAGAATTGCTTCCTTACACAGTTTGTGCACTCTGTGGCGCACATAATGAGCCTATAAATACAGACGACCCCGGAATATTCACGCTGATGATATGACACTGGAAAATGAATCCTGGGCAGCAGTAACAATGCAAACTTGTAACACCTGCCCGCATGCGCTTTTGCCAAAGTTAACACTTTGAACGGAAAGCACATGTCTTTGCCAATAACGATACCGTCACCTTGCATACTTCAACACAGGATGTTGAGCTTCCTGCCGAACACACTACCGGCTTTAGCCCCACTGCAGATAAATTCGCATCATCGTCCTGTTGTGCTGCGCACCTGTTCAGTCTAGCCTCTGTGACTTCTTCAGCTTGCCAGGGCTGTCTTGTGCTATTTCCCATGTTCATTCACTGATCGAGACGAATTCGGGTGCTCCGAATCAAGCCACGTCTCTCAGAAGTGTCTTGCATGCCAACAAGAGATTTCTTGCATACGTGTTGCATGTTCAAGTTTGAAAGGAGAAAGGGGATCGCGAAATTTTGGGATATATTTTTTCGATTGGTTTATTTGCCTCATTGTGATTTTCAGTACCGCCTGGGAGGCCTCCATCCAACGATCACAGTACCTCACCGAATTGGATATTGACAGCGACGATGATTCAATTTTCTTTTGCGCTCGGGCAACTTGTCCGATGAGCGCTTTGGCCTACATGTTAGGTCTTCTGGGGGTGAGGTCAGAGGCTCATTTTCTGTAACATTTCATCTGAGTGAAACTGAAGATGTAGCTAAGAGAAAGCTCCTACTCAGTGAAAGACTGATAGGCATCTGGCAACTTTGGCAATCTGGCCCGGACCACCCATATACCAGACGGTTCCTCAAACCACCAAGACACCTCTGAGGTCCAGAGTCGGTTGTAAACACGGACGCTGATCAACAATGAGAGTAAAAATCGCTTACACAAGTGGGCGTCACAGTGCGTTTCTTCCAGCTTTTGCTGACCTTGTGTGAGAAGTAGTTGTAAGCATTATGATTTAATTATTTTTTAGGGGTAGGCATCATAAAGATTTTCTGTGTAACGTGTTCGTCTGCGAGAATCTACACATCTACAAGTAACTTTCTTCAGACTGACATAGTGCATTTCATACCTTTCATGTTCAGACATTTCATTTATTTTTTTTTAGAACAAATGCCACAAGAAAAACGGAAATTCCTCTCTCAAATGAAAAACAAAAAAGAGACATTAGTCAGTTTAGATAATTTTTAAAGCGCACCATATTTTATACACAACGAAAAGCAAGATACGGACGGCTAGCCAGGGCTGGTGGGAGGTAAGCGACCGCTTTTTGCGACGCATAACGTTTCGCCGCTCCTAGAATGTAGCAAAATAAAAATGGGGAAGAACTATAGCAGCTCCGACGGGATAACTGATTGTCGCAATGACAAGTGACAAATGCTTTGCTGTGCTCTCTTTGACGTCCTCAACAGCTGCATTTGTGAAATATGATAGGCTGGAAAGCACTCGGCAATGGCTTTCAGTCCTGTATATATGCTTTTATTCTTCGCATCAGCCTCCTGTATGGTCTGTCTGGCAACATAGTAACCCGAGGCCATTGCCCGTAGCCGCATACTGGTCGATGGCTTTCCGCTGTGCCTCCTTTGAGTAATCCCTTGTTTTCATAGCGGTGTTGCTCTGTTTCGCACCTTTGGTTTCAATATCGCATACCAGTTGGCCATATCAGGGGCATGTGGGAAGAAAAGTTGTCGAAGGAGGGTGGAGGTGGCAGCGGGGCTGAGAAAGGAATGGGCGTTAGTGCCTGAAGAGTGCCAATAAAAGTATCCGCTTAAAGAAAACAAGATCTCAAGAAGCGATACGTTATTCATCGAGCGTTCATCACTCATTGTGCCTCCCGCGGCGCCGACGCATTCTCCCTTATAGTCCAGCGAATGATGCCGGGCGCCAAAGATACATGGGTGGGCGCGCATGGTGTTATTTAACTTGGCTCGTTTTTAACCACCGGGAACGTCATTTGTCTCCAGCCAGCTGTCGACGCATGTTGCAGTGATTAAGGATACAGTGCTCGGGTCGCAATGGCGGGTGTCGCAGGAAGAAACTGCTATTCCTTCTTAGCGAGTGCCAGTCAACAAGTTTGCTTCGCGATTTCCACAGAGTACATGTCCAATTTAAGTACGTTCTAAAATTCTGACTGTAAGCTCGACGTACTTCTTTTTTTTTCGGTTCTTGTGTGTGAAGAAGCTAGCCCACGCCGCTCGCTGGAGGGCTAGCGCTAACAGCACGTGGGTAGTTATCGCCCCGGGATGCTCGGCGAGAACTGTGCTGTAATCCGGGGAGATCAGCCGACGGTCGTGCGTTTTTACCAGAGCAATCGCACGTCAATGCTTAGTGTGGCTGTAACCTCTCGCGAAAGCCTCTGAATATCTAAATCATGGTGCAACCTTAACTTGGCCCAGTTTGCAAGGGGTCTTTCTTTATGTGTGGGCGGCAGGGCTGCACTGTAGGAAGAAGAATGTGTCTGTGTGTAGCGCGTTACTGGAGTAAGAAAGCGTGGCTATGTTGGCAAAAAGAATACGAAAGAGACCGCCCAAATTTTCCGAAATGAACGATTGATCCCTGGAAAGGATGAGACTTTTTTCTCGTAATCAGTCATTGCTTCGGTGAATGAGTAAAACCCAATATAGTTCTTTTCACGTGCCATGTGGATCGAAGAATAAAGTTTCTTGTAAGGAGTAAACCCAGTTTCGTATTACCCATTGATGCTACCCGCACTCTTCGGACACATTGCAAAGTTTTTTCGCTCTAAGCACACTTATGCATGTCCTTATAAAATTACGTGACTGTGCGTTTATGAGAAATAGCTGTGACGCCTATCCCTGTTTATGCTGTCACTGAAGGAACGCCACATAACCTCCGCATTTGCGTAGTTTTGGGGGAGAGATAGGTGATGTAGTGCTTAGGTTTTACAGTTTGCTAGCTCTTAGCCTTGCCATCAGGGCGCGACTAAAAGCATTAAAAAGCAAGGTACATCTATTGCTGAGATCAGTGTGCGCCACAGGAGCAGTAAAGTTGATCAATGATCTGAACATACACGGCCGAAAATTTATCATATATTTTTGAAGCAGAGGATACGATAGTTTTTGAGTTATTAAAATCTATGCAAAAGCCGCTTGCGGGTAAAAAAAAAGCCATGCAGAAATATTTGTATAAAATAGGTCATAAGAAACGATAAGCACCTAAATAATAAATTTTCAAAAACTACGGTGTTGTTTCCAGAAAGCTTCTGCATCCTCTGTGTTCACGCCACTGCGTAAATAGGGAGGATGTGGAGCAAAAGCGTGCTTGAAAATCAGGACCCCTGCAATGAGCCCCGTAAAAAACAAGCTCAGTTGCGTGCGTCTTCATGAGAGGTCATTCAATTGCAGGGAAGATAATTGCACGCCATCCAAGGAGGTTTGCAACAGAGGGGCAAGAGCAGGAGGAAAAGGAGGAGGAGGAAATGGAGGAAGAGGTAGAAGAGGAAAGGCAGGGAGGTTAACCGGAAGAATAATCGGTTTGCTACCCTACACGGGGGGAAAGGAGTGAGGAGATAAAAAAAGAAAGAGAAAGGAGAGTAGCAGAAAGGGAGAGGAAAAATGTTGTGTAATAGTCATACAGTCAGGGGAAGGCCCTGAAACACTCTACGAACTCAGGAGCAGAGTTAAAGTGGGGGGGGGGGGGGGGGGGGGAGGGAGCTGGAGCTTAGAGTGTGTCCCTTAACATCATGGCGCGCAGTAGTACTTCGCTTGCAATTCTTCGTTCTCGGTTTCGAAGACTGTGAGCGCTGCATGCTAATGGCCTGCTGCCTACCGGCACCTGGTTGTACCGAGCCCAAACCACGGATCACAGTTATGAAATGTGAATTGCTGTTGCAAATGCCAGCAGGGTTGCCGTTGGGAATTTTTCAACAGAGCCAGAACTGATGCTAAAAGTAGCCAAAAGTAGCCACGCCACCTGATCTTGGCGCCAAATTTGTAGCCAAGTAGAAAAGAACCATTATTATAAGCAACTTTTATTAGTGAACAATAAATATTATCATTTTGAATCAACACAACAGCACAGAGTAAATAAAGAGCACAGAATTTTGGGCCTCTTGCTGGGCCTTCAAGTATCAGGTACGTTGCAAATAAATAAAAGTTCAGTCCGCGTAGTTTATCTAGAGTAGATAGTGTTCTTGCCGGAGTAATTTTGGCACATTCTATTCAATCCCTCAGCAGGAACGTTAAACGATGATGCTGTTTTTTCTTGGAGTCGTAGCCCAAATTTGATTCGCAGAATCGACTGGCGTGATTTGATTTAAAAAAAAAAGCAAGTCCAGCTTCATTTTGTTACGGATCTCTGTTTTCGTCAAGTTCACGCAAGAGAACACGCGCTCTGCATCAGCATTAGAAATTGGAAGGGTCAAAATTTTCAGTGCTCCTTGCGCCAGGTGTTGAAAAGGGCATTCGCCGCAAGTGTCCTTGTACGATGCCGCTGCGTGCCAGAAAGTCAAACATGATGCGCGATCAAGTGCACCGCTAATTCTCTGCTCCTGGCGTATTTGAGACTCCAGTTCGTTGGAGGAATATGCGCGCATCAAGGCGACCAGGACAGCAATGAGGACAGCAAAGCTTGGAAATAATTGTTCTTTTCTGTTCTTGCTTGCTATTGTATATGCAATTGCAAAAAAAAAAAAATGGCTGTAAATGCGCCAAAATAGAAGTTCAAAGTAGCCAGAAAGTAGCCAAGGAGCCAGCGTGAAATTTTCATCGCCAGACGGGGTTGAAAAGTAGCCAATTTGGCGCAAAGTAGCCACCAACGGCAACCCTGAATGCCTGCACTTAGCTTAATAGGTCACCAACTTTCGCAACTTTCGCAGTTGCGCGGAGAATTCTGGCAGGATTTGCACTTCTTCCGCCCACCCATACGACTACCCAAGTCATTTGTCGTACTACAGCCGTATCACTGCCAGATACGCGATAAGGAAAGTGGAATTAAGTGTGCAAAATGCGAAGGTCTTCTTGCCTTTGAGAGATGTCGTGAAGCAGCGTCAATCATGCTTACCGTCAGACAACTATCAAAATTAAATAGCTGTGCTAGACAAACATCCTGATATTCTCACCCAGTTCCTGCAAGTAAATACGCGAATAGTGGAGCGTGTTCTCTCAACGGCCAGCATTGAAGGTGAACTGGTTCAGCCATACAGTGGCGGCCGCTACACTACAGTGTTCATAAACCACTCCGCAGGTCTCTCTGCTAATGTTTCGAGACTAGGTGCTGCCTCATGTACAGTCCGAGTCTAAACCACTGTAACAGTTTTGAAATGACTATGTTCATGACTAACGAAATGCGTGTGTATCCACTCGCCGTTTGCGCAAGCCCAGGAGGAAAAGTAATGCTTCTGGTCATTAACTTATTTCCGATTTTGGAGCACCAATGGGGCGAAAGTACTTGCCTAATAATAATAACAATAATATTAATTTTTATTTCGCCACTGTGCAGTACATGATGGCAGGGAGCCCATAGTAAAAGCTGTCCTATAAAAGCTATCAAGTCACCTGGCCTTGACATAAGACACTCGTCGCTGCTTCTCTACGATTGCGTACCCAAGCTGCACTCACTAATAGAGTTCGGATAGCAGTTTTTGCACGGCATACCTGTTTCCGCATGCTTGACTGTTCCCCACTTGTTGCAGCCTGACGATAATTCAGAGCTTTTTCGCAGGCAATACGCTCAGCGCCTGTGACATTTCTATTGATTCGCTGTCTTAGCGCACTGGCTTTCAGTTATGAGTTCTCGATAGTTCAGGCTTTACAAAGAAAACAATACAGCCTAAATGAGCTTGAGCTGAGAGAAAATTAAGCTTACACTTTTTTGAGTTTTGCCCATCACTCTGTGTCCTGCTTAGATCTCAACTTTCAATCGTGGGATTTCTTAATTAAGACAATCCAGAATAATAACTTCCATTCGGGGGTTCAGAAATGTGAGGAAGCTTAAGGAATTTGTTTGTTTTCACTGCGTGCTCTCTAATTACAGGTTCACCGGATAAGGTCACGTTTCGTCCACTTAATTAACTGTAAGATAAAAAAATGCGTCGACGTTGAGGGCGAGAACTCAATATATTTTTCGAATACAATTTCACGCTCATTGAGCAGAGAGCAGCTCCGTTTTCCTTTTTTAATTTACTGTCCCTCCTTCGAGCTGCCTCGTTTTTAGCCGCCTCGTAACGCCCTAATGAAATCCTGTGATCCCGAAATTGAACCAGTTTTTTCGCGCAAACAATCAGATTGGAAAAAACAGGTTACGCTACAAAGCTTTTGGCCTCAGTTGCAGAAGCAATCCTCAAAAAATCAAAACAGCCTGATCTCGGACATACGATAGATAAGCCCACCAAAAAGAAGGTAACCGTCATTCCTTACTCGCATCGCATTTCGCACAATTTGAAGAAAATTTCAAAACGCGTTGGCGTTGAGGTCGTCTTCAGTGCTCCTGAGATACTTTCCCAGCTTTGCAAACGGGTCAATGAACCACGGCAAAATGCTAGCAAATGCAACATTAAGCACCAACAACGTTTTGTGCAGTGCATAGATTAGTTGCCTATTCTATTCCCCTGTCTTGTGGTATGGAATACATTGGTCACACAGGCGTTGTTTAAATGAAAGACTAAAATAGAATGACTAAAACGTAAGTGTTCAAAAAGGCCGCCATATTAGTATCCATTGTTGGGATTGTGAAGCTGCGGAAACAGGCTGCTTGCCCCAATTTGAAGAAACTTTAGTATTAGCGAGGAACAGAAACAAGATGCTCGTTGAGATCATTGAAGCACTCAACATACTACCGTTAAAGGTTTGGTTTGGTTTATTGGGGTTTAACGTCCCAAAGCGACTGAGGCTATGGAGGGACGCCGTAGTGAAGGGCTCCGGAAATTTCGACCACCTGGGGTTCTTTAACGTGCACTGACATCGCACAGCACACGGGCCTCTAGAATTTCGCCTTCAAGAAATTCAGCCGCCGCGGCCGGGATCGAACCCGCGTCTTTCGGGTCAGCAGCCGAGCGCCGTAGCCACTGAGCCACCGCGGCGGGGCACTACCGTTAAAGGACCACTCACTGCATAAGCATGCCTTCAGTTTCACTGTCAGAAAAAGAACTTGCCTATCTGACAAGAACTTCGATGAATTAGCTGTACAGCTTTCCCAACAGGTCTACTATTTTTTAGCACTTTCATCTCTTTTGCGCACTCCCTTTTGTTGATCTGTAGGCACACCTTCACCTAAATCTTCATTACTCCTTTTATCTTTTAAATTTTTCTCGTGTTAGTTTTTGGCCTTTCAACTGTTTATCCTTTTTACATTAATGTTATACCTTTTATCGCTTTTAGCTTTTAAGATCATGTTTTTATCTTTCTTGGTTTATGGCGCGTTCCTTGTTGGCTGTTCATCACATTTCTTTATCTCTTTCCTTGATATGTTATAGTAAAGGGCTGGGTAGATTTTTTGCTTGCTTCTTGCAACACTTTTTGGTCTTCAGTCATTGACCTATCAAAAAATTGGTCTTGCTCTTCTTGTGCGTCATTGTCGCTAGCAGAAATCTGTGTAAATAAGTTGCAATAGTTTTTCCGAAACAAAGTTGAAAGTTCAGCGCTTCTGTCCGTGTCGTCCTTCTTCCTTGTCAGTTGTTCTTTTTTTTGCGCCACTGGTTCCTCTCAAAGCAAGTATAAAGCGCACCTCATCCGAGAGGTCTAACGCGACACTGCACAGATAAAGATTTCCTCAGGTCGAACTTTCCCTGCTACAGATTATTTTTTTTTCACAGAAAAAAAAAGAACATCCTTCGCTTCATGTGACGCTCCACTGAGTGAAAGAAGTTGTGAACTAGACCGCTGCCCCGAAGGCATTGCGTTGGAGAGCCCGTCCGTACCACAACTGAATGACAGGAGAGACACGAACCAGCCGCCAAACTGCAATACGCAATTATATTTCAGGTTGCAAGAATAATGCAATGCAACCGAGAAGAACAACGGAGGAAACATGAATATGCATTGGGTGTGTTTGACCTGTGCGGGAAGTGAATGAGCACTATTCAACTTTCTCTTAAGGAGCAACTAGCCCGAGAACCTACTTTGTCCGGCCTTAACGCATCCTGAATGTCGAAATTCTTTCCTGCGCAGAACTATTGACCACAACTATCATAGGACATTGCATGAATACACTTTGAACCAATACGATACCGGCGGAACAGAGAGTAGACGGATTGAGGGAAGGAGATGAAGGCCAGAGTACGACACAGCTGTCACGTTAGTTCCCTCGATGTGGCTGAAGAAGAAAAATCTAGGAACACTTTTTTTTTCTCCCACCGCAGCTTTGTCTTGGAATGTAGTGGTAGCTGAGGGCATAAACAGCGACGTACATTAAAATTCTAGACGTGTGAACGTATGTATCACGTTTCTGCGCTTCGTTGATGCTTTGTAGTATGAGTGCTGCCTATGAAAGTCCTGCCTATGGTCATTTCTTCCTGCGGTCACTGCGCTTCGAGACACTTACTTCTGCGACATTGAAGAGATTTGTTGGAGTGGAGCTTCACGTAAGCATTACATACGCATGCGTTTTATTCGTGATTTACGGAGCGAAACATGCGCACTGTATCTTGTATCTGGTGCCTAAATTGCTGCCGTGAACTGCTGCAATGGCTTCATTAAATTGTAGTTTTATTGCGGTAACTGCGCTTGGAGGAGTTAAATATGGAAGTAAAAACTTAGTTTTTCTTGGAAATGAACTCCATAGTGATTAGTACGTTTACAAAACTGTACTGCAAAGAGGTCTGATTCGTTAGAGCTCAGGCTTCACGTAATGGTTGGTGTTTTGAGATGAGCTTGTAGTCAAACTCCTAAAAGTGTCTTAAACTGTCGGAAACTGCCGCCAATGAAACCGGTGATTCGCGCCGGGTACAGCCCACAACAGAGGAGATTACGAGTGGCTCCAGGTCCTTAAAATATGCGGAAATGAGTTTACTCTGTTTTGTTCCGTAACGACGACGTGAGAAGCTTTGTAAACGCTTTTAAAACTTGTGCGCGTTGACGTTAGGCACTATAGCGCTACGTAAGTACGCCCCGATATCTCCCCATGGCGGTTTACTCTTTCATACCTCTACTATTCCGTTAAAAATCACTTTTAACAAAACTGTTATTGTAATTGGGATTTTTAGTAGCTTAGAAGAAATATCGAAAAAAAACGAACAGCAATTGGGCACCTCATGAGGCCAATAAGGCACCTGACGCAGTAGCATTCAGGAACACCAATCCCTACAACTGACCAGCAGTGCAAAGGCTAAATTTTCACCTGTCCTTTTCGTTTCAGGTTTATTTCGACATTCTGTGCATGCGATACGAACGCACAAAATCTGTACGCGTTTCCGTCCTTAGTTGTAGCGGACTAAACCGAATGCAATGCAACCGAGTCGGGGACAGAACCTCAAAGCTTTCAGGAAAACAACCGGAGTGGAACGGCGATGACCTTTGCTGCCACGAGTTTGATCTGAGTACAGCCTCAGAAAATGTCCACGATTGCGTTGCTGCTCCAAGCTACGCCGCGGCATAGACGCGCAGCTCTATATGCTGTCGTCTCGTTGCGAGAGAAGCACATGAAAGCAGGTGGTTAGAAGAGAAAAAATGAATCGCAGTATTAAGAACAATGTATTAAAAATGGCAGCCTTCTTCTCTTCGGAGAAAGTGCATAGTCGAGTGCGCTTGGTCCATAAGGAAGGCAAATGGGTTGATTATATCACTCTGCACTTTCTCTTATTTAAAACGGTGTACATTGACCGCTGCTCTTTACCCTTTCCCTTTGTATTACACTTTCATGGTGTCTTCTTCTAGCGGCTGAGTAGAAACGGGGCCAGCATGCCCTGTTCATAACCGGCAGGCCAGAAAAGTCGTCAGAAACCGGATGAGAACAATGAGGAAGTGGCCAGGAGTTTTCTTTCTGACTTGGCGCTGCATTTTCTCATTTCCTCTCTGGCTCACGTACGTTTCTTTTGCTTCTCTGATGTGCAAGACAATGCTCACCGCGCTGCTTTTATCGACCGTTTACAGTCAAAACGGGTCGACGGCACAGAAGTTGGAGTATTTAATCATGATCTTTTTTTCTTCCAGGATACTCGCTTGATGGCTCGGCCTGGTGCCCGGACCAGAACTAGGGCGGGCCTCGTGTGGTTTTCATTGGCGACTGGCTTTTTGACAGTTTTTTTTTGTTCCAGGCTCACGCTCTTTCTTGACTGTGTATTTGCAAGGCACCAATGTTTCTTGACGTCATGATGACGTTGACTGGACCCCTTCCTTGTTGCGCTACTTGTCGCCTAGGTTCAGGCAAATGATTATTTTTCTCGTTTCTTTTCCACGGAATTTTCGTTACTAGGGTACGTGTGCGTACCTCCTCCGGTTTATGTAGTTCACCTCCTTTACCGAATGGGTAATCAATCGTGACAGTAACATCGGTTTTGTTGCTTGAGATGGCAGAAATGATGGATGAGGGTGTCGCACTGATTTGAGGACAGCTCTTGTTGCTCAGTACAAAGGAGCTCACCCAAACTAACACATTCCAAGGTTCTGTACAGAAGTATAGTCCCGAAAATTCTCAGCTCTCTACATATGCTGCATCTGCACACAAGTCGTAATTGTGTGGGTGTTTTTTTTTTTCGTCTGCGATTTTTGATCTGTTGCAGAGCTGAAGCTTAGTTTGGACAACAGAAGAGAAATGGTGGGGTGGCCTTGACAGGCTTTGACAGTAGGCTTACATAATACAAGAGCATCCTAGGCTTCTTTTAATGCGCGCTTTCCTGTTTACCTGCTCTATGAAAGTCCCATTCTGCAATCTAATGGGGCTAAATTCCAGGTGGATCCAGCGCCACCGAAAGAGGTTTATTCCTGTGTTCGGAGAGTCAGTGTTGTCAGTCGCACACTAGAGCTTAAGCAATCTGCTCGCTCTCACCCACTTATACACTATCACTTGTACTCTGTTTTCAGATACTTTGCAAGACTTTCAGTGCCGGAATTACTGGCTGCGGTGACGTATGTTTCACGGCTTGTACCTCAAGCGTAGGTGGACCTGTGCATATATGAAGGACTCAACATGTTGATACGGTGTGAAGGCAAATGCACAAAGCTTCCGTTAAAAAGGACAGTGACCTTCTTGAAAAGAAAGAACCTAACTTTGCTCACTGCAGACAAATAAGTGGGCTTCTATGTTATGCACACATATGCTTGCCGTTCTAAAGCATCTGGGGCAATTGAGTCTTCTTTCGGTAAGCATTTGGTAGCTTCAATTTTCTGAGCAAAAAGAGGAAGTGAAGAAGCCGCTTGAAAATTTTTTTTTTTCCAAAACCAAGGTAGTGATATTAAAAGAGCAAAAAATTCACCCATAATCTGTTTTTACGGTCAAGACGCACAAGCCAGGCGGTCCTCTCCAGGTAATTGTCTCAGTAACAGGAACTTTGAAAAATGTGTTGGATCCTTTCTGCAACATCAACAAAAAAAAAAAAGGAATGATTCAGGAAGATTCCTTCTTAGTAAAGGTAGCTGATGAAATGGTTGAGTTTTTAGAAGCACCGGCAAAGCACCGGCACTTTAGGATTCTCAGCCGTTGTAACAAATTTTGATTGTTCAATCCCGCGTGACGACTTATTTGAATGCATCAACGAGTGCATTGGCAAATTTGGACCGGTTTCATTTCAGGCTTTCTGGAACTTTTGACGGCGTACCTAAGATGACCGATTGCAACATGTAATGATAACCCGGTTTTCCAAAAGCAGGGTATCTGTATCGGTTCTCTGATTGCCCCGATATTAAGCGACCTGTATTTAGCCAGACTAGAAAAACAGTAAACAGTAGCTTTGAAGGCAGAAAAGTCAGATTTTTCTCTTCGTTGGTGATTTTCTTGTGCTTGTTGATTGTAATCAGGGTGTTTTTTCAAACTCAGGTATCAAATACCCAAATACCTTAGCTGTTCTTTCAGAGTGACTGTTACCTTTAAGTTCAACCATGACTTGCTGAACATTGGCTTTTTGAGATTTTTGAAGTCCATTCCTTAGTAGCCAAGGGCCTACAACAGATTCTCCCGTGGTAGCGGCCATGTCTAAGTTGGCAAAAAGAAATGTAGTTGAATCGATTTTCAGAGGCGCGCACACAAAATCCTATGTTCGCCAAGCAGAAGCAAGGTTTTTACACAAAGCGGTCAGATTAGAAAAAGCAAGCTACCCTCCAAAGGTTGTATCCTCAGTCTCTGAAGTATGCTAAAAAATTCAAAAGAACAACCAGCTTATGCTCACAAGGCGGATAAGTCCAGCATACAGAAAATAGCAATTATTCCATACTTGCAAAGTACTTAGCACAATATGAACAGAATTGAAAAAAAGGTTGGTGTTGTAGTTGTATTCAGTGCTGCCAAACAAATTTCTCATTTATGCAAACGTGTCAGTTAACAAATACAAAAAAATTAGAAATGTACCACCCGGCACCAGCAGCGTTTTGTTCGGTGTACTGATGCAGTAGTTTATTCCATTCATCGGTCATGCGGAAAGAGATATATTGTCCAGAAAGGTCATTTAAATCAAAGGCTAAAAGATCATGACTATAACGATAATGTTCAAAGATGCCGCCATATTGGCATCCATTATGGCTATTGTACAGCTTAGAAACAAGCCGTTCGAATAAATTTGAAAATAAAAACGGCAGTAATAACGAAGGACAGAAACACATGGCCTCGTGAAATCATTGCGGCAGTCATGATACTAGCGTTGAAGGACCAATGCACAAGCAAACCCTCAGTTTTACTGTCAACGAAAGAACTTTCCTATCGGTCACGCAGCAGATTTTTGTCATGGAACATAGCTTATCATGTATTTCATAATGTTTGCCTTCTTTTCTCATTTTTTCGCCCTTTTTTAGTTGCTCGCAGCATTACATGTGGCTTTTCCTTCATTGTACCTTTAATGTCAGTGCACGTTAAAGAACCCCAGGTGGGCGAAATTTCCAGAGCCCTTCACTACGGCGTCCCTCATAGCCTGAGTCGCTTTGGGACGTTAAACACCAATAACCAACCAACCAACCTTTTCACTTTTTAGTATTTTGCCTTGTTGCGTGTTGACCTTTTACCTATTTTATCGTTTTTAACTTGTAAGGGCGGGTGTTTCATTTTTATCACTGTGTTTTTTTATTTTGCAGTGTTTCTTGTTGGCCGTTCTTTGCAGCAACGTCTGGTTTGTTGCCTTAATGTGTCACAGAAAATAGCTTTACAAATTTTACTGCCTAGTGCCTCTCTTTCTTTTATTGCCGAAAAAAGTTTCCTACTTTTCACGCCGTTTTATGTCTTTTTGTATCAACTGACGTGTTTTAAAATCAAGATGGTTCTTACCTTGCTTTCTACGTGATGGGTCTGTACTTGAAAGGCTAAAATACGTCATACCCGTTTCTTCTGGAATAAAAGTTGTTCAGTGCTTCCGTCCACATCGTCCTTCTACTTGTCCTGTGTGTTTTTGCACTGATTCATTAAAATCACAAGCACTATTCTGGCACAGAATATTCAAGAGAAATAGAAAAGTGAAACGGCCGATAAGGCTTACACATTTGACGCCGAAGCTCGTTTGTGGACCAGCCTGCTATAGGAAAGCTTCGAAGAAGAATGACCTAGCTTAAAAATGTTTTTGTTTATAAGGTATTGACTCGCCTTCTTTGTGAAGAAAAAATTATAAGGCCGTCGACACCCCTTATATTGTGCTTTAGGAATTTATAATGAGTCGCACTGTGTGCCATGTTAGTGTTGAACCACAGCTAATCCTCGTATGAGCACAATTCTTTTTTTCAATTTGACACTTTTCATTTCGCCGTGGTCCAAGCGGTCTGACTATGGAAGTCGGGTGCATCCAGCTCTGCGCCTGCCACTTGTGCGCGACATTCCGCAAATATTAACCGGTGATCAATGCGATTAATCCAGATAAGAATGTGTTAGTAAGCGGGCCCCATTTTCATGAGCACATTGACTCGTGGCGTTTCTTTGTGCAGCCACGCAAGCAAGCTCATGTACCATAAATTTATGACACCCCTTGTGTGCAGTTGTGCCAACTGCTGCCACTGCGCGTGACCTCGACAGTCAAACATGCGGTAAGGAGGGCTGGTTGTAAAGTTCTTCAATTCTTTGAAATCGTTTCGAAGGTTGTCCAATATCTCCAACGACGCGCGAAGTGACATCGAGAGCAGGCTGCAAACTGGAAATGTGTTGGAACTTGGGCAGAGATGTTCAAGTGGCCGCGTGCTCTTGCGTTGACGAAGGCTATCATTTTCGAAGCACAGCGCGAGAGGCTGCCAGTTTTACACGTGTGGAGAAACACGCGTGGCGATGGCCGATGGTACCCTGCCAGCCGTAGCCTTTACAAACATAGATAGGGGAGAAGGGAATTAGTACCATGAGGCGCCAGTTTTAGTTTACGCTGAAAGAAAGAGTCTCAAAGATGCCTTTATAGATTGTTAGGATGAGGTTTTCTATTCGGACGTTATGCAGCAAACTTCACAGCTTGTCTTCTTTTTTGATCCCCATAGACTTCAGCTTTTGGCATTGAGAATGCTAATGGTTTTCTATGCAATATACTAATTCTACTGGGTTAGCATGGCGTGCGGAAACGCCGAATGACGGTTCGCCGTCCTGATACATATGCCAGATTTATTCGTATTTCCGCGATTGCGCTCGCTTAATCATGGTTGTTTTGAAACCTCGGTCATGATTCTCTGAGTTTATAAGTGTTTTGGAGGAAGTGACAAAACTCATAAAATTGGAGCAACCTTAGACTTCAGTCTACCGAAGCGCCAGGCTGGCTTTCCTAAAGGCTACGTGATAAAAAACCATGTTCGCACCATAAATTAGGTGACAAACGAATGTAGGGAGCACAATTAACATATAAAATAAAGCATATATAAAAAAGTCTGCCGCTACGCTGACGACTTTCTAGTAGCTTTCCATTTATCGTATATGTCTCAGCTAATGAGCGGGCGAGATTTTGAAGTCATTTAGCAATTGTTCGGAGCAATTTCGTTTCTTTATGGAAATACCGAAATCCAAAGCACTTCAAGAACAAAAAGTAAGAGTTTATGCTCTACCAGCACTAAGTCTGAAGAGCACATAAGAGAATTGCCTCAACGTATGGTGCCGTATAGCTGGTGCTTACCGCCTCGGGCAAGCTGCCACAGATATGCTGGCTTGTAGAAGAAGGGCCACGTCGCCGTGTTGATTGCCAAAAGAAGCACCAATATCTGCACAATAGCTGCCGCGCAGGTTTCGTCTACCAGATGCCACTCAGCTGTAGCATCAGCCAGAGCTGCCGGTGTATTAATGAACGCCTCGTGGAGTACACACGTACAGGCAGTGGTTCGAACCTGGCACTCCATTGTAAGACATGCACAGGCTCCTTCCCTGCACTGCACAATACTACTATCGAATAACGTGGCAAAAGAAAAAAAAAAGCTCGAATGAGAGATATTGGAAGACTCGCTCTTTCGTGGCTCGGGTGAAAAGTGCATCAGTGATACCTCAGTGACATTGCTACAGAAAGATTTGCTGTTCACGCGCAAGTAAGGTTAATGGTTAGGCCACGCTCCTTAGAGTCCTATCTAATGGTATGTACACGCGGCATCAATTCTTTGAGTAGATGTCGGTTGTCAAGAATTTCATTATAATGATTAATATTTATATTCTCATTTTTGGCGAATTGTTGCGCCATTCGTTGCTGTAGGAGTCTGCGCAGGCAGCCTGATCACTGGAGAAAAGGTTCAGAATAAACACAGTTGCAAGTAGAGTTTGTCGCGTCCACATCTTTCTTGTCCTTGTCCTTCCGACCGCTTTCAAAATTTGGAATTCTATACCAACTAGCCCAGCAAACAACTTTGTTAAAACTGTATATAGCCCTCGTACATTACGAGGAAGGATTTAACGTCGTTGTAGCCTCAGCAGACATGTAGATTATTGCATAGCTAGGGTTAGTTCGAGCCCATCCGGCGGCATGTGGCAGTGAACTTGGATGACACTGAATGAGTGACGGAAGATATAGACCACGAGAGGGAGATAGCCATGAGAATAATAATGAAGTAGACAGCACTTGAACGTACTGTCAGGTAATGAACTGCAACCTGCAAGTATCCCTCATCAGAAAAGTGTTTAACAGCTGTATCTTATCTATACTATGAGAGAGAAATGTTAAAAAAATTGTTGAAGTTAAATTGAAGCAAAGCGGCGCGCTTCAAAAAATATAATTGGTGTAATTATGAAAGAGAGGAAGAGAGAGAATGGATCAGGGAACAAGCGCGATTTAATCATACCGTAGTCCAACTCAAGAAGAAGTAGACATTGCAAAACCTTCTAATGCGAAGGAAAATTAAGTAAAGGGTAATGGAGGGGATTCTAAGAAAGTGAAAGCCTATCAGGGGTAGCAGTGAGTCAGGTGGCCGGACAAAAAAAGAAGTAAGCGGTACAAGTTGGCCGCAGCTGGCACTAGATAGATTTAATTGGAAACATATGGGAGATTGCTTTGTCGTAGAGTAGAGGCATTTAGGCTGATGACGATGACCCTGAAAAATGCGTAAAAGTTTAAGCCGAATAATTTACTCAAGTCTCAGTAGAAATTAAATCATGTTCGCCTTTGTGAACAAGCATGGAAAAATGCGCTTTCTTAAAACATTGAATAGAGATGCGGTTTTGCGACCAAACGAAAACAAACTGAGATTCGGAATGAAGTCGGCGCTCCCGAGAACTCGGACCAATATCCGGAGGCCACAGGAAGCAAGGCTCTAACAATAGCCCCACTAAGGAAAACAAATGCACCCTCTTATTGTAGTATGTGGGAGTCTGCAAAGGGAAAGAGGCCACCATAACAGGCTGAACGCAGCATGATGTAGAGTTAAGAGACGAGAAAAGGAGTTACTACGAAGAGTTGGGAAACCAGGTAAACAGGGCTACCGAGACGAAGCAAAGAATAGTGTGGTGCGGTAGAGAAGTGGTCCTTCCCAACTAGCCTCCTGGTTGCAATGATTCCTCATTCTTCCTGCTGCCGACCTCGAAGCTGCATTCGAAAGCAGACCAGTTGAACACAAGGTACAACTTTGATCAAACGTTTACAGTTGAACGGGGTTTGCCTCTAAGCCATGTGCTGGTGTTTCTCCAGCTGCTCATGGAATTCAAGAGTTTGAAGAAGTGAGGGCGTTTCTCTTTTGATATATTTGAAACGATGATGTTTAAAAATGATCCGTGCTGCATGGCTCACAACCAATCCAGACGTGATTTACGTATCAAACACGATAAGACGGTAAACGAAGGGACACAGATGCGTTTATAATTATTAAAGACAAGTGTTCCGCGAGTGATCCCGTTTTTCCTCGCACTAACTGATTTATATACGTTACTATATGAAAGACCTTGCTCTACGCTTTCGCTCTTTCAGATGATGATGAACGTACTCTGATGCGCAGGCAGTAGAGATTTTCAAGGACGTTGAACGAAGTCTCACAGACGCGAAATGGAGCATCGGGAAGAAATTGTCGAGCTGCTTTTGTTACACTGGCGGAATGTTTGTAAAAGATTCCTACATATTGTCACATAGTGGTGACTGCAGTCCGGCGAGCATGAAAACAGCGAGAATGGAATCCAAACGAAATTCTTTATTCGGGCTGACTCGCGCCCGCAAAGAACTGCCATGACTCGGCGGCGGCGTAGAAACAGGCGTGCTCGGTGGTCGTCGAACCGAATGCCTGCCACTTTCTACCATGCTGAATTAAAACTTAGAGCGAACTTTTGAGATAAAGCGTGCAAAGTTAATATAAAAATCTGGAACAACGTAGAATTGGCTACACCTGGAAGCGGTAAAACAAATGCGGTAAGACAAATATGGTCGCTTCTCGCATCACAAAATAAGTGATAAAGTGGCGTGCCGGCAGCGCCGGCAGCTTTGAAGAAAAAACAAACACTACAAAGGTTCGCGGCAGTATGCCTTTGTTCACAAGCTCACAGCTAAAGCTGCCCCCTTATATTGATCTGAAAACATAGGCAAACATTTAAGGGCCACATTTTCCCTCCTTTTTTGTCTTCTAAAATGCTTCTTGAACCGACTTCAGCAAAAAAAGAAAAAAAAAGAAAACGAAACGCTAAATAAAAGGCTACATCGAAAATGTAACTTCTAAGGCGACAAACGCCAGAGTACCGTAGTGAGCTGTATGCGAGGGAAGAAAGTTCGAGCCTTCATTTATTGATTTCTCTGTTATTGTGTGCGGCAAGCTCAGTTCTTCCTGTTTTCAAAATTTTCCTTCCGGCGTACGACAGGCAAAAGTCGTTAACATATTTGCACGAGAAATAAGCATAAAATTGTCCGTTTCGTGGGAAATGGTTGCTTCCACTCATAATGCTCACGACTGTGCATGCAGAGCCCCGAGCGTTGTGTAAAGAATAAAAGCAAATAGGCGTCATTTTGATTATTCAATGAATGCCGTAACGTAAATGCTTAAATATTGCCTGGGAGGAAGCACCAGTTTAGTGCACAGAGATATGAAAAGCAAGAAGGTCCTAGTTCGCCCTCAAAGTGCAGGATGTTACGCAAAATAAGATTAAAGTGTCCCGTCCCAATAAAATACATTTATTAAATTGTTATTGCGCTCACATGACCAGGCAGTTAAATATGGCTAGCAAGATGAGTTGTTGGGCAAGTTGGTTCATTGCAGCTCTTGTTGCCCGTCATCTTTTATGTGATTGTTCATTTTGCCCAACCGATCTTTACGCTAAGCACGGCTCAGCGCCTAAAACTCTGACATGGCTGACGACACATGGCTGAAGATTAGTGGCCCGAACGGATGCCTTATTTTTCCAGATTCTGCGCCTTGATTTGTGTTCCTGCATGTTCTAGTGTCCAGAGAGCACATTACCGCCTAAGCGGCTGTATGGACATAGCCGAAAATGAAGGGGCGACTTTGATCCATGAATAACCAACGCCATCGGATTGCAAAGCTTCACTGCATGCAGTGTTGTCATATCTGCGCCGTTCCAGAGGCGCTGCGATAATCTGTTTTTTAATGAAGGATTAGATCACGTTAGCCAAGTTCAGTGTTCCAATCATCACTCAGTGTTCCAAGCGTACAAGCACAGAAATGCGTAGTAGTAGGATGGAAGGTATTTAACTGCAAGGTAAATATGAACAGGAAGGTGTTCAAGTCGATTTCTGAACAGCAGACTTGGACCTGCTTTCATACAAGGTGTGACTTTTGAATTTCTTAATGTGGTTGATAGAGTTCTAATCATAGTACGTGTCTAAATTTAGCGCTGGGCCTCACGTGGACGTTATTTTACCAATTGAGTATAAATTATTCACACCAGCAGTCAAAAACTTATGGACCTCAGTATTCGAGAAAAAATATAATTTCATAAATTTTTGCCCGTGCAGCATGAATTACTAAGTGAGCGTTCAATTCTAGTGAAATCCATCCCGAAGCACAAATCTCGAATTTCTTTGCCGAAGTCGCAGAAAACGTACTACGCAGCTTCACATATTTTAGAGCAAGGTTTTGCTCGGCGTCGCTATGTTTCGCGGGGTTGATCCCTTTCGGCTTTGCCATTATTAGCACTAAAATAGAAGCTACTAACGTCGACGCCTTCTTGATTGCAGAGTGGAAGGCCTTATTTGCAGTTTCCTCGTGGAAACCCTCTGAGGACCCCTGTAACTAAATACTACTTGTCTGTATTCTGGCAGCGTTGAACTGTGCCCACCTATGCGTGATTATTTATTAGTATATCATTCGAGAGGATAAGTCTGGGTGAATGACAAGTACATTAAGAGTTGCGAACAAAGATGAAATAAAAAAATGCACTTTTGTCTTAACGACTCCTGCGTGAACCCCGGCACCTCCTTCACAGGTGCAACACGCTCTCGCACCAAAAGTCCAGAGAAATAGATTGCGTCAAGTGCAGAAAAAAAAATTAGAAGAAAGATAGAATGCGAACCATAATGGTGGGCCCACGGTAGCCGCGGCCATTCGGAACGCTTGATACTGAAGACCAATGAACCATTGTTTTAATCCGGAGAATCACACGATGTCACTTGGCGCAGTTCCAGGCGATACTAGGGTGGGTGAATTTTAGCCAAAAAAATAAAGAGAAGTGGAGAGCTACAAGCGCGACTATTACACGACGTAGATGCCACTCTAATGACCCTCAAAGCATCACTTTAGTCGGCAGTAACGCATTTATTTAACGTAAACACGTCGCCTTTCACCCGGGAGGTGCAGGCTTCACAATTTAACTTGCCGCAAATATGATTCTGATGCCGCTAAAAATTTTCTCCGAGTCCTTCCCCATTTCATCCTGTCTGTGTGCGCCAGTGGCTGGTTCTTCTCCAAGAAAGGCTCAATATGTCACATGAAACAAGAATAAATGTGTCTGTACACAAAGTCAAGGCGGATAATTCTAGACGGTTCAGGGACCAATTATCTTGCGAGAAAGTGTGTGGTCTTGAGCGAAAAATAGTTTAAAAATAAGCTACTGTACTGTTACAATTTGCTAAATAGGTGGCTGCCCGAGGGAACAAAGAATTAGTCCAGCTTCAGCCAATTGGACCTGATGTCGAGTGGAACAGCAGGCTGAATGTTGAGACTTTCGTATTGACGGGCCTATTTTCAGCACTTGAGCGTTTCGCGCAAAAAATGCAATCAAGGCCTCCCGTTTCAAAGCTAATCGCATAAAACAGTCGAGTCGTCACAGCTTTTTTATTATTGTAAAAATAACGACAATTTTTTTTCTAGAGTGAAAGTAAAATTTTGTCATTTTACTGACGAATAAAAAGGGAAAAATTCGCGCCTTTGAATGTTACTGCCCAACGACAGAAGAAATTGCTTAGTTCAGGACTTATACTGCGGTTTCTCAGTGCGTGCTGAACTTTCTACTGAACACGAGGCTGTTAAGCGTAAAAAAATGACCTTCTGAAACATGTATCTGGTAACAGCATGACAATTGCACAGTTATGATTGATTTTAAATACATCTGCCAGTGCAGTAGTCGCTGTCTCCAAATCAGCTTTGCGCAAAATCTGAGCAGGACAAAACGAATAAACAAAGTAAACTATACACTGTCGTAAATATATATAACGCACTCTGCAGAATATTCTGTGTGTTGTTGAAGCGGTACAATTAGCGTGAGCTTGTTACATTTCTGTAGCATATGTAGAAGGTTATGCTTTAGACTGTAATTAGCGATAAGTACATAATGAGTGGTGGCTCATAAATCAGTCACTAGCGGGCTTAATGAACGACCGACTGCCTTCCAGGGCTCTGTGTCTCTAAAAAATTTGGAGAGGTGAAAATAGGACTAAAAAGCCCGCAGTATTCGCGACATTGTATATTTGGAAGGCATTTCGAGGAGTGTGCGCCATGTGCGGGATTCTAGCGATGATTTTTTTTTTGTGGTATAAGTTGGTTGTGTTGTGTAAAAGTGCTGTAGTCAACCTGACAGAAGTACAATAGTTCAAAAGTAATTCAGATAATTCACGATATTTTTAAAAATTCATTCTGCGCGTTATCAGAAAACTGAAGAAGCCACCTTTGAAACGACTAAGCCGTGAAGTTAACCCCCTGCATTATAGATCTTCGAACTCTACCAGAGGAAGCGACACCTTCGCTCCAGCGTCGGGAAAATTGTCTCGGAGAATAATATTTGCCTTCCTACCCAAGACGCCGATGCATGTACACATTTGCTAGAATGCTCTTTCGGTGATGATGCCTATCAAATACTTTCCGTACCTTAGATGCACAAAGCAGCGAGAAAAGGTTCAATTTTTCATGCGCGTGACTTTGATTCTTCCGTCTGCCCGGAGTAGAAAATAAAAAGAGTGCATTGAAAATGTTTATTCTATATTCTTGCAGACAATTCGCCGTACCATTGGGCCCTGGGGTATTAACACAGATGAATAACGTGACTATAGCTACACTGAATCAAATACATAGTGAAAAAGGGAATAAGTACTGCCTTACCTGCGCACCCAATTATAGCACTTGGACAACGAAAGAGTACAGAAAGAAACTAGTTCCAGGTAACCTCTATCTAGAAGCGGGATTCTTCCTGCGCAGAACTCTCCAGAGGTCTTCAGCACTTCCCTGCGTTCGCCAAGAGAAATTTATGCATATCTTCGAGAAAAACTTGAACCATCAGAGTCGAGGATTGCCGCCAGCGAAAGGTTCTCTGTTGCCTAGGGGCACACGGAACAACTAGCATCTCGGTGCACATGCATGCTTTCGAGGAGTTCAAAGAAAATAAAGAAAAACAAAAAAGAAACAAAGAAGAAAACAAGGAAAAAATGAAAAAAAAGAAGGAAATAATTAAAGAAAGGAAGAAAGACTGGATGAAAAAAACAAAAAGTACGCCAGGAAAGAAAGGAGGAAGCATTAGTGAAAGAACGGAATGAAGAAAGGAAGAAAGAGGTGGGGAGAGAAAAAAGAAAATAACGAAGGGAAATGACGACTAGCGAATAGGAGGAAAAAGGAAGGAAGAAGGAAATAAAAATGGGAGAGACAAGAAAAGAAATAAAAATAAAAAGGAAGAAAAGTAGAGAGAAAAAAGAGAGAAGAAAAGATAGAATGAAGGAATAATCGAAGAAAGAAAGAGAAAACAGGAAAGAAATTATTGAAGAGAACAATGAAGGAAGGAAGGTTTTTTTTTTAGTGTGAAGTTTATGGCTGCGTGATGCCGCTTTTGGGTTTACGCTGAGAACTCATCCCCTTATTGCTAATCTACTCACTTTGAGTGATTTCTTTAATAACCTAAAACAACACCGTTCGCACTTCAAGTTGGTGATCAGTTTGGCTTCGTCTAATCATTTTCTTGATGGTGGTTACCTGAGGTGGTGTAATCACTTCCTCGATCGACGGTGGTCCTGGGTTGAATTCCTGGACAAGGAGGAATTTTTCTTCAACTATGAATTTCGTAAAGAAGCTGTGTAGCTTTCCTCTGTAGCCCAATGGCCGCGCTTATGTGGACGGCAATGAATAATTACTCCCATATTACAAATAAAAGAAAGGAAGAGGCTATGAGAGATAGATTAAAGACAGAAGGAAAGAAAGCTGGAAGAAAAATAAACGAAGGAGTAATGGAAGAACGAAAGGAATCATGGAAAGGAGGGAGACAGCAGAAATTGCAACAATGTGGATATTAACTCTTACAAATTTCGGATTGAAACATTCATGCCGCCTTTTTCTGATGGGTGTGTAGAGCAGAAATGGGTGTTTCCTTACCAATATGATAAATTGTGGTGTTTAGAAATACCTTACCTAGTTTTCTTTCCCGACCGATAAATCTAATCAATTGTTCAATAACTCTCTCCGTCGACTTCGAGTAAAAAACGTTTGTACAAAAAGCCAAAGTTCATTGTCGCGTAGTCGGCTTTAGAAAAATACAGTGATTTCTTCAAATCTTATTGTTCCGCCATTTGCACTTCCGAACAGAGATGCTTTTTTCATGACCTGGAGGCTCTCTTAAAACCTAAACCCGAAAAGGTCCGGCTTGTGCCGTTTCCAGATAATGGTAATACACATACAGGGTCTGTTCTGAAAGTAGTAGGACTGGTTTTTTCCTAGGCGAACGGGCGGACGAGAGGTGGTCTGCGTGTGCAGGATCGTTGAAGGGGGATATTGGGAACGCTGGGGAAAATCGGAAATCGGCTCTCAGCCGTTGAAAAGAGGAGGTCGCTTGTGCTGTGAACCCCTGTCGAAACGTCTCGTCACGCAGAATCGTCGAGCGTTTACTGCATCAGCGATACGCGATCAAATTTTGAGTAAATCTTAGTGAAACGGGCAAAGAGACTCACAGCATGATTAAGGAGGCCTACGGTGACGCTTCTATGGGTAGATCAGGTGTTTTTGAGTGGCACAAGCTTTTCCGAGAAGGTAAGGAAAGAGCGGAGGAAGACGACCGCTTCAGACGCCCTTCGACCAGCAAGACCAACGAAAATGTGTAGCGAGGGAAACATTTACTTAACAGTGATCGTAGAATGAGTATCAGAATGATTGCTGATGACTTGAGCATTCCTCAAACCCAAGTTTTTGAGATCGTGACAGAAAACTTATCCATGAGGAAAGCGTGCGCGAAGTTGGTGCCGGGAGTGTTGTCAGAGGAAGAAAAGGCCAACCGGTAGGATGTTCTTCATCATCAGAATGAGGACTCCGATTTTTTGTCCAGCACAAGGCGGCAACGCTGCCTCAGCCCCCCTACAGCCTCGACTTGGCCCCGCCAGACTTTTTTCTATCCCCGAGAATAAAATCGACGCTCGAGGGGAAACATCACGGATCGGTAGAGGCGGTTCAACAGGCCGTGACGAGGGAGCTTAACAGCATTCCGGTCCAGGCGTTCCTGGAGGCGTACGAAAACTGTAAAACTCATTGGCAGCAGCGTGTAGGTGCGGAAGGGTGCTACCTTGAAAAATTGTAATCGTTTGTACTATTCTCTTGAATAAATTTTGTTTAAAAAAATGAGTCCTACTACTTTCAGAACAGACCATGTACTTCATTGTGCGCTGATGACCACCCGCCGTTTTCAGACAGTGAATACGCAATGCATTTTACAGGTAATTGCTCCGGATCATGACTGTAAATATATGCCACCTATAGATATCACCTCCCAATGTACTGCTCAAATCACTTCACGCCTTGGGGTCTCTTGAAGCACGGGTGTTAATATCCAGTAAAACCCTTGCCTCATCTTGCAGCAAACATTATCATCGGGCTTTCTTTATACAGTCTCGAAAATAGTCACGACCTTTTTTGTGTTCAAAAACCCAGGCAAAAGTTTATCGAAAAATTGCAGCCCCATTTCTCCAAAACCGACCTGCGTTTACTAGAGAATATTCTCGAGACTTACATGTTCTGTCACCTCGAACAGAGTTCTACCTGTTCTACAAAGCACCGCTTCCGGGACGAATGTTTTTCTCTCATGGAACTACTGCAATTAACGATAGACTTCCATTTAAACAAAGACGCTAACCTAAAAAAGAATATCTATCTTGCATGACATTGCTAAAGCACACATGCGTGTTGCGCCATTCCCTTTTTCTCTAGAAATTACTCGTATGTGCTCTTCATCTAGAATCCTTAACGCTCTCACGGCTTCGTAACTTTCCATCTGCAGTTGAGAACAATTACCAATTTCTTTATCACTCTCCGACTTAACAACACCTGTCCATCAGAGCAGAGTTCTTTGCTTTTTAATATTTGTAATGCACATATATTTGCGACTCCAGCCCTAATATATATTCTTGGATCTGTCTATTTGCTGATGACCGCATTATTTGTCGCATCATTAATTACATGAATGATCACCTTGTACTGCACAGTAAATTTAACCACACTTCCAATTATTAAGCATTAGGTTATCTCTTTCAGCAGCAAGGCTTCCTATTCCAGCTTTTCGTAGCATGTGCATAGCACTTTAGTCCCTCGCGAATCAATAAATAAATATAAAAGCATTTTCGTCACGACGCGCAATCTCTCATGAATCTACGCATATTACCCCCCTTTCCGCCAGCATCCGTAAAGAATAGATCCTCTCAGTAAATTTCCACAGGTTCTTTATCTTCCTCTTTGCACCAGGGGTGCCCGTCGAAGACGGTTGGTTTAACTCTCAAGACTGAAGCTTATTTCTTCGCACCAGGGGTGCCCCGTCAGAGACGCTTTCGTGATGAGTTCACACGCAAGGCTAAGGCGAACACTTGACGTTTATGTACAGCAATTTACAATAGATACAAGTTATGGCACTAGACACATTAAGCAGCAAAAAGGACAAACCAAACAACAAAAAGGTGGAACTGGCTAACACTAGGGGAGGCCCCTATCTCGGCATGGCCGATGATGCATAGCATCTCACCTTAGCGCAGAACCCTGCTTCCAGCTCCGGGGCCCGGTTTTAAAGCCCTAAAGGCCCGGCCCACATTTCGTAGCTTCCAATCATATTGTGCTCTCAACATGATTGGTTCTTCAAGAGCCTGGCCAGCCCTCCAGCTGCCATAAAGTAGAGCACTCTCTCCACCACAAAATAAAAACAAACACAAATAGACATCCGTGCCAGCACGTGTGCGAATCAGTACCGCGGGTGGGGGGACACCCGTATACCTGCCGGCGCGTTCGCGAGCGGCCGCGTTCCAAGAAAGGAGACGCTTCGCTTTGAGCACCCCCAGCCGCGTTCCGATGACCCCCGCGAACGCTACCGAACCCTTACACGCCCTTCCCAAGATTCTACAAAGGGCTCAAATGCCACTTTTAGAATTCTAACAAAGGGATCGGTACGGGTCACAAAACCACCCTGTGGGTGACATACCGCAGCTACACAAACACTGGCACGAACAAAACCAAAAACAAAAAAAATGCACACGGGTACCAACACAACATCACGCAAAATGCACACTTAAATACACACAGTGGCATGCCTGCCGTGCGCCGTAACACAGCGTCCAAGTTGGTGCGTTGCACCCAGTTCACCAGCATGCACACCCGCGTCCTGCTCGACACACACACCGACACTCGCAACTAGAGCGTTCAGTAGCACTCGCACGACGTCCGTAAGTGGCCACATGAGCCTCCTTAGTCGCACCGAGCGTCCTTGTGTGCGTTCGAGCCACTACGCGTCTCAACACAACGCCTAACTGCCACTCAGGTCATTAGGCTGGTGCCACAGCGGGCAAAAATTCAAAAATTGCTGCCCTCCAGGATCAAACACTTTATGATCCTCGATAGGTCCAAATACCACAGCGCGCGACACACTTGAGGGCAAGCTTTCTCCGGCGCGCCGGTTCGAACCATGTACTGCGTGAGGAACACAGCCCCTGTCCAGTCTAATCATATCAGTACGGCCACTTTTGCCACATTTGATTTGGCGTTCTGCAGCACGCAGCGTACTATTCCCTGCGCCGCCTTTCAACGTGAAAGACACGCACCTGCCTCCTGTTACTCTGCCTCGCTTGGAGCCATTGGCATTCTTCCTGCACGGGCAAACCTTGAAAACGCCGCGTCCTGCTTGATCTGCTCTTGCTGACTTCGTGGCATCGTCTAACTCTTAGGCTGCATGAGATCCCTGGCAGTCGCTTGGCCCTAATTCGCCTTGTAGCAAGTCGCCACGCATCTCCTTGTCCTCGAAGGACCTGGTCGGACGCACATCGGGTGCGTTCAGCAACTGCGCGGCGCTCTGCCCGGTCGGCGCAACAGGCCCACCTCTGTTCTCTGCCTCGCTTGGAACGCTCTTTCCATCAATGACGCTACGGGGCCCTTCATGCCCTATGACCGACACAGTGTGCGGTTCCAGCAACGCTAGACTTTCTCCTGTCACTAGGTCCGCGATCTGACATCTGTCGTCGCTGGCCGTTCCCTGCTGAGCTAAATGCCCTTTTCCGCAGCTTGCTTGAGACTGCGTTTTTGGAATTGTGAGACTCACTTCCAACAATCCTGAGCGCGCGTCCGCGTCCCTGGTGTCATTTGGGATTGAGCTAACCTGGGCGGCCGTGTCGTCGGCGTGCGCGTTCACCGCCTCTGATACCGCGACGCTGCGTTCCGTCAGGCTGCTTTCTTGAACTGCGACTCCAGCTTCGCAGAAATCTGGCTCACCCTTTACCTCTGCCCGGCTGTCCTCTTGACCTGCGCCCGGCAGGCATATGCCGTTGCCTTCCCGCACTGGCGACCTCTCTGCTCGTGACTCGGAGCAGTTCTCCCTGGCTAGTTGGCTAGCTCTCCTAGACTCCTTGATCTTAGAAATCTCGAGCTCTACCTGCTGGCGTCTCGCTTCTAATACCCCAAAGACATACTTATCATCCTGAGGTTCTTCCTCGCGAAGCAGCGCCTTTCCGCCATTTACTTTCGCAAGTTGAGCCTGAAGGTCCGCTAAGCGCGCCTTCGCTAATTCAACCTGGTACTTCACATCAAGTGAGGGCCGGCTTGGATAACTCTCCATACCGCCTTCCGTACCCCCCAGCTGTCCTACCGGCTCGAACACAGGGACGTGAACAATGCGACCAAGGAAACTCACGGTTTCGATGCGTCGATCCGCATTGCCAGCTCCTTGGCGTCGGAGTCCACCGCCACTTTCCCCGGACGCTGCGATGAGCTGTCGCACGCCGCTGGTCCGCCGCCGGTGACCGTCAAGTTATCGACGCGCTGCTTTTCTGGACCGTATGCAGTCCCGCGTCGCTGGACTACTGCCGTGGTCCTTGCATCCTTGCCGCCGTCTCTCCACAGGTCCTGTCTCGAACGCTGACCTGTTGCCTTGTCGTCGCCTTTCTCCCTGCGTTCAATCTTCTTCCTGCGCCGTCTTCCGATGGCCGCAGGATCCTGTCGGCTGCGCCAGTAAAGATCAGGTTCTTCTTCCTCTTCTTCTTTGCACCACAGGTGCACCGCCAGAGACGGTTTATCTAACTCGAAGACTGAAGCTCTTCGCACCAGGGGTGCCCCGTCAGAGACGGTCTCTCGATGATTCGAGACGCAGGGATAAAGGGAAAACTTATGTACAGTTTATGTACAGCAATTTACAATAGATACAAGTTCAGGCACTCGAGACAAATTAACGGCACAAATATACAAAACAACAAAAAGGCGGAACTGGCTAATACTTGGGGAGGCCCCTACTCGGCGTTGCCGAAGATGCGTTGCATCTCACCTTTCTCCCTGCCTTGTCTTCTTCCTGCGCCGTCTTCCGATGGCCGCAGGATCCTGTCGACTGCGCCAGTAAATTTCCACAGGTTCTTTATCTTCCTCTTTGCACCAGGGGTGCCCGTCGAAGACGGTTGGTTTAACTCTCAAGACTGAAGCTTATTTCTTCGCACCAGGGGTGCCCCGTCAGAGACGCTTTCGTGATGAGTTCACACGCAAGGCTAAGGCGAACACTTGACGTTTATGTACAGCAATTTACAATAGATACAAGTTATGGCACTAGACACATTAAGCAGCAAAAAGGACAAACCAAACAACAAAAACGTGGAACTGGCTAACACTAGGGGAGGCCCCTATCTCGGCATGGCCGATGATGCATAGCATCTCACCTTAGCGCAGAACCCTGCTTCCAGCTCCGGGGCCCGGTTTTAAAGCCCTAAAGGCCCGGCCCACATTTCGTAGCTTCCAATCATATTGTGCTCTCAACATGATTGGTTCTTCAAGAGCCTGGCCAGCCCTCCAGCTGCCATAAAGTAGAGCACTCTCTCCACCACAAAATAAAAACAAACACAAATAGACATCCGTGCCAGCACGTGTGCGAATCAGTACCGCGGGTGGGGGGACACCCGTATACCTGCCGGCGCGTTCGCGAGCGGCCGCGTTCCAAGAAAGGAGACGCTTCACTTTGAGCACCCCCAGCCGCGTTCCGATGACCCCCGCGAACGCTACCGAACCCTTACACTCTCATTTAATTACTCATAACTACATCCCATAATCAAATACGAAAGATCAAGTTTCAATATTCTCTCGAGTCCTTAGAAAATAAGCATTCCTTCGCTTTTTCGCTTATTTCATAACCGCCGTTACAGTATGAGGCCGCATCTCTTGCCTTTCAAAGCCCTTCCACGCATTTCTTTCTATTGGTAAGATCAGTGTCGCATCAAGTACATACGCGAAACACCTCGACGTGCCATCGATATTTGGAATGATCTTGCCGACATTATCGCACATGTTTGCAACCATCTACCATTGCAAGCTCAGGTCTTTAAACACTATCTGAAATGGCATCCTGATTCGTTAAATTTTTTCTCTGTGATCTTACGCCTTTTGAATAGCTATTGCGTTTTGTCTTGGCTTTCCTTGAGTTTTGCGGAAATTAACACATCTATCGTGAAAAGTGGTTCTGCTTTATTATTTTATTTATAGTTTTTATTGCATTCATTCCACTTCTGTTGAAAATGATTACGTTAATGTGTGGTATGAAAGGTTGCAGTTCTTTGTAGTGTGAGTCAGCGCTCATCATTTGAACGCACTGAAAAAATTAAGGACGAACTCCAAACTTTTTGCGCCTTAAAAATTTCAAGCCACAGGGTTGCCCTAATCCAGAATGTGCAAAGACATGTGATTGTTCTTTGCATAATGGCTCAGAAATACTTGTTCAAGCAGGTCCTAGAAGCAGTGTAGAGGAGGACAGTAAATACGCGGTTCCAAGGCCAACGTGGTCCGATGTCAGCAGTGAGAGAAATGAATCTGAAACAGCGGGCAAGATGAGAAAGATAGACGCAGAAAAAATGAGGGGGGTACCTTCCCTGTAGCAAGCTGTGGATGAAGTAATAATTCCTTGGCTCGCTGAGATCTATAAAGGGAAACTAAAAAGCGACGGGAATATGTAAGATCACAAGCAACGGTGGCAAAAAAGGGCGTCACACAGAGAGAGGCGTAGTTGTTAACAAGATTAGACGCTGCTGTCACCGGAGCTGCATCAATCACGAAAGAGCTCAGTGCTTGGTCCCTATTCAGCGAACTACGCGGAGGCTGTGGCTTCAAGGACATTTCCTGATTGCATTTGCGGTGCCAGTATGCAAGAAATGTGGCGTGGTCTAAACGGCTAAGACTGGTGAAGTTACAATGGAAAGACGCTGTAAGTGGCTCAAACCTTGCTGTACGCCTCATCCGAGGGAAGTAAGGAAAGAGAAAGTTAAAAAAGGAAGACAGAAAGACGCGCTGCAGTGCGGGAATCCTGATAAACTTTGACCACCTAAGGATTTGTAACGGGCCCAGACATCGCACAGTAGACGGGCGCCTGATCGTATCCATTAAAGCATGGTCACCGTGGCCAGCATCGAAACTTCGTCCTCATGATCGGGGGCCAAGAACCTTAGCCACTGAGCCACCGTGTTGGCTACGTCTCCTTGAAGTGAATACTGTTAAGTCAAGGAAACAACTCTAAAAGCAAGAACGTGACACAACGCTGCACATACGCACACACTGCACAAGAATGGACTTCAGTACCTTGATAACCACTTTCATCTATTTTGATCTCATCCATTTTCATCGCCAGTGCTTGCTGCTATTGTGCAGCTTGGCGCACGGGTTAATGCTTATTTATCCTAACTCGGATAGGTTAAAAACTTCGCTTGCACGTTTTCTGCAGCTTAAAAAATATGATTGGCGCAATTTACAACAAATGTTGCTATAGCACTTTGATAGCTTGTGTGACCTATAATTTCCTCTGTTTCGATGAATGAACCCCAGTTGATAACCTGCGTATATGTAGACTTTTTTGTCTTTATTTTTAAGGCTGATTCTCTCGGTTACCATCTAACTGCCCCTCCAAATGCTCTGTTGGATTCTACCTCTTTTTTTCTGCGTTATTCTCATTGTAGCCACCGTCTCTCGAGCTCTTCGTCAGATACACCTTCTCAATAGAATATTCGTACCTACCATCCAATGTCGTCTGTCTGGTGGGACCTGCTCCTCTATTTTTAGGCAAAGGTTAGTGAGTACTCCGCATTCTACGCTTGGAATACTGGAGGCAGGTTCGCTAACTGAATGACTACCTTCTTATGGAATGTCTCCCTGAAGCCTGCCTTGGCAGGTTGCTCAACCGCTTTTCCCGAGAACTGAGGCTGGCTTCTGAGGCAACCGATTATCTTTTGGGGAAGCACCTTAACTCACCGTAGACGCATTTCGAACCAGTTGTTCTTGGGTGTAAACCCTCATATTTTACTGGGACGACTAACTGGCCGAGCGAAGTAAATGTCGCCCTGAGGTGAGGACCAATGTTTTTTGTGAAGGCCAATATTGACAAGATAGTCATGGTGTCGGTGCTGTGAAGCTCTGTCTCAAAGGGAAAATGTGATGAGGCACACAGACGCACCACTGAGCGTATCAGCTCTGTGCCAAGAAACAAAGGCCGCTTCAAGGAGATCGGTTGCGTTCCGGCCTTCCTATAGGGCGCTGAACTTAAGGCTGGGTGAATCTGACAAGGATGCTGGCTTCGTAGTTCTCTCCACGATGCAGTACAAATACCGCGGCAATGCCGCCACTAGCAGCAACCTCGAGTATGTCTGAGTTAATCCGTAAAAATTGAACAAAACCGCGGAAAAGCAGTCCGACACGGCATTCACTAAGCTGGCCTCTTCTGCTACGTTCTTCCTCATCATCAGAAAGGATGGCTTAATTTTCCTGTCATTGTTGTAAAGAGGGACATATGGCAGCTTCCTATATTAATGTTTACTTCCACTGTGCTTTCACCAGTGCAAATTTTTGTGAATAATTATCCATGACATTGTATTCGAGTCAGAAATGGTAATAGCGCTGCAATAAGACGTACACAAGAAAGACTGACACAGGACATGCGCTTTGTCAGTCTTTCTTGTGTACGTCTTATGGCAGCGCTATTACCATTTCCGTCTCAAATAATGCACCTTCTAGCCCAAATTGACGTTCTTCTTGTATTCGAGTCCATCCCAGAAGTGACTGTGGCACACAGCGGTACTGATAAAACACTACTAGCGTACAAATACCATAGTACTTGGATCTTGTGTCATTTCTTCCTGTGATGTAAAGCTTTTTCAGTCATGATTACTCACTGTATTGTGACGCTGTTGAAAAAAATCTGCATGTTCACCTCAAAGTGGAAAACTGGGAACCTAGTCACGATGCACAAAACTGCTTCCGAGAATATTGCCCAAATTATAGGCCAGTTTGCATTACAAGTTAGTTTAGCGGAAAAATAATTTCATGCAGTATTAAAGGGACTATGGAATAAATGAATTGAGATTACGTAAAGCAGCCGACAGATAGGCATTCCATCACTCGTCACCCCAGCTCAAGAATTTTTGAGCTAGCATCAATAATAACGAAGATATCGACGATTAAAAATTACTCTCCTCCTCTCCCGACTTAACTCGTACACGGGGGGCACCAGAAAAAAAAAAATCAAGAAAACAGCTCTGGGACTGGGCCCCACCTATGAATACGCTGACTTTTGGTATGCAACTTTCGGTTGTCGCATCCAGCAGCAGCATCGGCAGCGTTGCTCTGGTCTCCCTTCACCTTCCAGGATTATCGCGAGTGGCTCTGGAACTCCCGACAATAAAGAGGCGGCAGAGGTAAATTGAAACCATATGTGCAAAGGCAATGCCCTGGCTCGCGCTTGCCCGAGGCTGTCACGCGGCGGCCCGAGCAGACGATTTTCACGGCTACCGGAAGTGTGCCCGTGACGTCGAGGCTTCCGTGTCTCCAGCGAATGACAGGGTGTGGTGGCCTGCCTACGTCACGGGACGTCTATTATCACGATTTTAGTTTCAAAATTCGTCACTACGAGCTCAGCAATCGGCCCGCGAATTTTAAAAAAAGCGCGGTTTTAAAAATTCATAATATATTACCGGCTCAGCTCCGAAGACCCATATTTGGTGTGAATACTTCTTTGCGTCATTTTTAGGCATTGAAAATATCTGCAAGCGTTTTTTTAATTCGTTGCATAGTCCCTTTAAAGCATCTAAAGAAAATTATTTTCTACTCAGTCTCATTACGATTTTGGCCTGGACTTCCTTGATCGACAAAACTCTGGGAATTAAGCAATAAGCTTATCTCTTATTTATTCCTGTGGTACAGGTAGACTGCAATTTCCTAGATAATAAAAAGGGTTTAGTTCGGTTCCCAACATTCTGCTGCGATATAAATTGTCTTTCCTTGGTCTTCACCTAACTGTAGTTTGGTTGCATCGAAAGTTATTTCCATGACCGGATGAAACGCGCTTTATTCAATAGCTCGCAAATGTAACGTTTCGGTAGTGCTAAGAGTTCGGCAAGGATTATTTTTTTGGCCCTTCGTGTTTCTAGTTTACATAATTTACATTGCAGAGGATGTCTCGCTGGCACCGATAAGAATTGTTTAAGGGTCCTACATGGTAATGCTAAACATAAATGCACTGACAATAGTGCAGGGAATATGACATTTTCTCTGAGAATAAACATAGTGCCACTAGGACCAAAACACAGCTATCAGAAGAAAATCAGTAGGTACCTGAGCATTAAAACTGGCATACACGCATCCTCATGGCGGCTCAGTAGATTTGGCTTTCTGCTCCTGACATCAAGGTACCGGAATCGAAACCTTGTCACTTAGTCCTCACGTCAGCGGCGGCAACAAGCATAAGCGCCAATGTGGAGTGGATATCAGCTCACAAGAGTACTACAGGTGGTTTAATTTAATCCCAAGCCCTCCACTACGGCATCCCCGATTGTAGCATCGAGGCGTTGAACCTCACGTACCTTACGAACACTCAGACGACAGGTGTATAAAACAATGTATTAGCATTAAACGACTTCAGGAACGTGGCAACGTGAAGGGTACATTTTAGTAGAAGAAAAAATTTCTAACAAATGCCGTGTATCAGAAGAAAAATCGGCGAAGTGCCTTTAGTCTTTTCTACGCCTAACAGTGAAAACCTCGGTATGCCAGCAGGGTGGTCAGCGGAGCCGGTGATCGAAAGACCTCACCCCCGCATTCCGAGGAAGTGTTTCGCGTCGCCCAGATGCTAATTCGCACCCCGCGTACGCAGGCCGCAGCACGCTTGCCCCACACTGCTACCAGGGAAGCCTCGCGGGACTCTACGTAATTACTTTTATTCTCACCGGGTCGTTAGCAGGAGAGGGCCCATCTGGCCGTCTTACGCCGAGATTGGCCAGATTACCCTGTTGCGGCCAGAACAACACCCTTCTCTATCAGAGGTGCCAGACTAGACAAAGTACAGGCGCGCACATTAGGATCGCGGCCCGTTCTCCTTGTACTTATTGCACCAGGTGTCCGCCAGACCAAGGGCACGGTCAGGAAGGGATGCGAGTAATCGTTAGGAATGGAGTCGTGCCTAATTCAGGCTCACTGTTTTGTTTCACCACGTTTTTGCACTCACGACCTGTTTCGGCTCATAGCAGACGCATAATACCAAATTTCTTTTAAGGAAGCATTCAGGAAAGTCAAGAGCGACTTGATCCAAATCTGGTATGCCCAGCGTCTTGCACGCGATTCATATTCAGATCATATGAATATGCTAGTTTGACGTGATAATTGACAGTTGTAAAATGAGCTTGAGAAAGGCTCTGACCCTGCAAACGCACGCATTTGAGACGGTATGCGCCTCGGATTGGTCGTGAGCACTGCATTATGTATATATCTTGCAGATCCGCCAGCGGCCCACCGCTCGTGATGGTTTAAAAGAATCTGAAGGGTCCTCTCCTTCATATATTAAAAAACATATTCGTGTTACTTGATGTCACCATTTTCTACTTTTTATAGATACGCATTCGGGACATAAAGTAATAACTCTAAGCCATTTGGTATACCTCGTCAGCTATTGCTATGTAGATTATTTCCACATAATACTTCATATATTACGTCGTGTACAACGATGCAAAAGTAATAACACACCTAAAGACTCTAAATAATCAACTCATAGGTTTTTAATGCAACTGATAATAAAGACAATAGATGTTTCAAGATCGATAGGCTCCGTCTAAGAATCCTGAGATTTTCTCGCGGCAGCGGTATTAGCTGCGTGTGAAATGGCTTTCAGCTTAAAATCAAAGCACACAGTCAAGTCGAGCTAGAAATCAGACCTCATGGTACTGGCTCGCTCTGAAACTGGCATGAACACTGATTGCCCTTCAAAGATGAGCAATCCGGTGCTTTCACCGGCACGAAGCAATCTAAGGCGACGCCTTCTTTGTCTCGACATCAATTTTCTGTACCTATCCATATCCGTGAAACATCAGCCTTGTTCAAGTTTCTCATGAAAGTTAACTGCTGTGGAAATGCATTTGGGAATCTAAAAAGTAATGTTTTCCGCTCCCATGCGTATTGCATTTGATTCGATAGAGTTCGCTTGCTTTTGTGCTTTGTGTAAACTGATCTCCCACTCCAGAGGCATATCCGCCGTAGATGTACGCACATCAAGCAGTCTTCTGTGACACACTGTCTGTTTTTTTCTTTTTTCGAGAGATTCAGATTGTGTGCCAACTAGAACTTCTAGCTAACGCGTTCTTAAACGTCATTACTACTCTAAGTTAGGTGTCATAAACTGATCGTATCATAGAGGCACCACTGCGCTCCCATTCTCGCTTGAAGTAGGTCCTGAGAAATACTTTGTGCGACACTCCCTCTAGCCTCGAAACCTCATTTTGCAATGTCCGTTTACAAAGGATCTCCATGTGCATTATCTCACGCTGTAACAATAACCGTGAATAAGCACCCGTGTTTGCCGAATGCCAAAGGCTGTGCGGTGCCTGCGCAGAGGCTGCACGTGGAGCAGGCTAGACGCAGCGCCCCACACACTATTCGCTGTCATGTCTCGCATGCGTCGTACCCGCACGAGGGCTAACAAGGTGTTCGCGAAGGCGCGTAATTTGTCCTCGTCAGCCAAGCGGCGCTGACGAGACCAGTGTAACCCGCTCCACCTTCTCACCATGCCCCCATCGGGTGCAGACGGCCGGCACACGGCGAAATTGTGTTTTGCCGTGCTTGGCTGAACACGTGTCAGCGCAAAGCGGGTCTCGTCGATCACACACGATGCGCGTCCCGGTAGTGCGAGCTCCACGATGGTAGGACGATATTGGCAGCGGGGACGTAGCGCCTAGTAGCGCCAGGGTCCTCGATTAATCTCGTCGCCGGATCTGCGAGCCATGGCCATGTGATCGACGAGGGCGAGAAATTATCCCTCACTGTGTAAAGAAGGAGGTTTACGCATCATGTGTATTAATTAAGTTTAAAATCTCATAGCAAAATGTTCGTTCTATCATCTCATGAAGCACATGTTCTTTATTTAACACATACATCACTCGCAGAACCGAACTTTTGAGATGCTAATGTAAATGATGAGAACTCCTGTTCCCAGTCCGTATATTGTTTGAATACAGACACAGCGTCGCGGGAACGGACGAAAAACCAACAACAAGCATCTACTTATTCGTGCCTTGTCGCGGTACTGCGTCTGTAGTCAAACAATGTAACAGCTAGCTCAACTCTCCCTATCACTTTAGGCCACACACAAGGCTCTTTACATCGAGCTGCATGCATCCGCACGCAGCCACAGTAGATTTGTCCTATTGGTACACGTTTTTTTGCATGGGTGGAAGACTCTAAAAGAAGTCTCTCTGAAGAATACTGCTGACTTCTGTCCAGATATTGAGGGCCCATGACTCTCTACACAAATTGTCAAACTGACCTTACGCGGACTATAGCGCTAGCGTTATCCAGCCGTTCATCTTTGTTCAACGTTTTTCTTTGTTGTGTCTTCCTCTCGCCGCGGTGTTCTTAAGAGCGCAACATACAATATTTAAATAAATACGTTACGAAAGTGCTGTTTACAGCTAATGCAGACTCCAACAAGCGCACTTCACCCCGCAACTCTCGCCTTCCCCTTCATGAATTCTTCGCTTCTTTCAGGATAAGTGGTGAAGCAGCCAAGAACCTGCGCATCTTTCACGCCGATAGCTTTACTAAACGGTGTAGGTGAACTACATAGGAGAATCTACCGAAAAACAACGTGCTGCCTTCAAAGACGAAATATGCGTCCTAAAGAAACAAGTGGTTTTCGGCAAAAGAGGTCCACGATTCACAACATCATCGCTTCGTCGTCTCATCACATGAAGGGGACCTTCCTTGTAGACATACAATGATCGCAGTTTTTCTCGACACGACAGCTTCCAAATCTGGTTTTAATCATGCTATTCTCGCTTCTTTGGGAAACTTTGGACTTTGAGGAAAGCTTTGCAAATTCAATTCCAAGCTATTTAAAAGAGCGGCCGCTGTTCATGCATATTCCAAATGTCCCACTGCCGTATGGTGTTGTAGAGAAAGGCGTATTACAGACAGCTGTGCTTAACTCTCTGCTGTTTAACAGTAAGGTCATTCTTAGGAAGCAGTGCCTGCCGCAAGCTGCACATATTAATATATGAGCGGACGTCTCTACGTGCAGTTCGTCGCCTTCGTGCTACGTTCCACGGAATCGTGTAAAAAAGCGTTATTCAACATCTCGACGCATCGGCACCTCGATGTCATAGCTTTTACAAAATAATTATTGGCCCGATATCCGCTCCTGCTGGTGAACCTGCGCTCCTCTTTGTCCTAACTCAGAAGTTCTTCGGCATTATGATTGATCGAAGCCTTTTTTGGCCACGTAAAATTAAAAATCTTTGTAAGAAATTCGCTGCAACATCGTAGATACTCCGTACGGCGGGAAGATGACCTCACCAGTAACTGCCACTCTAAGGTACTGCTTAAAACATCTTTCACCTAGGAAGTACTGCATTATTCTCTTCCGGGTCCGCAAAGATTCTCTCACTGGAGTTGTAAAACATTGCAAGCAGCACAGAACTAGCGATCTCTGGTCTGTCTAGGCCTCCCAAATTGTGTCTCTTTTTCGGGGACTGTAGCGCAAGAAGGGTGTCCACGGCTAGTTATTACTTCCCAGGATACAATGCGTAGTCACCTCCAGCATGCGCTCCAAAGAACAAATTCCTTTCATCGCATTCACGTAGCCCACAGCAACATTTCCTTTGGTAAAGCCACAGAAATTCGACATGTCTAAGTTCTTACCCAGCCATCAAAATTGTTCTCTCCGACTTTTCCTCCCTGGACACTCCCGTATCTCCAGGTTATGCAATTTATTCCTGGTATAAGTGCTGAGAACCGGGTGCCACAGGCTGGACTACTCCAAGCCGCTCTAAGCTACTTAACTGAAAACTACTGGCAAAGAGACCTAAATATGCGTGAATGTCTCATGTTTTAATGGGGGTTCTTCCTGTGGTTTCTATGCGCCTTCAATAAGGCAAATGCTCTCAAGAGCTGGCGTCTTCTACACGGGAAGAGCTACACGACATGAAGGATAAGGTCTTTAATATGGCCTGTTTCAGGGATGCCCATACTAATTTTACAAAAGTCTTTTTGACGTAAAAGGATAGCTTTTTAGGCATTGTAATACCATGTTGAGCTGGTTAACTAAAGTGTAATAGCATTATAACTATTATATATAGGCACTGGTTTACAATTAGAGATATTTAGAAGACCATTAGTAGTAGCTAAAGCTATCTCTAGAATTCAGAAAACACGACTACTGTTGGCGGTCTGGCTCAAAAAATTTTAAACTTTTTTCACGCAATTCGAAAATCACGTGCGTGCATTGTGTGCGCCACCGACATTCTTCAAGTCACGTGATTCTGTGGCACTCGTGCCACGTGACCTTCTCTGTGCAATCAGGCAATCAAGGCGGAAAGCTGGGCTAGTGGATGTGTCGGAGTGCAGGCTGTGCAGCTTGCACTTCGCTGCTCTACGCTTAAAATGCAAAATTTTCAGGAAACTGATCAGTGGATTCTGAGGAAAGCAAAAGGCGCAGTAACTGCCGCACATCTCGATGAACACTTCAACCGGGGCATAAGGCAAGAGATAAAGGGGGGACTGAAAAATTCAAGGTAGACAGGGGTGCCGCAGTAGAGAGCTCCGGGATAATTTCGACCACCTCGGGATCTTTACCATCAACGACATCGCACAGCATACGGCGGAGCTCAGTGCTCCTGACGAGACCGGCACGAGAAGGTTCTTGGCACAAGTAGCGTGTAGTGACATTCACTGATGGACGTCGCTTTGCGCGCAAAGTGAGCACGTGTCTTTTGAATGGCCAAAGTATGTTGTTCCACAGTGCCGAGGGCAATCACGATTTCCGAATTCTAAAACTTGATGTGGATATTTTAAATGTCAAGACACTAATGTCTAACTGCACCCAGATGCCTGCCTGTAATAGTTCAAAACTTGACTGGAAGAATTTATTTAGCCAGTGTTCTGGTTAATATGAGTCACCTCTTTTCTAGTGTGCGGAAATAAAGGAAGTACTGTATAGCAAGATCTCTTCTGTTAGGAGAAGGTAAGTGACGCCAACCAAGTGAAATACAGGAAAAACACGACGTTTCGGGACCGGCTCGGCCCCTTCTTCACGGTGTGACTACGGGCGAGCGCAGCTTGGCTTTTTTAAGCCCCTGTGTGGAGGACCTGCGGGTCAATGGCCGCAGCCCATGGACGTAGGATGAGGGGAGAGTCCCCAGGGAACGATTAAACTCTTTTTTGAAATTTAGTGGCGGACTTCCCTCAAACACGTGGTATATTTCGCACTAAACAGCTGGCTGATGCGTGATATCCAGACTCAAAAGCCGCACTGCAAAACCTCTCAAGCTTGCGTAGGAAAACTAACCAACACCTAGACTTCGTTGAAATTGCATATCTCCACCACATGACCAGTGTCTTAGGCCAGTGCGCAAATTTTCAATGTGTCCCGGCATGCTGCGGAATTTTGGGCACCTAAAGAACGGATGAAGGAGCTCGATAAGGTTTCCAGAACGCTGCTAAAAGCACTTTTACTGAACGCCGCGTTTACAAGCTGTTTCTGATACCGCTTATGGCTAGCGACCGGTCCACAAGGCGACTTCTTTGTTTTAAAGTGATCTGCGGAAAATGTTCTCTTAGAATCTTCAACGAAGCGAGCGTTTTACGGGCATGAAATGTGTAGCCTGCAGTCAAAGTGCCAGTAGCACTAAATTGCATTTTCGGTTCCTCTCTCTCATCTGTGTTCCAGCGTGGTGTTCTGAAATTTCGTTGCCTAGTTTGAAGGACACTGAACAACATGACATGCTTTGAAACATTTTTGCGCAACCGTTGATGCATAATCGACGCCAACTGATCTTTTTCTCTTCCTACCTGTAGAACATTGAGGTTATTTACTAACTCTTAAAGTGTTCCATATTACCTTATTTAATACATTACATTGATTGGCCAGATATTTTTTCTTTTCCTCCACTCTTCTCTTTCTACACTTACCTCCCCAAATCCCCCCTCAACCAGGAGTACGATGTCAGCGCTGTTTGTACCTACACCCAGTTCTCTGCCTTTCATTAAAAACCTTCCCTCGCCCTCTTTTCATTTTGCATGGCTAAAACATTGAAAAACACGGAAAGGCCGCCAAAGAAGTCGGTCATACGAGGTCTGTTAGAAAAGTATCCGACTTTATTTTTTTTTGCAAACACCTGATGGATATGAAACAAGCGCGCTTGCACCAGCCGACCTTGAACATTCGTGCGCATGTACGAGTATTTTCCGGCCTGCCGATAGCGTCAGTCGCTGGAACGCAGCGTTTGAGTGAGGCAGTGCGCAGTGCTCTCGTCGGTTTTTTATTACGAGGGAAATGGCGGAGCGACAGCAGCAGCGCTACTGCATCAAATTTTCCCAGAAACGGGATGACAACCAAGTGAAAACTGTTTGGAATATTCAGTGCGGCTTTCGGTGCAGATGCTATGAGCAGCACACAAATTAAACAGAGGTACGATTGGTTTAAAGATGGCCGCACATCGGCGGAGAGCGAGCCACGCTCCGGTCGGCCATCAACATGCCGAAATGACCAGGTCATTGCCGAAGTGAACGCTGTGGGGATGCGGGACCGTCGTGTGACTATCCGAGAAATTGTGGAAGAGGTGGACATCAGCAATTTTTCTGCACATTCCATTATCCCCGAAGATTTGGCCATGGAGAGAGTTGCGGCGAAATTCGTGCCGAAGCTGCTTACGGCGAAGCAAAAGCAGCTTCGTGTTGAAGTCTCGCAGGACATGCTAGATTCCACAAACAGTTACCCCGACTTCATAAACACCACAATCACTGGTGACGAGTCTTGGGTGTACGGGTACGACCCGGAAACCAAATCCCAGTCGTCACAGTGGAAGCATTTCATATCACCGAGACCAAAGAAGGCCCGCCAAGTGCGCAGCAATGTCAAAGTGATGCTGACAGCTTTCTTTGACTCCTTCTGTGTGGCACACCACAAGTAGGCACCCTACAGGGTCAAACAATGACCAAAGAGTACTATAGGGACATCCTCCGTCGCCTACGTGGTGCTGTGCGGCGCAAGAAACCGGAGTTGAGGTCAACAGGAAATTGGCGCATCCATCACGACAATGCCCCTGCACATTCCTCGCACTTGATTCAGACTTTTTTAGCGAAAAACCAGACTCCTGTAGTTCAACAGACTCCTTACTCTCCTGATATGGCCCCCTGAGACTTCTGGCTGTTTCCCAAAGTCAAGAGGACATTGAAAGGAGCGTGATTTCAGACAAGAGAGGACATTATGACTGCAAGGACAGCTGAGCTAAACTCCATTCCGAAAGGGGCCTTTTCGGAATACCTCCAACAATGGCAGCACCGCTGGGAGAAGTATGTGGAGTCCCAAGGAGACTACTTTGAAGGTTATTAGGTTTCCAACGCTCCAGTTATGCCAGTTGGTTTTCTTCGGCCAAAGGTCGGATACTTTTCTAACAGACCTTGTATATCACCTTCGCCTGATTAGCCGCCACTGACGAACTGTTTCATTTAGCATTGATTTGCTTGCTTTAATCTGGCAGCAATTGCAGACGTTGAGCAGATACTGAAGTCACATGACCAAGAGCCCCCTCTTCTCTAATTAGCCGGATGTGGATGATTAGGCAGTAGCTTCTCCCGCCACGTTCATGTCCGGTTTTGCTCTTTTTCTTCAGGTGTCGAGTGAGCTTGGTTCCACCCAGTTGGTTGCAATAACCACCCGCTGTCCGCTAGGGACACAAAGAGGCGTTTGTTTTCCTTTCGCGGAGGTTTTGCTTCCCGTGTCTCCCGGAAAGTGGATTGCCGTCACGCGATCTCGGGACTACTCTGGGCCGCCCATTCCGGGAACAAAGCCAACACTCTCGCCTTCCCTTCAGCGCTCTATCAGGCCTCTTTCTTTAGCAAGTGCACTCAGTCATTATACAATTGATCTTCACTGGTCTCTGGTTCGGTGTGGTTGATTAGATGCATGCGAATGATAATGTGTAGGCGCTCTCCGAAGCCGTCGACGAATACGCCCTGGTGTTCACTCAAGATTTCCGAAGCTGAATTCTATGCTGTGCACAATATTGATGCCTCACCTCCTAAAGAGATAATCACGATAGGGCAGAGACGTTTATAGTAGCAGCGCATTGTAATAAAAAATACGTTTTTAGAGCTCACGTGAACCTTGTCACGGCGTGACTTCGGTTAGCTCTATCGCCCAACTAGACTTATTGCTGCCTTAACAGTCGTCTTTGAAAGCAAGAGGACCATTTACATGACATAAAGTCAAATGTAGTAGGACTGGAAAGCGCACTCAGCAAGTTGCCCATTTTTTGCAGGAACAGCCAGACAATTGCTTTCCCACGCTAATCAGTAGCTCTTTAAATTTTGGCGCGTAAAAATATTCGCCGTCCGCCCGGATCCACTATTTGCACGTGTCAGTTTCTCTGGTGAGTTGTGATTTTAATAGAGCACATAGTCACTTCTTTCATTTCAACACTCAGAGCACCGGTCGTCCTCTCTGGTTGGCTTCTATGTTTCGAGAGCGTGTGTAAGTGCATGCAGTTATGGAACATCGCTTAAGTCGCGTTTTAACTCACGAATATTTGCTTATGAATATGTTTCATTCGAAATGGTTCACTTCGCGTCACAAAGCTCGTGCCATTGCACGTGCTATTAGTCAATCGCATATTTGGCATGCTAATAACAGCACGAAAACAAGTCATACCGCAACGTACCTGTGCTGGCTACTCATATCACACCACAGTTCAGAGCGAGATCGTGACATACATACTGACACCATACACTGATCTTACCGCTATCGCTACCATTGAAAGCCTTCCAATAATCACCAGTGACTAGACATTTCCCAAGGGCACTCTAACTCTTCCCTTTATACGATACGATGGAAGCTACATTCGCAGTTTATAAGGGTCGCAATCCTGCACAACTCAGAAGCCATCCACAAGGGACTCTCATCAAATGTAACACAAATTAACACAAAGGTGGCATCCACATCGAACCCTCGTGACGTTGGAATCCCAGTCAATGAAGTGGTACACCACCTCGCTCGCGAACATCAGCACCGGGTGCCTTGGGTCCCCTGGACCTATTCACGATCGCAAGCCACTACTCTCTAGTACGAACACCAAGTAAATCTTCACCAGGGCAACAATATGAAAATCAGAATCAGAACGTTTATTCACGCAGAAATTGATACAGAAATTACTCTGTAGTCATCTGGACCCTTAGCCGCTATGGCTAGTGATGGATCCATTACAAACATTGTCAGAGTTAAAAAATCACTATATGAAGCATAGCTATGAACAACAACATGTGTTTAGCTTGGTGCATCAAATTTCTTGTTGAGATAGTGCCGTTTTAGTTTAGAAAAAAAGTTGGACGTGTATTTCATGTAACACGGAACGGTATTCTTTATTCCATATTCCACTCCTGACAAATCTCGGACCCCCCTCCCGCCCCCTCCCCCCCCCCCCTCAAAAAAAAAATAATACACATTGTTCAGCACTACACACTCGTGCTCATTGCCTGCTCAGTAGCCTTTTTTTTCTTTGCCTTTATTTATACAATCATTTCTTTCAGCGCAGGTGGCGAGAAAATGTCGAGAACTTAAGAGCAGTGAAAATTATTACGCGTGCTCAATGTTCCGCATGCAGTACCGAGTAAATAAAATTTTATTTCTCCCCATGTCACAGGCAGTAAGACGTAATGGCTCACTACAATTTTATTATTCGGCTAGTTTCTATACTTGCTGCTCTTATGAAGCGGTCTCCTGTCTTCTTCAAACATTTTTTGCACTCTGCCCCAAATTATGGGGTGGTGTCACTCTTATAGTGATATTTGGTTTGAATATGTATTATTCCGGCATTATTTCAATCAAGAAAACAATTGTAGCACTGTAAACATCATGCTATTACCGCTCTAACTGCTGTTATAGTCCAGAAATGAAGACATTGCTAGAGCAATCTACACCTCGTGAAGAACTGGGCACAGATACTGAACTCAAGGTCTCCGCTTATCTTATTTTTTTCACACACTGGAAGAGCTCGCAATACGCTTGTAATGTTTCTGCCCCGACAAGTCATCCCGTTCTCTGTGGATCATGTGTTTCAAAAGAGCTTTAGGAAAGATCAGATAAATTAGATGTTTTGTTGAGGCGCGAAGAGCTTTTTCGCTGTTCTTGCAGCAGCCTTGAGGCTCTCCGATCGCAAGCCTTTAATCCTTTTCTTCCCTTTTCGTTAATGCTGGCAGCGTTCTCACTTTACTCGATTCCCACTTTCAGAAAGTCCGGAGAAACTTTCTGCAATGAAATGCGTCACGAGCTCGGCTCTAATGCTCCGCGTTTTTTTTTTTGTGAAATTCATTGCGCCAGCATCGTGGAACAAAAATAAAGAGCGTAGCCTCAATGAGGTTTATTACAGAATTATATAAATGCTTCATTTAGGATAAAATGTTAAACCGCTAACAGAATACTTTTCGCGTGCTTTTAAAAAGGCAGCTAAATAGCAAGCTGCCGACGAGAGCCACATTGTTTTAAAATCATTGTCTTTTATCTGTGGGGGCCAGCGTGTACTTTGGGACGCACGGAGACACACAGAACAAAACGCTGCCGAAAGCTCGAAAATGGATTCGGGCCCCCACAGAGGTAACCCTCCATTGAAATGTGAACTCCGCGTACGGGATCAAATCCTGGCCTTTCGGGTCAGCAGCCATAGGCGACAAATACAAGGAAGGAGCTTCTGATTGACCCGTGGCAAATAAATATAGAAAAATAAGCAGAAGCAACGTAACGTAAACAGGCCAATAATAAATGCTACCTCATCAAAACGCTTCATTTCACTCAAAGCGCGCCGTTACTTCATTGATCACTTGGCTCTAATGCTGCCACCGAAGAAAGGTAAATATAGGGCTGACACTAGAGAAACCGAGTTCTAGGAGCATGTAATGAAGTAGCTTGTATTCTTCATATATTGTAGCATTAGCGATGGACTGCTCACAATGTTTTGCATCAGCTGCATAATTAGCCATTGCTCTTGATATCCTTCATCTCTTTTACTTTCCACTTGGAGCAAAATGTCCCTTTACCTCTATTCTGCGTGCATCGTTGCCTCTAGTATTCCTTTAAAAAGTGAAACCCCGTAAATTGTTCTTGTATCTATTATTTGAATGTTTGCTTTCGCGGTGTTCCTTTAATGACAAAGAAATTTCACGCATGCGCACATGTGTTTTTTATGCATGGCTCCTTGCGTTTCTGCATATGCAATATATATGATCATTATGTATTTATGCAGAAATTTCCCGGTCCGCCCGTGGTGTTAATATTGTTATTTTTGAATTATTTATGCGCCATATACGTACGTTTGTGGGCAGTTATAGCTTGTAAGCGATTGTTCAGCCGCCTTAACTCAGAGGGTCCTCCGAGATCACCGAATCACACCGCAATGATTCAAGCACCACGAATAACAAAATTTCTTCGAAAGCATTGCACAACTGGGGGTTAATCACTGATGTAGCTTTGGACCACTCCTCAACACAATTAATTTCAGATCATGCATATCTAGCAGTTACTTATAGACGAGACAACTGGGCCTCAAGAGTCGTCTTGCGATGTAAGGCTCTACTGTGCACCTATAAGAGTGCCTAGTATCTGAACCAACTCTCTTTTTAAAGGGCCATAAAAACCAAAAATCTTTTTAAAGGAACAGCGGATCTCGATTTTCGAGCGGATCTCGATCTCTGTGTTTGCGTGGCGTCCTCATTGGTTTCTTTTCGGGAGCATCGCATTGCTGTCCTGATTGTCATTTTATGTCTTCCAGTTCATGGACATCCCTCTGTCTCAGCGGCGCAAGTGGTCACCTCATCCTTTTTACTTTCCTCGCCCGTGGGCGGGCTGGCTCGGGACAACAAGTAAGTGAGTACCGCCATCAAATAAGGCGATGGGTAGCGACAGTGCTTTTTAAGCAGAGTTCTGGGGCACGGTGCGTGACTCCGAGTAAACAGAGGATTGAAGGTGGTCTGGCCACCGCGCTCACTTCCGCATACTGAATGTATGCGCATGCACAGACACGGAGCTGATATCGAGGAGTGTGCTTGAGGCAAACTACGCTCAGAACAAAATTTTTGGAGCAAGAACTTACTTCTTCTTGTGTTGACTAACTACACTAAACAACCGAGGAAAGTTTATTCTCAATCTACTCAACATTCCCAGCCTCAGTCACGATGCGAAGTCTCCAGAGAGCAAGCAGCGCTATTCTTCATTGGGCTTTAGTGCTGGCCTGAAAGTTTTCCTCCTTCTAGTCCCCTTCCAGGGAAAGTTATCTTGAACAGGCTGGTTTGCCCTCCTTCCGAAGTATTGCATGTATGTAGACCAAAGAGACGCGATGCACCTTTAAAATTGTTTTCGCTGCTTCGCTTGACACTCTGCTGGGTAGCGGAACACGTTCGAAGTGCCGACCAAGATTGGCTGCTGCGCCGACCATTTTCGTATTGCTCAACCGCAGCTTAACCATTATCGGGAGCTTTTAGGATACATTCCTTAGGGGCCTAAAAGTCTCAACTGCAGTTTCTGCTCCTGCTTCTGTTGTCATAACTAAAGTCTTCGCTTGTTTTTTGCCTTTCACTCTCGGCGCAATGCGCGGATACCTCCTTCCTCTTGCCTTAGTGTGAATAATACAAGGTTCCTCTGGTTCTCTCGCACAATGACTTCTGGCCTTTGTGGACGTGCACCCTGTCCTGAGCAGGCGTTGGTCTTCGGTATGCAAAGAACGTGCAATACCACACCAGGGTTTCGCGGGATTACTCTCCATCCAGCTTGCCTCTTTCGCATTGACAACAGCGTCCGTAAAAGAGCGAAAGGTCGCCATCATTCTGAAGTCAGGTCATCAATTTTTCATTGTCCACATTTCCGCAACTGAAAGTATCGAACAGGTGCAGACCAACACGGCACAAAGAAAGCCATGTCCAACCCACCTCTGAATCATTCCTCTCTTCGCAAGCGGTGCTCCCGAAGTGTATGCTTGACGCCTTGGTACCCTTTCTTTAATGGGTTAAGGGGCCGCATACTGATGTCATTGAGGATGCATTGAGCTGTTGTACTGCATTCTTGCCAACTCCATCTATTTTTTTTCTCGAGGGTTCATTTTGGTCTTTTTGGCTTAAGCCTCTGGTTCCTATCCAGCTTCTTTTAGCGATTTTCGTAACACAGTTGACATGCCATGAAGTGTATTGCTCTTAAAAGACAATGGCACATGAGATGTCTTGGCCGAAGAGGAGGTCTCTCCTGAAATGAGAGAAAATGAACTGACAACTAAAGTTATGGTTGTCGCTTAGACTACGGGGAGGAAGCAGCCGGTAGGAAAGGCATAACTAGATCAAATGCCAAAATGCAGCCATCGACTAACAGGCTATGTACCACCGCTGAATGCCCAATGAGTGCTCTGAAGAGAAGTTTATTTGGACCCAGGAGCATAAAAGGGATTCTTTAAGACCTAAGTTCGGCCAAAAGTTAAGAAACTTATTCAATTTTTATGGCGCAGATGTACATGTTTTGTAGTAACTGGCTACAATATGCAAACTAGCTATTCCCTAAAATACGTCAATTTATGAGAGTGGCGGGGTGGTACCGCAATGAGTGCGGTATTTCGAATTCACTATAAAAACGTACTGCGCCTTTATATCAACATTTCTATAGTGCAAGGAGTACTTTAGGTATTGCCACACACAAAAAAATTAGCAATGGGCATCCGCTGCGTAGTTGTATTGTAAGAAAATCCAGAAGGAAAGTTTTATTAGTTAGAAGTTGTTACTTTGTATTCTTCTTTCAAGTACAGCAATGGATTCTCACAGTTAGGCGCATTGTTATAAGTACTAAAAATAAATCTTGAAAGATTCATGAATCATTTTTGGCGACACTTGGTCAGTACTGCCGTGGGGATACCTTGTATTGCCCTGGGTGTCTTGTTACTAAGCAGCAATTCATCGCACTTACTCTCTGCAAAATTCTTGCGTAGCATAATATCTAATTTTGTGAATTTGACCTCATAAGCCGGATGCGACGAAAGCGGTTGCCTGAAGGCCGTTAAGCGCCTACACAGAGAGCGACAGTATTGTGTTTCGGGAAAACACCTTTAAGCAGAGGGGTTTAGGTTCCTGTTCTAAAGTCTCCACAACGACGACGCTAGGCAGTCATTCGAGGGTCTCGAAGGGCCTGGCTAAGCACCCCCTACTTACTGATGCCGCTGCTTCTGAAGCTTAAAACTTCCAAGCCCCGCCGTAAACTGGTAGATCATCTTCATGATATTAAAGCTAAGAGTTGTTACAGGTTGTTCAGCCGCAATGATCTTCAGTGATCCGTCCGCGTAGCCATGTGGACAGGGGTGGGGAGGGAAGATGCAGGCAACGATCATGTTATCATATGAGATTCCAGCGGCGGCTTCTATGTGAGGGGTATATGCCATTTTGGTTTCCAAGGAGGCTACTTCGGAGTGTTTCGAATGCGAAGTGTAGCCAAAGAAAAAAAATTGCCATTAACTTCGACGATTTCTGCGTCATACAGCGTAGCCTAAAGTATAAAAGATCGCCAATGCGCAAGAGTTTCAAGTTTCATCGACTGAACCCCTGGGCATGCAGTACCATGAAGCAAGCGATTGAAGAATGGGTGGCGGCGGTAGAGATTGAAAAAAAAAGTCTAATACCGGAATGAACGAAAAAGCCTTATCGAGGCCGTGAGATTATCGTCTACTAAGAATATATGTAGAAGATGACGTGACAGAAATCATATAAATTCTCATCTATCTGGGTCAGATTTTTTTCTCTGAAATTTGTCATGTTTATGGAACCGTCACCGTAATCAAATTTTTTTGCACTTGACCTTGGCGACTGAAGCGAGTGAGCTACGTCTCTCAGAATGACATGAGCATGCAGGGCGCTCTCTTCTAGCGCGCACTGCCTGGTTAACCTAACATTCCCATCACTAAGCAAATGAAGTGTTTTCCGTTACACCTGATTATAATGAGGAAGGTTACTTAGTTGCCGTTAAGTTCAAAAAAAAAGCTCTTTGTGCAGCTATATTACCTTCCTCTTTTCTCTGAAAAAACAGCCGTTTATTGACGTCAACGGTGGCCTCATTACTGGTGCCTTTAGCTGCTGATCCTAAGGACCATAGATCGAACTTGGTCGCGGCGGCAGTGTTTCCAAGTGTTGAAATGCGAACGCGTCCGTATGTTGTGCGATGGCAGGGAACGGTAAAAAACTCCAGCTGGTTTGAAAACACTCGCAGCCCTCACACTACGATATTCCATATTCGACAAGAGCAACCATACAACTATAAAAATTGCTAGGCCAAACACGCCGCCTCGGGCAAAATACCACCACCACCGAAGCCACCACCGAGTGTTCTCAACGGGGAGTCTTGTTTAAGTAAAACCATTTTCTGTTCTTCTACTATTATCGTCGCCCTGAGCGGATCACTGCTGGCGCCAAGGTATGGTTCAACTTGACAACACGTCCACCGCGGAAGTAGCTACAGCGTACTCTGGACGTCGTAGTTAAGGTAACTTTGTCTTTACAAAGCACGGAATAACAAAGAAAAGTTACGATACAAATTTTCTTTCAATGACGCAGCGACAGCTTGGTGAAAGATATCCAAGGCTAATGACATTTTGTACTCCACGAAAGACCTTTTTTGGCGAGAATTTCATTGCTGAGGTGGCGAACAAGATTGGTGTGTATCCTGTGGCAATAAGGAAGGAAAACACTGCACTTCGTGGAGGCGAAGCGTATGTTCAAACCAACTCCTCCCACCTGCTTACTTCTCTTTCAAAAAAAAAAAAAAAGGATGTCTCGCCTTCCTGCCTTCTGTGAAACGTTTTCTGTAGCACCCGTTTTTACACACCCGCCGCATCTTGTGTTTGCTGCTTTCTTCTCCGGTACGAGATTACGATCCCGCATTTCTGCCTGCGATGCCTTTGCGCTGGGAGCTTCGCACACCGCTATGCAAAAGGCTTCACGCGCAGAGCTCTAAGCTCTCAATGGGCATGCATATCTCTCCATGTCTTAGCCGGCCTTCGTTTCTCCGTGTTTCGCGTATCTGCCAGACGCATATTTCGTTCTGAATCATTTGCCGATAAACCAACGCTGAATAGCGCCTGCACGCTTTGCATCAGCAGTGGTCGTTGGGAAATTTCTCTATTATTCGCATAAAAATGAAGCCTTCTTACGTATCTCTCAGTTTATTTGTTCCATATTCTAAGTGACGTTGCACAACTCGGCTATGGCGAACAAAAGGCTGAACACAGAGATGGCCGCGAAAACAGCAAGTAAAGGGGCTGGAGCTAAAGGGGAGAGAATAAGCAAGTTCATCGAGCAGCGGCAGCAGTAGGCGGCGTCACCGAAACCTCGATTAGTGTCCCAAGACGCCGATCTTTCTTACTGAGCGCTCACGGGCGTAATCACATGACACCCGACTCCGCGCCGCAAGTGACATGGCGGGTCAGCGCGTAAGGAGTGCGCTCCGTCGCGTCGCATGGCATGGGCGAGGTCGTAGGCCAGGCTGTGAGGTCGGCGACTCAGAGCTGTGCCGTCGGCTGAGATTAATGAATGATCACGCGCACAAAATGGAGCCGGAGAACGACACCTCATGGGTTTACAACTAAGTTCCGTTGCGTATGCTTGGAAAGCGCCTGGCTCGAAAGGGCTTTGAGCACTGCAATAGGGGATATCTGTGGTGCTGTATTTTTGGTTTTGGACAATTGCTCCTCTGCGTATGGCTTCGCTTCCGCAACTAGAGTGCCACCAGGAACAGAAACAAGATGACCGCGTCGTTCCAACCACCATTACGGCTTTTCTGGACCCACTCCTGGCTTCTTGCCTGGCTTGTCTGAGTGGTGTCTTGAAGCCAGAAATAGCAAATACTTAACACAGGAACCTCTTAGTAATTCGTAAGATAGCTTCCTGACGATTCCATTCAATGACGTCTATGGGCATTACTAAAATGAGAGGATAATGTCTTCAATACGGATGTAGCGACTTGTTAGGACCAGTTTGTATTGTCACGAGGACCACGTTCATATGTTACGACTACGGCAAAATTTTCAAAAAAAACTTTGCTTTGTCTTTAGTCAGCCAAGTAATATTGTTGTGAAGCCAGCTTGTAAATATGAAAGAGTTCAAAGATGACGAAGCACATAGCACAGCCAACATCGAGAGCGGTTGTAGATCAGTGCCAGAGTAACGAAGGAAATTCCAATAGTTACCTGTCTTCTCAGATTTTGGCCCACACGTGCCAGTTTCTTTTGTAGAAAGTGCGTGTGGCCCCGGAAATGTAATAACCGTCCCGCACTCGTACCTGAAACGGCAATCATCCTTCAAAATTTAAGGCCCTTTTAAAGCCATTATTTAGGGTGCTGGTGATAGAAGTCGATATTTACAGTCATTACTCGTCATTATGATTCTGCTTCCCTCTTGAGGTCCACTTGCTCGAGACCGGGAAAAAAAGCGCAAACCCTTCAGATCCCCGTACCAATTGCAGATTTTGAACAGTTAGCGGGAATATGTCCAATATGCGGTGAAGATCATAATTTATCTTCGGTGCTGAAAGAGATCAGTGCTAAGTATTATCTTCTCTTTGCAACTCCTAATTTTCGAAAATGTAAGTATCAATGTGCGTTTTGATACATAAAGCTATATGGGTTATGTTTTCGAAGCGGGCACGTCGTCAGAGTTGTCCTAGGAGTAGCAGTAGGTATAATTGTACCAAGGACAGTAGCAGGAATCAATGTTCTAGCAGCAGTAGTGGTAGTTAGTTGTAGAAACAGTAGTAGTTACCCGGAAAAGATGCATAATGGTGGAAAAAAGGTATTGTCAGTTATCCTACAATTCTAATTTTCGTTCCTCTTTCTCCATAGTCCAGAAAAGTTTTTAATAGCTCAGACAATGATTTTGCTGCTTCACGTCCAAGGAAGCAAAGTCGTCTATGCAGGAAGACACAGGGAGCGAGTATGCAATGAGAAATGCGTCATTTTTGTATCCCACACTTTGCGGAAGCGGCTGTATAACATACTGTACCAGTGAAGGTTAGAGAACCGTAGTTAGTGAAATGTTTCCGCAACCCTTCAGTAGAGCGCTTTTTGTCTCCTCTTTCTTTCACTCCTTCTTGTATCCCTTACTCCACGGCGCGGAACGGATGTCCACCGATGATGAGAGGGTTATCGTGCATTTAGTTGTAACCAATTCTCAAAATTATTCGGAACCCCTATCTTGCATGTCCACAAAAGAGTTTCATTAATTTCACTCCTCTTCTAATACGTTGTGCTTAGAACTTCAAGAGCCTTCAGCGTACAGCTACACTCACTGCTCCGAGTGAGTTTATTCTTGGTTGACGGTTCACGTGTCACTAAAGGTCTCTGACTACCACTCGGATTTTGAGTTTAATGTTCCTGTGAGCCCTACCCCAATAAAGCATCTCTCTGAAGCAAAAAGTGGACGGTATTGCGTAACCTTCCCTTTTTTCTTCTGGTTCTGAAATACAGCCGTGTCACCCTACGCGGCAGCAGCTGGTCCGTTCTCAAGGACACATTACTTGACGCCAGTGAGTGTTTCTCGCCAAGCTCGATATCGACTTCCCTGCATCCCTCGATTCTTCTTCGGAAGCGGTGTTGGCTCGGCGACGGGACTTCTGCTACGTGCAGCGGAAGGTCGGGAGCTGCGCTTTATTGCGAAGTAACGGCTCTTCACATCCTTGTTGAGGGTGTCACATGCTTCGGACAGCCAGTGACGTAAAAGCTCTGAAATCTGAGGAACACCACCTGGTTTTCCTAAATATTTCAGCGTCCTTGCCTTTCGACATATCGATGCTCGCTATCTTTCAGGATGGTCATGAGGACATAAAGCAATACCTGAAATCATTGTGTGATTTCAGTGATTGTTGATGAGGTGTATTCAACTTTATATTATTATTACGCCATTATGATTGCAGAAACGTCATACTATGCTGACGAAGTACAACTTATACATAAACATTACCTGCTTTATTCAACTGAGGAGTGAAAATGCCTGGTTGTGTTACCACATAGGTGTAGATGAGTGTGTCATATGAGCTGAAAATTCATGAATGACGCTGTGTTCACAAGATACGGAGCTTAGATCTAAGAAATCAGGAGTGATGTCTTGCTCGAGAAGTATAGATTAACTCAAAGAACCATCTATTTGTCAGGATAAGCGAAATTAAGATTTGTTTCTGTGCCTTGTTTTCTTGTAAAATGCTGCGCTCACCTCAATGCTCCATTTACTGTCTTATCAGAAAGCGTCTCCACAATGTAAGTATTTGCAGTGGGAGTAAGAATAAAAAAACGCCCGCGTTTAAGCTCTACCGGTTTCTTGGTAACATGTCTCGATACTCAAAAGGAAATGAGCGATCTGAAGTGTCTTCTCTGTCTTGCCATGTTTGTTTCCATTTTTCGGCGGAGATATTCGCGTCTCTAAAAGTGGACAGTCGTCTCTCGGCTGTGTGACCCCCGGTTATTGCTCCTTCCCGCACTCGTGCCTAAATCTGAACTTAGCGAACAATAACGTCGCAAAGCAACCGAAAGAAGAAGCGAACCCAGCAGTCAACGCCGAGCAGAATCGATGCAAAGCCATGCCCTCGCGCTCTGCTTGGTCGCCTCCTCATGTCTGGACGAGCCTGACAGGCAGGTCGTGTCCGCTGAGAAAAATCAGGAATATATGACGAGGCAAGGCGACAGGGTCCAGCTGCGCCCGTCGCGCAGGCAATCCGGATCAATGCGTGCCTTCTTTACCCTGTCTTCCACACAAGGAGAAGGCTGTGCTCCCGAAGTTTTAGACGGATGAGCGCCCGAGCGCGAACATCCAAGACAGTTCAGCTTTCTCCACATCTCGGCAGACCTATTTTGGGTACGATGATATTTTCATCTTCCAAGCGTGTTTAGAGATTTCCATAACAATTGCTTTTGGCAAAAATGGGTCACTTCAAATGGCAGCGCAGTGTGAATACTATGCTTCTTGTTTCATTGAGTGAATACTTGTCGCGCCAAGGTCCTGTTCAGCATGTTACAGAAAGGAGGATGTTTTTTTTTTTCGTTTTCCAGAACCGAATGTGATGCTCAAGCACCGAGTTTAAGATTTCAGGCATTATGCTGGCATTTATCTGCAGTTTGTCGCCGACTTTAGGGATAGCCAAGCTTTTTAAGTTATAATACGCTAGACTATCTACATGCCCCACGGTCTCCACCACGTGTCCATGTCATCTAAATGGCATATCATCTTCACTCTTCGAAGCTCTCCCTTAGGTAACTGCTCTCAATAGCGCTCAGCCTCTGAAATAACGGGTTAAAATGCTCGTGTCTGTATTTGTATACTCATTGGTTGTTGACCTCAACTGACTTCCCATCAGCTGAGAGTTAGTGCTGTAGACATGAATGACGTTATCTGTAATATAGCTTAAAAACAGCATTCGGAACGAATTGAATTGCTATATTTTGTTTTTAAGTGCTTTTCCGAGAATCTCACTTGATGTCTTTACGTTGCCATTCAGTACATGAAACGTTCCCTTTGCTTGGAAGAAGGCTGTCGATGTTGGAGTTACTCAGACGGCAATGCGCACTGCTGTCGAAATCTCGCTGAGGTGCTTATTGTAGCGGACCTTGCGTGCTTAGCGCAATTGCAGGTAGAGAATGCACAGGCGCAGAACACTACCGATACTTTTCACTAACGATACTTTTCAGAAGTTTGTGTTGCGGCAGTTGCGCTATGAGCACTTTTGCGCTCTTAGCGTGAAAACGTGGCGGCGTCCTTGTAAGGAACTGCAGCCCGCTGCAGCAGAATAAGCAGTCCTTGCGGTTCCAGTCGGCACGTTTACCCATAATACTGGGGTTGTTGCCTTTCGCTATGACCGACCCTGCTTTGACGACAAAGATCAACCCGCATTTCAGCACAGTTTTTGAGACACGCTCTCGATTCTGCCGAGCTCAATCCTAATGGGGCCTTCCGTTGCGCTGCAACTGTCTGCAATGCTCGGAACGCAACAGAAATATGTTTTGAGCATTCCCACGATGTTTTATGAATTTCAATAATTTAATACGCAAATATTATTTAATTCGCATAATTATTTCGAGAATTGCATGTTACGATATTGATTGCATGTCACGAATTGCATGTCACGATATTGTCGCGGCGGTTGGTATTAGCATTTTAATGACCAGATAGAACCGGAGTGTTTGATTATTATTCGCTGAGGCATATTCTTAGGCAATTGGTGGCGGAAATAAGTGTTAATGTAACCCTAATCTGTAAAAGACTTTGATATATAATATTTTGCGGAATCAGCGGCTGTGCCGACCATTTTAAAAGCGCCTTCCACTTCCATGTAATGCAGATCGTGATTAGCCTTTTCGGAAGGCTTTACTAAAACTGCGAGGGAACAAGTAGCTTACGGCAAGCTAGCATAGTTTCCCTTAGGTCTGCTATCACGCTAACGCTATACTAAACCTCTCTACTCATTCAGTCACAGCTGTCTTTCATTTTCAAAACCACATTTCGGCACAATGTACATGGCTTCCGAGCAGGTAGTTTCGTTGAAACTGCAGACCTATCCAGTGCAGTATCCTGTCGTGAACAGGGCACTGTATACCTTGACTGCAGCAACGCTTTGGCCTGTCTGACCAGTGCTTGTCCGTTAAAAAACTGTCTCGCTACGGCATTTGTCGTTCATACTGCATTTGGTTAGCTAGCTACCTGCAATATGCGACTATAGGTGCGTGCCCCACGGTGGACGAGATGTGGTCCTTTCGGCGTGGTATCTGATGTCTCCGATGAATCCAACGTGGTGGCACTCTCATAGCCTTTTTGTTTCAAAATTGCCAGTCATATGAAATTTCTCATTTTCAGATGTCGCAATACGCACTTAAAGAAACTTTAGGGGACACTTATGCTCCGCTTTAAGGGTATGACGGCGTGGTGTTAACGGGCCCCTTCGAAAGCCTGGCGTCGTGTTTTCGTATCACCTCGCAGGCACGGACACTCCTTTTTCTTTTGTTATCACTTAATGTCTAACCGACCCTTAAGAATATAATGCGATAGCGTTAGAGATCGCTCCCTCGTAAGAAATCCTCTGTCGCCTAGGTTCTTCCTCCATGCCGATATATAGGGAATTGGTCGTTTTCTACTGTACATACACATATCTCTGGCAGTCCTCATACCACTCCTAGCGCAGTGGTGTAGTGGTTAAGGGATGCGCCACAGGCCCGCGATGCAGGTACTGCCATCGGTAGGGCGTGTGAGACCCAGGTTGCTCTTCCTGAACGACCTCCCGCGACCAGACATTAACTGCCACCTGCCACGGTGGGCAGTTTTGCTCACAATGCGGTGGGCAGGTTTCCACCTGCCACAGTGAGTAGGTTGTAATGACCTCATAGGATCACTTGACCAAGGTATCAGGCGGGCGACCTGCTTTTCCCGACACGCCAACGACGCCGAGGTGGCTGCTTAACGGGTCCCTTAACGATGTGGCGTTAATGTTCCGAATTGCCCGTTACCCTCACGACTGCAGTGAAACAAGTTGAGCCTAAACGCGAAACAGACTTTAATGATTTCTTTCGGTGGCAAGAGGAACCCGAATCAATTTTAATGTGAATGCATTATACTGCGGAGGACTGACCCAAGGACTTTCAGACTGTGAGGCTAACCACCAACCCATAGGCCACAAAACCGCCGCGTTGCTTCTTGGCGAGGAAAAGTGAATCTAGTGTATGCGTTGCTTTTCGACTGTGAGCTAGGTGTGTCATTAGAAAGGAAAATAAAGTAATAAATAAATAAAAATGCGAACGAAATAAAAATATAAAAACAACTCATTCGCATTCCAAGCACATAAGAAGTCTTAAATGCCCTCCGTGATTTTCGTAGACTCCGCACGAACAGCAGATTACAAGCGTATCCGCATTAAGGTGCGTTGTGGGGCGAGTTGGTGACAGCACATTATAAAGAAACACAGCGCAAAAAGAACGGGGCAGAAGAGTACAGACACGCGCAGGGCTCGTGTGTTTCTATATGACACACACGAGCTCCTTAACGCCCTCGTGTTAAAGAAAAAAGAGCTATGGCAGCTACGGAGCGAGAACCTTTTGTCGCGCTGTCAAGTGACCAATGCTTTGGGGCTTCTTTGTCGCCCTTAGCAGGCACGTTTGTGAAATATGACAGTATGCGCTGCCCTCAGGGATGCCATTCACTCGCTAATACCTGCGATTATTTCTCGATCTGCCTCCTGCATGTTCTTTCGGGAAACAAAGTAAATACAGGCCATTTTGCCCATCGCTGAGAATTTTGCGCTCGCTCATCGTTGTGGCTACTTTGTCATTGTAAACTCTTTCTCTTGAAAAATTTTCTCTTGTAAAACTTTCTCTTGAAAGCCATCAAGGGGATAGTGCGCAGGAGTGAACGGCGTAGAGTTGGCGCTGCAGCCGAAATGATGTATACAGAAATCTCGGAAAAACGAAAGCAGAAGCTTAAGAAGTGATGCGCTACTAAGCGGGAGTTCATTACTCACTCCGGCACCCAGGGTAGAAACGCGTCCTGCCCTCAAATCCAGCGAATGGCGCCGGACGCCAAAGATTCGTCGGTGCCTGCATCTGGCATTATTTAACTTTGCTCATTTATTACCCACTGGAACGTCATTTGCCTGTGGCCAGCTGTCAGCGCTCGTTCCCATGATTAATGAGAGAGCGCTGCGATCGTCACGGACCCTGTCGCTCGAACCCACCGCTGTCCTCCCTTCGTGCCAGTCGGCCAGTTTGGCCTGCAGTTTTGACACTTATGGTTTGAAATTTTGAATGTAAGTCGGCGTACCTTCTTTTTTTCTTTGGCTTTGATGTTTTTATATATATATCACGAGCCGCTCGCTCTGAAGCCGACAGAGTGGACTCTATAACTCCAATGTATTTTAGGTGCTATTATGAGGCTCTTTTCCTCAAGATATGCTAGTATTAGAGCAATGACACAAGAAGCAATGTAACTAGGTTTCTATGGTCCATCTACTGAACTAGAATTAGTGTTTATTAAAATAATGCGATTTTAAAATCTTAGCTCTTATTCTAGTTCTTTTCTCAGTTTCGGGTCATCGGCATCGTCATCGTCAGCGGCGTCCGCTAGGCTAGGTCTTACACTAGACCTAGCCTTGCACTACAAAGAATGTGGTAGTAACACCTCCGTGCCTGCTGCCCAACCATGTATTCCACTTTTTAACGACACAACGGTCTTGTACAATCACAAAGATAGATTAACGAGGGAAATTAGCGAAGCATTTTATATTAAAAAAAACCGCGACACATGCGTAAGCACACCATCCGTCCTCGTTCATGACTGTGAGATATCGTTTCTTGAACATCATGACGGATTGTGACATCTCATCAGTGTTGTTGGCGTCGATCATGCGTGCTCCTGGTTGTTTGGAGAGCATATTTTTGTGTTCCGTGCAATAAAACTTCAATTGCTAGTCAGCGACTGTCCCGTCGTCTTCTTTTCCATTGTTCCTGTTTCTGTGCTGTTTTCCTCAATTAAAGTAATGTTGATCAAAAAAAATATGAAAGCAACCGCCTGATTGTCGTGTGACCAACGATTTTTTTCTCCGCACCTGAGTGGCGTGACTTTCTGTTTGCAACCAGTTACTTATTCATGTCTCTTAGTGAAGTAAGAATAAAGGTGATCTCGAATGTGAAATAATTTTTCCCTTCAGAAATATCAGATACAGATATTTTTGGGACTGTCAAAAAAGCAAGCACCTGAATTGCAAGTGTGCTTACCCCAGTCATAGCAAAAATTGCGAGACCTTTAGAGATTACTCGAAACGTTATGTGTGCCACGTACTTCCGTGTACATTATACTACTCGAGGAACGGCTTTTAATATCTGTGTTTAGTTATCTTGTAGGAAAGTAAAGGCGCTGTAGCGATCCGCCGTGAGCGGTGTTGGAAGGAGAAAGGCGACGGGGAGAGGAAGGGAGCATGGAGTCCTTTCTCGACTAGCTTTTGCGCGCATTCCGTGCAAAAGTTAGCGCAAAACTCAAGACACTCACGAGAAAGGCGGACAGGACAACGCGCTACTGACAACTTGTGAGTGTCTTGTGTTTTGCGCTAACTTTTGTACGAAGAATAATGCACCGACTAGCCTTGCAACAGGTGTTACTTGAGTACCTTTTGCGCACATTACTGGAATTGCCATTTTCCGCAGAAAGTGGTTAATTAAGAAAGTAAATTTATCAAGAATATCGACAATTCATTAAATGTCACTAGGTCCTAATAATTACCGATCCATACACGGCCGAATATTGATACTGTACTGCTGCTCAAGTCTATAAAGGAGTTCTCGATTATGGCATAATACTACAGAGCCTTTTCCCTTTAAAAGAATTTCATGCGGAAATTTTTCTACAAAACAAAATTTGAGATACGAGAAATGCCAAAATATTAAGTTATGCGCAATTACTGACTTCCGAAAAGTTTCTAGTTGCTCTGCGTTGACACCGCTGTTTCTTGCACCCTCCAGCTATTAACCCGAGAAGTGCAAGCGGCTCCATTGTAAAAGCGCGCCTGAAAATCGGCAACACTTTGCGTTTCCATGACCGGATGACGGTAAGTAGGCTCCTAGCCGCTGCATAGCTAGATAGCTGCCCCAGCGCAGCACACAGTAAGCCCAAGAGCGTGCGACTTCACACAAAACTCGCTCCCCTCCCGGGGAGACAGTTCCGCTCGTTACTCAGATGTTTTGCATTAGAACGGCGGGGAAATATTCTGCTTACGTACTAAGCAGCAGAAATCAGGTGCGGCAGCTAGCTTCACAGAGCAGGGGAGCATGTCCTTTGGCATTCTTCGTTTTTCAGTGACAGTACTCGTGGCACGCGACTGGCTCGGTGTCTGCCGCCGCCTTCTAGGCCGAGATATACGGGGGTAACATTTTGAAAAGTGCAACGCTCGCTTTAGTCCTTAGCACAAAAGGGTCCCCCACGTTCACTTTCAAGATTATGCGGACGAAGTATTCAGTAGACTTTGCGTTTCTTGTGGCCAGCCAGATTATTAGCAAATACTGAGGCGATGAGGCCTACGGAAATAAGTGTGTAAAGTTCAAAACTCTTCTCCCCGTTGGAAGACTCGCGAAATCGTCCGAATGACGATTACCAACAGAAAACCAGCCAGATCAAATAGCTCTAGCAAGTCAAACGGTTCGCCATTACTATCCAGGGCCTGCGAGTAAGTATACAAGTAGTGCAGCTTGTCAACTAAGCCATCATCATTGAAAAATACAGGCTGAGCCAGAAAGTGATAGCCGCTACTCTATTCTGTTCAGCCCCTCTCCGCAGGTCGCTAGCGTAGTGTCTTGCTACTGAGTGCTGCCTCAAGTGCTCTGAAGACTTGCAAAACCACTAAGGTCGTGACTGAGGAAAAGTCAGAGTATCCAGCCACCGGTTGTGCAAGCTGAGGTATAAAGGTAATGCTTTTGGCCACTCAATGGTGTCCTGATTCAGGACGACTATAATCCCGTGTCTAAGGTACTAGTACAAACATTATTCTTGTTTACGTGTGAGTGGACAAGCTACTATCACTGATAGTGTCCAGAGAAGAGATACTGAACGGAAAACCATTTCTACATGCTTTACAGAACGCTGCTCGCCAACCTGCTTACTACTATTGCAGGGCTCATGGAGTGCAGCAGTTCGAGCGGCTGTGATATTCGACTCCTTCACTATCTTCGTTAGCCCACTCATTTTCAGTTATCATTTCTCGAGTTTTCAAACGTTCAAAAGAAAAACAACAGCCGTCTAAATCAGCCTCAGCTCGGAAAACGCTGTTTTCTGTTTTTCGTGTCTAGCAGCACAATTCAGTATCTCTCGTTAGCTTTTCGCTTTTCGATCACTGAAGTTGTTAATTAACAAAGTCTGGACTAATTAAGCAAACGTGGGCGTTAATAAGCTCCGCTTATATTGTTATAGAATATTTAAAACGCGCGCTTGGCCACGTTTTCGACATGTTCGTTCTTCACTGCGCACTCTCTAGTTAAAGATTCCTCATATAAGGCCAGATTCCCTCATTTTATCCTCTTAAACTAATTATCTGAAAGTCTCGCTAGAATTTAGGTCTGGAGAGTTGGATTTTCGCGCGCTTGCAAACGAGCAGAAAATTTCGGCAAAGTATGAAGGGGCGATAAAACCTGCTTTTCCAGCACAATTTCCAGCGCGGCTTTGTCGTCCTTTCTGATTAGATGCGCCGTCTTTGTGTAGAACTATTTTCGTTTTTGTACGGCTTTACTTAACTTTATTCTTACACATCACGCAAAGTTTATTTTGTATGCAGATGCTCATATACTCACGCTTTTCAATGGAGTTTTCTATAGTCTCTTTTAACCGCTTCTATAAGCACGGCAGTTATAGTTTACTTGCTGCTTATGAAAATTTTGGTGGTACAGGATACTAAGGTGTAGAGGTGATGAATCACATATACTTCATAAACGTTCCTTCTTTGTGGAACATTCTAGACTTTTGCCCGGACAGCTGGCTCTCGTAAAATGACACTAAAAATTTAAAAACGTGCTAGCATTCCTAGTCGGAGTCACTAGCGATGTCACTTTATCACATATCCTCATGGAAGCTCGATATGCAAGTGGAAACGAGAAGAAAAATATGACAAGGCGCAGTGAGCAATAAGTAATTATACTGATAGATCAAAGATAGTGCGTTCATTATCGAGTGATTTTATTCGTCGCGTAAACGAATGATTTTATCAGTAGCTGGGGAATGCATGTTCGTGTGAGAAGCTGACCTTAAGCCCTTAGTGCGTCTGTTCGCAAAGCAAAACTCACTCTAGCTGTCGCCAGGTTGCACAGTCTATCCATTCTCCTGATGCGACACCCCTTAGCGATTTAATACATCCCCAGGAAGAGATACTACTACACTTCAATCCGAATCGCCACTATATGAACAAAAAAAAGTAAGCTGCGCTCAAGGTCATTCCTTTTAAGAGCAGGGAGTGCTTCTCATGTTCTGGAGAATTTTTAAATCACGAAATATGCAGAATGATTACTATTCGCAACGAAGGCATATTCAAACCGGAAAACATTGTAACTTGATGCTGTTAGGAATTAAAAAAAAGGTTTTGAAACGTTGCTGCGGGGGTCAAGAGTTTAGCGAACAGTGGACATTAAAACGTCGGTTAAATACTTTATAACTGCTAGAACGTTGCACGTTTTGAATGGGAAGTTTGTATCTGTTGCCAACTGTGCTTGGTGCGTATATATAGTGATCGACATCTACCCCAATGTTTGGGCAGAATAACCTGCCCCTAATCGGGAGTGCGCTAGACGACAGCTTAAGCCCTTTTTCTCGCATATACACTAATTCCTCTTTGAAGTCTACCGCTCACACGGTATCGTGAGCGCCTTTGGAGCTTTCTCTTTGCCTCTGTGCCTTTGTGCCTTTGTAACTCTGTGCCTTTGTAATAAATGGCAGAAACGCGACAGAGAACCCGCTCCACTCATAAAGCATTGCCAAATAGTTTGTCCGAACAAGGAAAGCATCGTGTTGAAAGTGCGTCTCTTCTCTCTGGAAAGAGGGCTGACATCAGTATGTAACGAGATTGATTCTTATGTAATGTAATGAGATGTAATGAGACATCAGTATGTAATGAGATGATTCTTAGATAGGAAGTGTTGGCCAGAATTCATTGAGATTACCAGATGACTGTGTGGTGCACCGCGACCGTTCAGGAATCGTTCTGGCAGGCAGCCAATACAGCTGCTATTGCTGAAGTTGTAGCTAAGGTAGCAGTGCCCCCAGTGTTCTACGCATAGATTTAAGCCACGAGGACGAAAGCGCCCTGAGATAACTGATTTTCCCAATCAAAACGTGCAAGCTGAGATATTCGAATTGAAAGGCAATGATTTTTATCCTTCCTCACTCACTACTGGTCTAGACTTCCTCAAGTTGCTATGCTCACAAATTCAGCCTGTTTAAATGCAGTAATTAAGAGGAGGAAAAGTTTGTTTGCATGGCATGGTGGGCCAGAGGCTTGAATCTTAAACAACGGCCTTCATTTGACTGCAGCAGAGTTTTCGGCTTTCCCTGCCCATTACACTTTCCTTCATGTTACTGGCAGACCCTGCTTGACTCAAAGCAAGAGGAATGCAGAAAGGTTCGTTAGGACGACGAAAAACAATTCGGTGAACACGGAATGTAACTATCAGTGTCTAGTGAGTCCCTCTACGATGACTTACAACGTCTACAGCCCTGCTCAGCTTGGCATGGGAAGGCGACTGCGCCGACGTTTGCCAGTGCTTCCAGGGAAGCTGGACCTGCTGTGCATTGATGAAGTTGCGTAGAAAATGATTGAAAACAAAAATGCAAGAGGCAGAAGCGGGACTTCGACAAATGGCATCGAGCAGGCCCTATGCCAGTGGTCCTGCAGCGAGACTTCTCACCGAAAGAGTTCGTGCACCACACTGGTCGCCGACGAGCGAACGTAAATTTTGGCCGTTACCAAGACGGCCCATAGATCTGAGATGTAAGCGTGATGACTTCATTATTTACCAAAACCGGACCAAGCATAGCTGCAAGACCCTTCATCTGGTAAAAGAGTGCCATGCCATTCTCAGTAGGGCAGAATAATGAAGGCACCGGAGAGACCAGGCTATTGTTTTTGCGGAGGAGTTACACATTTCTCTCTCACAGGCTTCTTCCTCCGAGCCAAATAAAAGGAGATGTAGTGTTATGGCGCTGCTTCTGCATGGCGTAAATCGTTCTGCGTCAAGGATCAGTGCCACACATTCATGCGCTCCACAAAATGCGCTCCACTATTGGCCTAAAGTAGCCTCGGCTATTGGCGCAAGAATGTCATGGTGAGATTTAGCCATCAAAAATGCGTGAAATAAAAATGTTGGCGAAGAAACTGACATATTTTTGTGGTTAGGTCGAAACGGCATACCCGCATTGGCGAATTAGGCGGCATATGTTTTTTTTTTTTGTTTTATAACAGTCGCGGCATTGCGCACATACACCGTATACGTTTGCACAGAGTAGCTGAAACTGCTTCGCAACAAATATTTATGTTCCGTAATCTCTTGTTTGTTTGGTTTTAATTCACTCACTGCAAAATTTCAGCGTTTCCTAGCTTACTGCGTCTGCTTATCTCGCCTTACTTGGTGCCGTGATCTCAGAAGAAAAAGCATAGATACAGCTCTAAGGAGCTAACTGGCTTTCCAGAGGCTACGGGAAATTTGATGCCTTGGATGGGAAGACAAGCTAAATATACAACACGGCAGCAGAAAGGCGGCGAGGCGTGAGGAAAAAAAATTGCATACACACGCACGCGGATGCGAACCCAGGCGGACGTGTTGGAGGCTTACGGAAAAGAAGCTTGGGGTAGGAGGATGAGACGAGACGGTGGAACGCGATACAATATTAAAGCAATTTATAAGAGGTCAGCCTGGGAATATTCTGTTTACTGTTTTGAAGGGCGGATAGAAGCCACGGCGCTCCAAGTAGGTCAAATTGTGAGTAAAGTAATGAAGTAGCAAGCTTATTGACAAAAATTGGACTGTGCCCTGTGATATCTTCCTTCTAAAATCCTTGGTTTGAATTTTCAAGTTGAAATAGAAATGAAAAGTTCAAACCAGTGCAGAACATGTTTTCTTTTCGGGAAAAATTCGAGAACAGCCTGGCATGTCAGTGTGAGACTAAACGCAGAGGAGTGTGTTTTCTGAGGGTAAAAGTTTCCCTTGCGTTTTGCTTCTACTGTGGGTATATGTTCCAGATAATATATACTTTTATTCCTGACGTTTCTTGTGCAGCACTCAGCTTGGAGACGCCAAAAAAGCTGCCAAAATTCTGCGGCCAAGGTGCTGCATACAAGCTTGAAATCAGTTTTTTCTTTGGATCAGAAAACTGGGGAAGCACCCTTGGATACGGCTAAGGTGCCAAGTTAACTACTAGTTTAATGCGCTTTTGCGCTTAGCAGAGGAACTAATAGTTTCGCTTCAGGGCCAGGACGATTATCTTATAGTATACTGTTTGCTTTTTGCGTATCACTTTCTACAAAATATACTACGTTAGTATACCCTGGAGTCGTCGACTATTTAAGATCTTTGGGAAGCAATGTGTACGTCTTCTTTTTCTTGCCTCAGGTGTGCAAAAACGCGCATACCTTAATTTTTCTTCCATTGCGAACACCTTCATGCCTCATTCGCGCGACACCTAAGAATGAAAAAGCTGAACAAAGGTTATTTGTGTATTTATTCTGACAAAAGGTTCTACTACCAGGCTTCCGGGAAGCGGAAACAGTGGGTTCAAGTGTTTGTAGTCACTTTCAGTCAAAAACAGGCAGGAATGGCACAATAAGCAGTAAGTCAGAGGGCGTAAGTTACAGGTACTCGAAGAAGAATAGCGTACAAAATGACACCACTGCTAGCGAAGCTCTAGTGGTGGGCGCAGGATTCTTTCAGCTCAAAACTCGAAAGTGGACTCGATCACGTCCCTGTGTTCGCGAGAAAAGATTTTATGCATTTGCTCGAAACAAACCATCGCAGTCAAGAGTTCCCTGCGAAAGGTTCTCCGTCTCCTGCGTGCATAAAGGACGTTCAGCGAATCGTATTTTTTTTACTTCCTTGGAGTTAAAGAAAAGGAGAAAAAAAATACAAAACGAAATAATGGTACTTCACCTGGCAAGAGATGAAGGATCGTTGTTACCAAGTTCTGTGAGCATGTAACACCACCTTTTAAATTATTTCTCTTGTGAACAATGATAGAGTGCGTTTAAATAAATTAAATAAAAATAAGCACTTGCTGTCAACATTTGACTTTCTTCGACAAGAAGCGGTGCGTGTAGTACCCAATATTGTTTGTTTCGAGTGTGAAATCAGTGTTTAATGCTATTCTTCACCGGACGCGAAATGCATAGCGTATACGGTGCAGGAAACAAGCTTGCTTAGCTAGCGTGTGTGGTTCCATGGTCTCGCTGTCTTCGGTAAAGAACATGCACGCACAGACTTGAACGCTCACTGCCACTTCCGATAGATAGGTATTTGCCCTACCTGTTTGCTAGGATTTGTTGAATAAGCCTAGCAGTGTGCCAATATCGAGCACACACATCGCGCTAGTTTGGTTGCCAACCTAGTTGTGAGACGAGCTTTATCGAGCTACGTTAGGAAACAGTTGAGGATAAGGGATATACCGTTCAGGTGAATTTTTATATATGTCTTGCATGAAACTACCTCTAAATGATCCGAAATAACCGAAGTGCAGGTTGCTGTTTGTGAATATCTCGAAGCTTAAACGACACATATTGTAACTGCGTAAACTTTTTAAATAAGCCAACGCAGACTGCGCATTCCGAACATTACAACTTTCGAACATACTCTTGTGACAAAGTGCGCCTGATGTGTGGTACTTTATCTTGTGTCCTCGGAAATTCTTCGGGTGTTGAGAAGTATCTTACATTCGATTGTCAACCCGCAACAAGCTCGCTCTGTTGCTAGGCTGTAAATTTTGACCGTGGTATTACATTGTTCAGACCACCGTGAGTGTGCAAAAAACACGAACAGGCTTTGACAACCGTTAAGCGCCACTTATTTGTCAAATTGAGTTCCTGCAATCTCTGCAACTTTCACCCTCATGCCACACGCACAACGTCGTGGCAGCATGATTATTTCAACGAGTCAGGAACCAATGGTACCACAGAATCTTTTAGAATGTATCACCAACGTGTCACACTAACATCAGACCTCTTGAAAATCTTGGAATAAAGAAAGTACCACAAGAAGCAACTATGTAGACTACGCATATAAAGAGAAAGCAAACAGCACTGGGGGTTCTCAGGCGGCAATTCGTGTCGCTAGGACTATTATAATCGGAACAGGCTCGGAGGAAATTACCTTGCTCCGAGACTTTGTGTGGCTTCAAGCGTAATAGAAAGAATATTTTAGCGTGGAATCCTACTCCGCACGTGCACACTGCAGTTAGTGCCGAACAAATTGTGAACAGGCAGGTGCAGTGTGGCCCAGTCTCGATGTTTGGCGAAAATAGTCGAGAACATCAGTATGCAATGGATATCTTTGCTTATAACGGAGAACAGAAAACAATCTCAAATTCGCCGAGTATACTGGCTGAGATAAACCTGGGCAGCGCGCGGGAAGTCAAGCTTTACCTTGTCTAGCGTTGCAATTATCAAAAGATTATAACGAGATGAGAGGCACAGTAGCTCCCACACGGGGCGAGAACTAATCACACGGGGCTTAAGAATCTGGTCTCGCTTAGCATTTGCAGTAGCAGAAGAAGTGGGCATAGTCCTGCATCACCAGCACGTTTGAGTATATGAGCAATTTTTATTAGGCTCGACGAAGCGTAGTTTGAAGTAAATTATCTGTCAGTTATCGAAGATTGATGATCAAGTAATCTAATCTTAGGAAAGAAGGAATGGAGATAACTTTTAGAAAATTCATTTCAGCCCACTTTTAGCAGCTGCGCTTCTAACTAACTCTCGGCTAATTGAGAAAGTGGTGCTAGACTCAAAATTTATATTTCCGGATGGAACTCTGTCTCACATAAAGCGAACTGTAGCCGCACAGTTTGGTTAAAGAGAATGAAGGGGAGACGTAAACTCGCCCTTGCAAAGGAAAAAAGTCACAAATCCCGCCAACCTTGAGACCAAAACATGGCTCCCAGCTTGGTAAGTGAAGTAACAGAGGTTTTGAACAAAACATGTACTGAATGTTTGGAAAGGTTGAAAAGGAAACGAAAAAAAATCTGTGCGCTACGTACTGCCCGCTAAGTCCAGAGTTTGAGAACAAAAAGACGATTTTACAAATTCTAGTTCACATATATTCAATATTCGCTGGTACCTTCGCTTCCAAAGACTATGGTTAGCTGGCCCACCGGACCTTAGATAATCTACTTTGAACAAGCCTGCGTATCAAAGATTTCTTCTCGTTATAGTCGCTCCAAGAGTCAATCTAATTAAGTAGTCAGATCAGGGTGTATGCGGTTGAATATGACAGCTACACGGTTAGAAAGAAAGTTAACAAACTAGCGTATCAGTGCACTTCTGTAGAAGCGACTTATGAGTGAATAGCACTACAGTGCCAGAAAAAAAACAGATATGGCGCTGCCACAAGTGATATACACAACTGGGTCAGCTTGGTTGTTTAGAAGCGATACCAGCTTCAAGTCTTCATGCTTCAATGTCTACAATTTGTGCCACCCTCGAGGCATTCGTTAGGCTGGCGATTCCTAGCTGCTGAATGTCACAAATGACGAGGCAAGCCGAAAAAAGCGCTGTACAGTGGGTGTCTGTCTTTACTGACAACATGCTTTTGGATCAAGTTTTATACGGGGAGAGCGTAGTGAACTGCCTAGCGGCTGCGTCCGGGGTGATTGTCCTCGCTGCAGTGGAAATTCATGATCACACGCAAACAGAACAGTAGATATATTTAGAGGTTTTAAAGGTTATTCGAAGGCTTGATAGTTAGTAAGGGTTTCTATGTAAGCAATCCCAGCAAAATAAAACCAGCCTATGGAGGATCATAAATCAACATTAACGCACGTAAAAACGCTGTGTTGCTATGCCCATGGGTATAACTTGCTTTTCTCTGACCGTAATTATGTAAATGACGCAGCAAGAAGTTCAGAACTGGAAATGTTTTATCAGCTACCTATAACATTACAATTAATGTCTGGTCACTTTGCAATGAAGGGAACTATAATTCTTACAATCGCTATATTTTTTTCTCTGTCATGTCGATCGATTCTAGTTAGCGAACTCTGCATTTTTCAATAAACTAGAAAAAACACTATAGTTAAGTGATGCTTCTAGAACCACAACGAATTCCAGTGGCGGTGACTGCATTTTGAATGCAGGCAAAACCGAACAACCTCCCTGTGCTGTAAAGGTCAGTGCGCCATCGAGAAGCACAACAGGTTTGACTTAAAGCCGACTCCTCCACTGCGGCCCTGTCATTATGCACCTGTAGATACGGGATGTGGGACCTGACATACCTCATAAACACTCAGTAGATAGGGATATCAAACATCAGAGAAACAAAGACACAGCCTCCGGAACGTGAGAGCACCAAGGAAAACATTGGAGTAGGAGGATAAACTACTCGCGTATTTTGCGGGTCGTTAGAAGAATGATCCGCAAAGCGCGTTTCAAGCCTTCCTGAGGCAAATGAACAAAAAAATTCGACAGTCGGCAGTGGGGCTAATACAGCCAGTGGTCGGAAACGCCAAACCCCGGGAGAAGTGTTTCTCGTCGAGACGCTAATTCGCATCCCGTGTACATGGCCCGCAATGCGTTTCTCCTGTGCTGCTCTCATTAGAACCTCTTGGGACTCCTCGTAATTATCTTTTCCTGGAGGCGGCTTTTCCGCAAGAGGACCCCCCACGCCTTTTTTTCACCGCGGTAGGGTGGTATGCCCTCTTCGGGCCAGAAAACCACCGTCCACTCTGAGAGGTATGCGACCAGACAAGGTACGGGACTCGTATTAGGAACCCGTCCACGTTCTCCTCGCACTTTGTGCTCTTGGTTTCCGGAGAACAAAGGTCACGCTCAGGCAGTGATGCAAGAAATTCGGTACGAAAAGGCTAATCAGGCCTAATGGGACCTCGCCTATTATGCTTTTTGCTTTATTGAACTGAAAGAAGCTTTTGAGCACAAAAAAAAATAATGTGCGAAAAGAGGTGTTCCTTCACGGTACGAAACAGCTCTATATCACAAAGATTAATAGCATCATTAACGGCAAATTTGGTGTGAAAGAAGGTCATAACACTAATTCTCTGGGGGCGCGCCAATCAATGAAGCTTTCTGTGGATCAGGAAAGCAATAACAAAAACGAAACTACCAAAATGAAAAGACATTAGGTAGACAGTAAAAATCAACAAAAATATGCCTATCGGAGAAGGCTTGAAGCGCTCACTGTGTTCTGATAGCAATCGAAATTGTACTTTGTGCGCTTGGGCAGCTAACAATAGCGATATGGCACCTATTTCTCCCACGATCGCTATTTTAGGCGAATAAATGACAAAGGCTGCACAGTCCTCCTGCTCCTGTTCTGAGCGCACAAGTGCGCCTCAGCGAGACTTACCCGGATCACGTGGGCCGCAGCTGTAGCAGAGCTCTTGATTTTACCATTTGCGAAGCTCCCCATTCAACCCGTGCTTAAACACTGGGGCAGTGTTTGGGGCGAAATTCGGGTGTTGGCACTCCGTCATGCAACTTACGGTGCTCATTCCAAATGTTCACCACTGTTCTAAGTACGAGCACAGTGGAGAAATTAAGGTTGCAGGCATACAGAGAATGCAGTTATCAGGTGGCTGCCCTGCTCATAGGCGGCGATACCATATGCTAAACCCCGCGCGGCGGTCACGGAAGAAAGTCTCATTTTGATGCGGAATATCCCAGCTTGTGCAATCCAGGAGCAGATGGTCTTCAACAGGAAAACACGGAAATTACTTTCCACGGCGGAAGAGACAGAGAGACTGAGAAAGCAGATTCTTTCTTAACGTCATGATAATCTCACTATGTCCCCAAAACCACTACCCCACCAAGAAGCCAAACCAAAACTAAACATTACCCCCAGCCACACCACCAACAACATTGCCGGCGGGTCAGAGTCATGATGTTTCCGGCGGATGAATACCAGTAGGTCTTGGTTTGACCCTAAAGTCTTTTGTCTCTCTCTCATGGCATAATATGTCGACAGCAATGCAGTTTGCCCCAGATAAGTTGCGTCACAGAGTTTGCAAAGGCTTAAATGCCATGTTTTGCCCCCATACAAACTCGAATGGGCAAGTGTTACCCTTTTAAAGTGCAACATCACACCATGAACACACATACAACTGCGATGTAGCGCTACGGCCTACGGGACGTCCTATAAACATTGCTCCTAGGCACCCGCACTTTCCGGTGAGACGAAAACTGGCGCTAGTAAACATTGTCAAGCATGACAATAATTTAGACAGGCATATCAGAACGCTGGGTATAAAGTTAATATACAGAAAAGCAAACTACTGTTAACAGTCTCGCAATGAAACACCTCTTCAAAATTAGTAGTTAGACTCTGGAAGTGGTTAGAGAATATATCTATTTAGGGCAGGTAGTGACCGCAGATCGGGATCACGAGACCGAAATAACAAGAAGAATAAGAATGGAGTGGAGCGCATTTAGCCGGTTCTCTCATCTTATGAATGGCAGTTTACCAACATCCCTAAAGAGAAAAGTATACAACAGCTGTATCTTGCTGGTACTCACCTATGCGGCTGAAACTTGGCGGCTAACTAAAAGGGTTCAACTTAAATTGAGAAAGAGAGCAGAGAGTATCAGAGAACAAACGCGGATTGATAATATCCTATTCAAATTCAGGAAAAAGAAATGCGATTAGATAAGGAATGTAATGCGAAGGCAAGACAAAAGATGGCTAGTAATGAACTTGATGCGAAGGGAAAACAAGCTAGCAGGGTCTGACAGAAATTTATGTGGGCCGATGAGATAAAGTTTCCAAGAATAAGCTGGCCAGAGATGGCACAGTACAGGGTTATTTGGATAGGTATAGGAAAGGTCTTTGATCGGTAGTGCAAGTAGTGAGGCTGCTGCTGATGATGTTGACATACTGCATCAGTAGAATGGGAGAAAGCCACCGTCGTTGTTAAGACAAAGAAATCAAAAGGCGCCGTAGCTTCATTGGTAGAGTACTGCTGGTGCTATACAGGTGTCGTGAGTTTCGCTCCAATCGGAAGGATGCTGCCTTTTCATCTACTTCCTGCCACGCTCTCTGGTAAAAAGAAGTGTTCACTCAAATGCTCGGTTTCCCTGAAGAAACAAAAATTATTATTGCCCTAACCTTTACTTAGATTCAAATGTTGCCAGCTTATTTCGTATGAACCTAAAGGGACCCCCCGTGGTAGCACAGGCACAGCTGTAAAAGAACTTGTAATGTGGCACCGAACTCAGATGCAATATCAGCACCTTTCCTAGTCGGCCAGTACCTCGCGGTTTGTAAAGCGATGCGAACCTTGCATCTGAGAAACAAATAATTTGCGGTCAAATCTGTGCAACCTGTGGGCTAACCCTCAGGAAGAATAAATGTATTCTAAGCCGCGTTTTCCTGCCATGCATGCATACTCAGGGTCTTCAGAAAAAAAAATTATGTATTCGTTCCGTTGCGTTTATTAAAGCCGGGTATCACCGTGTGTGCAACATCTCGAGCGTGGCGCCGAGAGGCCGTTGGCAGGTGGCGCCAAGAGAGTAAACCCAGGAGGCAGGTTGGTCACCTAGGTCACGTGACACTGCAGAGCCATCACAACCTGCCCATCGAACAGCGGGAAAATACCCACCGTGGTAGGAGACCATTCAAATTTAAAAAAAAAATTAAGCCGCCGCGGTGGCTCAGTGGACATGGTGCTCGGCTGCTAACCCAAAAGATGCGGGCTCGATCCCGGCCGCGGCGGTCGAATTTCGATGGAGGAGAAATTCTAGAGGCCCGTGTACTGTGCGACGTCAGCGCACGTTAAAGAACCCCAGGTGGACGAAATTTCCGGAGCCCTTCACTGCGGCGTCTATCATAGTCTTAGTCGCTTTGGGACGTTAAACCCCATAAACCAAACCAACCAAATCAAATTAAAAAAAATTGGTCGTTCGGGAAGAGCAACATGGGCAACACAAATCGTCCGCACACCGCCATAAGCGCCTGCCATCTCAGTGCAGTGGCGCATCGCTTAACCACTGCACCACTGCTCTAGGACGAGTATGACAACTCCCAGAGATATATGAATACATAAAATAGAGAATGACCTTCTGCATATATGGGAATTACCCCAAAACGTTATCGCGTCATGCCCTTCAACTGCAACCGTCCATGGGTCTAGACATTTTCAAAAAACAAGCCCGCTGCATAGATGAGGCATCGAAGATAACCTCTGCAATGTACTAGAGCCATGCGCGCCCCGAAAAGCTGTAAAAAATGAAGCCAAAGCCCGTTCGTTATTTCCTTCTAGAAGCAAACGTTGTCATCTTCTGCAGCCTTCGGGTTGACGTCATACTGAAAACTTTCACTAAAGGCACTCCATTGCTGCGTCGTTCTGACTGACGGGCGAAGGGTGGGCGTAGCCGGTTCATCGCGTAGTCTGCTCGTTGCGCGCACGCTTTCCGCAGCGCCTTCAGTTTTCGCACACTCCTACAAGCCAGCATGGAGGAAAAAAGAAAACTGAGCAGGGAGCGTCCAGCGTCTGCCTTAAAGCCTGGTCATAAAAAGTAAAAATACAGTAAAACGAAGAAAGTCGGTCCCCCCACCCCAGTTGTTTTTCCTCCATGCAAGCCCCCCAAAGCAAGGTTTTAGTTACTTGTGCCAGTTCATGTATGCTTCAGAGTGCTCTGTTTGTATGCCGTGTCGTGTGTAGTAAAGCCTTTCCCTCTCGCGCACACTAGACAGCTCCGCACGCACACTACTTATCGCTCGTTTACCTTGTCCACACTGCCACTGTCTTGGTTTTTGTCGGCCCGAATGGGCTCCACGCGTTCCATCGTAATCACTTTCCGAGCTCGACCTGTCCCACGCGCCGTGCTTTATGGAGGAGCCCTCCACAGGTGCACACCGTACCGAGGGCATATAAACGCCTGCACTAACTGCCGCGTCCCAGGTCACCGGGCGGATGTGTGCGTCCACCCAAGATCCCATAAGTGCCCCCGCTGCGGGCAGTCCCATCCCAAAGAAGATGTGCCCTCATGCACCCCCAGCTGCATTCTGTGCGGAGGCCCTCATATGACCGGAACGGGGAACTGCAAGGGACGGGGCCGCAAACTAGCGTCCCCGAGGAATGCTCTCTCTCCTCCGAATACATCGCGGCTTTCCCGCTGCGATCAACCAAGCACAGCCAGCAGACCCAGCTCGACGGCTTCCCGGTCGCCTTCCACAAGCCGGCAGAATGGCAGCAAGAATGCCTCGCGTCTCACCTGGGCAGACCGCGTTTCCGGCAAAACCACCCGTCAACCCCCACCACCCCAGTCCTCCCAGGCAGATCCGAGAGACCAGAAACTCAAGGCATTGCGTGACGAGGTAAGCCGCCTTGCCTCCCTCCTAAGCACCCCGCCCCCTCCATGCCCCCTCAACCCGCACCCCCTGTCATTAACTCGAGCTCATCATCCAGACACTTCGAGCACCCCTCCTGCAAAGAAACAGCGCACCACAGACGCCACACCCCCTCCGGTGCCTCCAGAAATAGACGCTAAATTAGCAGCACTGGAAGCAAAATTTGACCATAAACTAAAAGAGCTAGACGCCCGCCTCGAGGCAAGATTCAATCAGCTTGCCGCCACCCTCACCAAAAACTTGAGCAGCGCATGGACGCTATGCTTACCAAGATGATGGAGCTCTTGGAACATAATCTTACCCATCGCTTCACCCAACTTCAAACCCCCTCCACTACCCCCATCCTACCTCCGCAAGCACAAACCACCTTTCCTGAGCCACACATACCAATTGACACTCGTCTTACTACCCTCCTCAATCCCCCCACCATCCAATATGGCGGGGGGGACACTAATTATATCCCCATTTTAACTTGGAACTGCCGCGGCTTCCGGGCAAAGCGCGCACCTCTGCAACTTCTCCTTCCCACCATCACGCCCACGCCCAACATACTTCTTCTCCAGGAGACTGCACACCGGGCAACCCTTCCCAGCTACACATCTACACACTCGGATACCACTAACACATCCAGGGCGACCACACTCATCCACCGCAGCCTCACCTACAAAACTCATCACATCACGTCTCAGACGCCCTGCGTGATCACAAAACTTATACATCACACGCATTAACTTCCTTCTATATTTATAGCCAACATATACCACCCCCCGTCCCTGCCGATGGCCCCGCTAGAATCACTTCTGCGAAAGCTACACCATCTTGCAGGGAAACATCCCCTACTCATCAGTGGGGACTTCAACAGTCAGCATACTGACTGGGGATACAGAACCACGACACATCGAGGTCGCAGGCTCTGGCTGCTCCTGCAGAACCTCCAACTCACTGTGCACAACACGTATCAGACGCCTACGCGGATCGATAACAGTGTGAGCATAGACACCAGTCCGGACCTGACGCTGAGCCGCTGTATCCGCGGCGTTACTTGGAACAGAACACAACATAGACTGGGCAGTGATCATTACATTATACAAATCACTGTCCCGTACAAACCACGCCGTCACGCAAATACAACACACAAACTCATTAACTGGCATGCCTTTCGCGCTGCACGCACCGCCCTCCCAGACACTCCCATCGCAGACATTGATGCATGGGTGCAGTCACTCAAGCATGGCGTTCACCACAACACGCGACACATTGAAACTACAACCGAAACACCTACCCTTGACACACGCCTAGCCCACCTCTGGGTGGCTTATCACAGTTTCCTGGAACGCTGGAAAGGCAACAAACACAACAGAACGCTTAAAAAGCGGCTGGCTGCGCTGCAGACACAAATCCAACAGCAATCTGAGGAGCTCTGTCGATCCAACCGGGGACAGATATGTGACGGCATCGCCGGAAACCTGTCCAGCAAACGCGCATGGCAACTCCTCCGACACCTCATTGACCCCACACGCACCAAATTAGCAGCACAGCACCACGTGACACGCCTCACACATGAACATATTGACGATCCCGACACCCTTCTAGAGACACTTCAAACCATGTACACATCTCCAGGCGGCCCCACACCTCTACCCCACTACACAGGACAAGCAAATCCCACATTCGACACCGACATCACGGAGACGGAAGTCAGAGCGGCCCTTCTGATTCTCCGCACCAACTCCGCACCTGGTGCAGACCAAATCACAAACTGCATGCTCCGTAATCTGGATGACCAATCGATCACCCACATTACGAAATACTTCAACCAGTGCTGGAGGGAGGGTAAGCTCCCGCAGTCCTGGAGCCACGCGAAGGTAATATTTATAACTAAACCCAACAAACCACTCACCATTCAAAACCTTCGCCCGATTTCGCTAACCTCGTGCCTCGGGAAGCTCCTCGAGCATGTTGTGTTAGCGAGACTCACAAGTCACATGGCGGACAACAATCTTTACCCGCATAGCATGGTGGGATTCCGCCCTCATCTATCCGCACAGGATGCCATGCTACAACTCACACACGACCTTTTTGACCCGCTTCTTCCAGGTCACACCAAGGCAGTCTTAGCTTTGGATCTCTCCAAAGGTTTTGATCGCATTGAACATCGGGCAATCATGACTGCTCTATCCCCATTGAATGTGGGTGTGCGCACGTACGCCTACATTGAAGCATTCCTGACTGACCGCACGGCTGAGATACACTTCGGCCCTCTGTCTTCCCCCTCCTACACGCTTCAGAGTATCGGCACCCCTCAGGGGTCCGTCCTTTCCCCCTTTCTCTTTAACGTTACCATCATACCCCTGGCCCGGAAACTGGCAACTATTCCCCACCTCAAGCACACTCTTTATGCCGACGATATCACCCTGTGGACCACCCACGGCAGTGACGGCGACTTACAGAACACCTTACAGGAAGCAGCCACGCTCACCCAAAATTACGCACGGACCATCGGACTGTCTTGCTCCTCAGAGAAGTCCGAACTGCTCCTCATCCGGCCTAAGAACCACCGCTGTCCCCGCTACCCCATTGCAATAGAATTGAATGGTTACCCGGTACCCGAGGTTGGCACCCTCCGTGTATTGGGCCTGCACATCCAGAACGATGGCAAAAACACCACTACCCTCAAGAAACTCAAGCAGGTTGCAGGCGCGATATCGCACCTCATCCGCAAGGTTTCGAGACATCATAGAGGCATGAAGGAGCGCGACCTATGTCGCCTCATTCATGCCTTTGTCCTCAGCCGTGTACTGTACACTACCCCATACTTACAACTATCCAAACATGACATAAACGCTTTGGATGCTTTGATTCGCAACGCATTCAAGGTAGCACTTCATCTTCCCCTCAACACATCCACAGACAGATTACTAGGCCTAGGCCTCCACAACACGATCGGGGAACCGGTCGAGGCCCACCGACAGGCCCAATACATCAGGCTCACAAAAACTTCCACAGGTCGGTACATCCTGGACTCCCTGGGAATCAGAATACCAGCCAACGACCCAACCCTCCTCGCCATTCCACGACCCCTTCACCGGGAGCTTCTCATCAGGCCGCTCCCGAAAAATATGCATACGTCCCACCATGAGCAGCGCCGCAGAGCCCGTGCGAAGGCACTTCATTGAGCGAACGGCCCCGAGCCGGACGCCATATGGGTGGACGCTGCCTGCACGGGTGATGAAGCGACAGCAGCTGCGGTGGACTCCTCTTCATCCACCCTCCTCACACTACCTCTCCCTCCAAACACGTCCCCGGAGGATGCAGAGGAAGCCTCCATTGCACTTGTTATCACCCGCACGGAAGCCCGGTACATTTTAAGTGATTCTAAAACTGCTATTCTAAATTTTGCTCCAGGCCGAGTTCATGTCCCTGCTTTTGACATACTGACTCGCCCGATGCACCCCCGCCCCGCCAAGTGGAGCTGATATGGGTGCCTGCGCACTTCGGGAATCCCGGAAACGAGGCCGCCAGCCTTTTAGCCCGAGGTTTTTTTAAACCGGTCTCAGGTGGCCTCAGATCGCGGATTCACGAAGGAGCGCATGCACTCATTCAGTGAGCTGACCCAGGCATACAGAGCCTCACGCCAGCTCTACCCTTCGCCCCACCCCTCCCTATATAACAGACACGCAACACTGGCGCAGATTACAGACACACACTCTCCCCTCCCCCTTACCCTAACCCACTATCATCCCTCCTTCCCCACTCCTGCTTGCGCCCTATGGCCAGAACCCTTCGCTTCTTCTCTCCACATCCTTTCCCTCTGCCCGGCGGACCCTCCCCCGCGGGACCTGGAGAACCTCAAGACCTTGGAGGACTGGGAGACCCTGCTGCGCTCGGAGGACCCGGCCGTGCAGACCATCGCCACCGGCCGTGCTGCCAGTGTTGTGGACCTTAGGAACATAAACACTTGAGTGCAGTGGGATCGTGCGGGGACCCTGGGGCATGCCCCGAATTCCTGTTGAAATAAAGTTTTTCTCTCTCTCTCTCTCGACTGCGGAAAGAAAGGTCGGAAACTAGCAGAGCACACAAATACACACAGAGAAGCGCACAAGTGCACAGGATTGCTTTCCAAGAAATGCCGGACTGTTCCCGGGTCCGCGCACAGTCATGCGTTTCGAGCAAAAGGGACTCCCGCCCCTCCGGTCGTAATGCGGTGGGCAGGCCTCACGAAAAAAAAAAATGCAGGCATGAAAAGGGTGCTTGCTAACTAGGGAAGACGCTGACGAAAAAAGACATGTATGAAAGGAGGCACTAGCTGACATGCTGAAGTGGTGGAGCAGATCGCGTCTCTCGATCGTTCAGTGTGCGGAGAAAATGCCATGACGGTGTTCCGTTGTTGAATGCGCACGCAGCGACTGGAGTCGAACCACGATCCGGCACAGATTGCCAGGAGGTTATGAGTTGAGCCGTGTCTGGCTCCAACGCATCGGCCTTCCAGACAACGGTAAATAATGTGGTGGTTTGCGGAAGACACTTCACTCCAGACGACTTCGTGTCTGTCGCCGTACGGGTCCATTTGTAGGCGCCAGTTTTTCCAGCTGTTCATGCACGGCGGGGACCATTTCCGTGCGAGGACGATTGCGAACTTTCGAATCCCAAATCCCAATGACAAACAAGAGTCCGTTGACAACTTCGGATAACAGCGCGGGAAAGACAGGACACGATGAAAGACATGGCCAGCGCTGGCCTTCCATTGGACATTTATTATGTAGATCCAGAAGCGGAAACAGAGAGCCCGACAAAGAACTAGACTGCACAGTGTGCTAGAAACAGCAAAATATACCTTAAAAAACATAAACGTCAAAAGCGCAGGGCGAAACCACGTACATGTTGACTTCTGAAAGGCCTGCCGCGAAAAAAGAAGACAAGCAACGTCAGACAACACGGAAGGCACGGAGTGCGGAGAAACATGTATGAGCACGGCGGAGCCAGGCAGCAAAGGCACGCGCATCAATCGATCCACAATGACGACGGAGAAGCGGGGGACGAACACAGGCAGGTAAAAGATAGCTTGCAAGCAGATTTGTTGCACACCCATTGAGGAAGGGCAGGGAAGTGAGTGAAGAAGGTGAAAAAAAAAGCTTCAAACAAACTAACAAAAACTACTGAGGTGAGGAAGGACAAAAAAAAAGTGCGAGGAAACACCGCGAGGAGACCCAAAGAGCAAAATAGAGAAGGTGTAAAGAGGCCCGCCATACCCCCTCCCCCTTCAAAAAAAAAAAAGACCGGGTAGCAAAAAATGCAAGAAAAGAATTCTTTCCGAGGCGGGGCCATAACGTAGAAATGTGACGCACTCCACCAGACACCATGCCTCCGGGTAACATCGGAGGAGGAAGGGCGATTTTCTCTTGTGAGCCTACTGATCGAGGCGCTCGAGAGAAAAATCTTGAGGAGGGAATAGAAGGAGAGGAGCATGGTGGGGTAGCTTGATTTACGATGGCTGTAATTATGCTATTAATGTGTATTTAAAAAAAAATAGTTGCGGCCGCGCCTTCCGGGGACGATGCCTCGCTACCAGAGAGGTAGAAAATATTTTCGACCAGGAGGTGGGAAGCTGTCCTTTAAGGCGGAGCTTAAGTGTCTCCTGTTTGATGTGGGTATTTATCTCCTGGAGCTTTGTTGTGGGGTGGACGGACAAAGAAAAATTGGCGGATATGTACAAGCAGAAATATGAGCCTATAATACATTCGTATACATTGGGTTTGCTCTAAATTCAACTTGCTATTTAGCTTGTAACATTTGGCTTGCTACCTCACGATCCGGAGTAGACCTACTGACTTCTACAAGTGGATGTCGTGCGTGTGATAGTATACGGCGTGTGTCTGCATTTAAACCATATTCAGCTGAATTAGATGTGGACCTTACTGAAATCACAGCTCAGGGAGTGTGCCTGAGTATTCTGCTCTATTGACTTGCTGATTCAACTTGTGACTTGCCAGAACAAGAATCCGAGTTTTCGTTTACAATATATATCTTTAATGATGTTTACCTGAGAGAAATTACCACTGTAAGCTACCTCTGGAACCAAAACATGAGTCCCAAGTTTTGAAAAAAAAAAGGTTTGGTTTGGTTTATGGGGTTTAACGTCCCAAAGCGACTAAGGCTATGAGAGACGCCGTAGTGGAGGGCTCCGGAAATTTCGACCACCTGGGGTTCTTTAACGAGCACTGACATCGCACAGTACACGGGCCTCGAATTTCTCCTCCAAAGAAATTCAGCCGCCGCGACCGGGATCGAACCCGCGTCTTTCGGGACAGCAGCCGAGCACCATAGCCACTGAGCCACCGCGGCGGCGTCCTTTTGAAAAAAAAAAAAACAATACCACATGCAGTTTGCCTTCATCTTAATAATTACCTGGATGTGCACGCAAACTATAAAAAATATGGCAGAAACATGAAAGACTGGCTGATTTAACCAGTGCACCAACTAATTTTTTATTTAGAAGCCTCACAACACCAGTGGAGCAAACACCATCATAGAAGGAGGCATTCACGACTGCCCAGTCTTCTAAACTTCATCTGTAGCAGCTCAGTTTAGACATGAAGAGCCATAGCTTTGTCCCTAGTTTTCCTATGTAAGGTGAAAGCCCTTCCGGCTCAGATGGAACCATACCTGCATATTTTACGCATAGACCCTGCAATTTTCCAATATTTTATGCGATCAATTTATTAACGTCGGCGCACTTTTTTTTTCCTTCACCTCGTCATCACGCTTGGACGGGGTAATTTTTTTTAAATCATGACCTTCAATATTGCCTGATATTTCACAAGTGCCTCTATAATATCCAACCAAACACTGCCTCATATATTGCGCCGACTGAACATAAAGCTCGCGCTAATAGACAACGGGTTCATACTTTACCCAGTTAAGGGCACCACTCCGAATTTGCAGGGGTGCTGCTTGGACTCCAGCTTGGATATTTAAGACATAATTGACGTATTGTCCGCTGTGCTCTCAGTGCGGTATGTGTGGTGATGTACAACCTCATCTATTTAGCTGTCCGGTTCACAAAGCAGAGACGCGAGTCCTGCTTCTGTCTCTCAAGAGGTCAAGGGGCCGCACGGTTCTCTGCAACCCATCGTTAACTCGGGTGGAAGCTTGAGAGTTGCAAAACTTTGTACTTGTGTTATATTACCTTCAGTGCGCCGAATTGCTTTTAACGCAACGATTCCGGCTGCAGGTGACTTTTTGGGCGCTTATACGCCTAATGATAAACCATTGGTAGCTCGCAAAAGCGTGCCACAATTTCCCGCCTTTAATTTTTTTTTAAGTGTGGCTACTGATCAGAAGCAGCTGCCAAAACCTTATTGATTACCATCCCGCGGCTCGTGACCATGAACGCCAGGATAGTTTGAGAGCGAAAACACCAGCATCGTGGTAGGAATTTTCTCCTAGTTCACTACTTGCTGTTTTTTATGCAAGATTCTTTTCTTATGTTCCTCCCCGTTCTGTAACTTTCGCTTTTGACGCTAGCTCAGAGATACGCCATAAATCTGCACCGTTACAGAGCACGAAGCGGCCCGGAAGAGGCAATCAAGGAAGGGGCGAAATAGAGCACGAGGAAACAGGCGATGTGGCTGAAAGCAATCAGTCTGCCTCTCGGGAATCGCTGACAGTTGTTTACTGGGTCCAGAGTGGATACATAGACGCAGTACGCGTGAGCAGCGCGTAGAATGTAACCTAGTGGCGTTTTGAGATTCTTCTCACCTCACGTGACTCAGGACCACTCCATATGACTGGTCGCGTCCTAGCCTATAAATATAATTTTGGTTCCCATTTTGGACAATAGAACACATATAAAGCATAGATAACAGCAGGCTATGATTGAGTTTGGAACTTATGAAACGCGATGAAATGGCAATAAATGTTTCTTTACGCCTAATAATGGCCACCTGACACGGCGAACCACCTTACAGGATAAACTGCGCGCCAAAACATTGACAGGCCTTCCGACCTCTGCTTCTTTCCGACGGGGCTGCTTTCCGCTGTTCACCCCCATGGGTGAACAGCAAAAAGCAGCCACGTATTCAGAATGCGTGCACGTGATAGAGCCTCAGGTGGCCGAACTTGAGCCAAAAACTTGAACTATTACTCCATTCCTAGCTCACAGTGCAGCTTTGAGAAGTGCAATTATTAAACCAGTCATCGCCCTATCGTGCTGCTTGATTCTTTTTCTCGCAGTAAAAAAGGGTCATGACTTCTACTAATAGTGTTGCTCAGCGAGAAGGCCGTTGTTCTCCTGCATTTTTAGATTTATACGCCAGAAAGACTTCCAGAAAAAGGTTAACATAACTTGCTATGCAAGAGGAGTTGCATCAGCAGAAACAGAACCGTAGAGATTCATCGACAGAGTTGCCGGTATTGCTGCTGCCTGCCGTCAGCGAAATCCCTCCGCGTACCTTCTCTACAACATGTTCATTTTGCCTGCTAGAAGCCCTGCCCGCTTTTTCGTGCACGCAACCCAGGAAGAGCGCACAAAACGGGAGGCGTGCACTCGAGAACTAGAAGCAGGTGTAGCTGTTCTCTCTGGAAGCACTCACGACACGCGCCGTATACTGCCGAGGTAGAATTCGACCCCTCTGCACGTAAAAATGATGCTTTATTTCGGCGTTAACCATGAGCCCCGGGCATAACGGTGTTGGGTTGGTTGGAGAAGCGAAAATGAAAGATTTTGAGGCGTCAACCAGAGATTGAGCGTCTATAGTAGTAAAATGTCAGAACTTGTTCAAAGAAAATTTGACGAAGTTTTTAAACCGTTTCAAAGACCTTTGATTTACAGCGTAGATCCTATACTAGACACGTTCACTGCTTTAAAGGAAAAGTCTTGAAAGAATCGATCGCATAATCAGGCATTCATTTTAGAAGCCGTTAATACGCCTCTCAATTTTTAACCCAAATAACAGCGCTTTGTTCACCGCTAGAAAGCGGTGAAAAGTAGTGACAGGTATTAACAAGTGAAAAAGTGGGATCATTGAAGGCATTACCAATTGTAAAAAAGTGAAGCAATAGGAGTCACCGTCAAAAAACAATGTTCGTTTCGATCTTACATTTCTGTACCATAACAGAAGTTGAACGGTAAGAATAATGCTTTTTTTTTTCATAATTTGGTGTTGTTTTCACTGGTTGAGCACTTTCCGGAGTTTTCATGTTTCGGTGAAGTGAATTTATAACGGGTGCCGCTCCGACGCAAGGGAGAGTAGGTGAAGGTGCTTTGATAATTTTTAGGAGCGATGGAATAATAAGAGGAATGACGTCTTTACAGCAGCGATAAACGCTCACTTGAAATGCCTCGTGAAGCGTCGTGAACGGTACGGGTAACCGATGTTTCTTTCCATGAAAGCCAGCAGCAGGCGATAAAGACCTCGACAAGTTCTCATGCGTTCATGATCTAACCGCAGAATTATGAAGGCCGCAGTCTCGCAGTCGTAGCTTCGACGGCACGCCATGATATCGCGAGATGAAATTTCTTTTTATACCTGCATTCTGCAAAAGTTTCATTGTGGTGCAAAGCACAACAGGCTATCTGCAAAAGAATCCTATACTATGCATCAAAAATCGTTGAGAATTCAGTTTAAGTTCCAGTTGCACTAGGAAGTCAGCGACTGAGTTCTCGAAGTCATACGTCTAATAGAACGCGCTTGACAGCACGGAACATTTACTACCACACGTGGCACTGTTGTCAAAAAGACAGACGCGAGAGAGCCACGAAGAGATCTTATATTTGTGGAGGTTATAAACTTTTAATTCAAAGTCAAGGCCGCATGGCGATAGCAACCCAGGAGGCGAAAGGTAAAGCATAGACGCGCACAAGCAGCTGCGCATGCGTAATGGGCCTCCGTTGTATGTACTAGTTAGTGCGTATCCACCATGCAAAAATCGCTCTAATATCTTCTCTCGTGGTTCAGTGCCACGAGCGGTGGCTTTCTGATTTTCACCAGCAGCTGTGAAGCAGGAGATGTCTATTTGGGCTTCGGCGTGTAACGACTGAATCCCAATTTCATGACCACTTTTTTTTTTGCGCCCCATTCGCTGGTGTGAATCCATGCCCCCACTGTCGCCAACAATGCCATTAGGCGCAAAGATAGAATACTATAGGAAGTATTGAATTGTTGTATTATTTCGGACCTTCTGCCCGTCTTACACTTATTCCACTAATCTGATCATACAGCTATCCCATCGCATTGACTACTCAAGCAACCGTAACACAGTCTGTTCCAAACAAGCCTATATGAAATTTAATAGCCATTTTTCCTGCACAACACGCATGAATTTAATGGCATTTGCTTCGAAGTTACCAGAATAATTGGCCCAGTAGCATATAAGTGGCTCATCTAAAACATTCCAGCGTAATTTTTATTGTACTTGTTTGCCCTATGACGCCCACTCGTGTAATGCCTCATCTTGAGGCCTTTGAGCTGAAACAAACAAATAAACAAAAAACCATGTGCGGCAACACCTTAGTGGAAAGAGAAGATGTATTTGGTTTGGTGACCCGAAAGGTGCTTTTTACGCTACCCGAGTTTAATCGCGTTTCCTATTGAGGCCTGTGAGCTTTGTGTGGAATCTGATCTCTGTGTTAATCTCTTGTTGGCTGCTGCTATTTGTGCAATATGAACCAAATAGTTTAGACAGATTCTTCTGCAGCCTAGTCATCATGTCAGCTATACCTCAACTGGATTTGGGCATGGCAACTGATATTCCTGTCTTCTGAGTGGAATGCAGCTATGCATTTAGGTTATGTGTATACAATGTGTAACTTCTATACAATTACGTTTTACATGCCGACCTACTGTCGCAGAGAAATTATATTACCCTAATTCTAAGTTTTCAGTGCCTCTTTCGCTTTCACACGAAATGTGAAAAACACCATCTGTCGGGCTAGTTGGTTGCGATCCATATGTATCAGCAGCGCGAATACAACACAGGAAGAAGGAGAAGATAGTGCAGAGCGCTGAACTTCCAACTTTTATTTGAGCAAAAAATTGAACCCGCTCGAATTTTTGCTCAAATAAAAGTTGGAAGTTCAGCGCTCTTTACCTTCTTCTCCTTCTTCTTCCTGTGTGGTGTTCGCGCTGCTGATACATATGAAATGTGAAAAGTAGTGGAGTACTTAAGAGAAGGTGAATTTGGGCTAGATGGTTCATTATTTGAGACTGAAAATGCAATAGCGCTACAGGGAGACATACAAAAGAAAGGCAGACACAGGACATGCGCCGTCAGGTTGTAAGTGCTTATGGCGTCTGTCGCAGCATGAGCTGGAAAAAAATTGGAGACATGCCGACAATAGGAAGGCTCTCAAAACGAGTTGCGCAACATCCGAAGCCGCCGCAAAACATTGCGTGATGCATGAGGCATCAAGAGGCCCCAAGAAGACAAGTACTGGCGTCTTGCACCGTACATGGCACAAATAAATAATACATTACCCTGAACATTTTGTTAACATATCGACAGAAGCATTGCCAGTCTGCTAGACTACGTTCATTTTATTTATCAGTGCTTGCTCAGTATTCAAAACCTCACTTCCGAACCTAACAAAACTAAATTTCTAATAGAATGGCCATCCTAACAAAAACAAACAACAGATATAGATCGCTTTTACTGCATCGGGCTTCTAATAAGGGCATAGAAGCATAGTTTGGTATGCGTTTATTTACAGATGCAAGTTGGCTAGAATTCGGAAAGCGGTCAATACTCAGCCAAGAGAAAGTCTCTCGCGCGTCTTAAGCCCCTTCTTTCACAAAAGCGGTCGAGGCGCGGTGTGAAAACTTCCTCGTAAATAGATAAAGGTCGCCCTCGAACATATCAGGGATGCAACATTTCAGATAGTAGCGGTTAAGGCGCGCCAGCCGAGATGACTTCCCTCCTGCGGTAGCGATGGTGTTGCGCAGTAACTTTGGCGACGACGTAACTGAGGTTACGTTGTGATATCTGAAGAGGAAGCCGTGCATGGTCTTTTACATGAGGCGGAAAAAAGCGGGTCAAAGTACCGCGCAAAGACATTTACTCAGCGAGCATAAGGCATGCTCAAGGACGTGCCCTGCGTTCCACGTGAACTACTACCGAAGGTCCGCAGGTTATATTTCACGACATCGTCGTTTTATCGCCCACTTCATGGCGACGCAAGCAAGAACATGACCTCCTCTGTCGCTATGCAACATAAGAGGTTAGTGAACAAGTTTACTTTAATTGCGATGCAAATGACGGGCAAAATCTGCGGCGCATAGTGTGGTTTGAAATAAAATGACAAACACGTTTAAATGTGAAGTTTCAGGATCCTCTAATGCTTCATCTCACGCAAATAGTTCGTGAAGAGATGCAGGGAGCGGTGAAGTAGAGAAACACATTTCTTTTTTTTTTTTCTCGAATGGCGTTTCAACTCTCAGGAGGCAGTCTAACTCTCGAATTCCCTGCCACGTCTAGTTTTATTACATCCTGCAACCTGCTTATTTCCTAAGTGCGACTCGCGCACGACCGCGGCTTTCTGACAGCCTCGCGACTAGTCTTCTTTTCCGCGAAAGTTTTCAAACGCACATTTTTCCAATATCCGCCGCTCACACTCAAATTGCCGGTGTGCTTCAAGCGCGAGGTATACGGTTTCAGTTTCGCTTCAGTCGCATAAAGATGATAACTACTCTTCTCAGCCTTCTTTTTCGCAGTGACTCACAAATTTCCCTTCTTTCCATCTAGGGCATAATGATAAGCAAGAAAGAAGGAAGGCAATCTCTGTAGATGAGAGTAAAAAGTCCGACGCAGATGATCCTTACTTTTGCCTGCGTCGCGGGTTGAATTCTCGAGCGTTAATGCATGCATTTCAGCCCCTAAATAAACGCCGTGTTAAGTTCCGGCCGGGAAGTAACGAAAGATCGCAGAACGAGCATAAAAACTTGAGCAAAAATAAAAACAAGATGCGAAGCTTGCGCTTCTCAGGACTTACGCCTGTGTAATTTAAGAGAGGACACTGCAGCGCGGGGGTTTTATCCGGCGCATGTTTGCATTTGTGTGCCGTTTCGCATGCAAATCTGGAGCAACCAGAGTACGCTTCCTGGTAGGTGCTCAGCGAGTGATAGGATAAGCTGATATCTCGCTGTACTTTCTTCGCTGCCGCTTTTCAAACGCGAATTACCATGTATTTTATTTACAGTGACAAAGATAGTAAGATGTCATTTCTGTTCCACACTGTGCCCTGTGCTCGTTGGTTTCAATGGCTGTTGGCTTCCATCATATGTATGTCAAAACCAGCCCCTCAATTTCCTTGCCTTGTCTGCTCAATATGTCAGTAAAAGGGCTTTTCATCCTGTCTTTTCTGGAAAATAAGTGACGTAGCAAGCGTGCCTCGTAATCAGAACCAAGTGACGCATGTCGGCGAAAGAACTTTCTCGTTTAGGGTAGAAAGACGCATTCAGGAAAAAGGCTTATTTTCGCATTGGGCAAATTTGATTATTTATTCCAAAATAGTTTCCACACTTTCGAAACTGTGTGATGAACAAACTTTACTTTATTAGTAACCAATGAAATCGGAAAGAAAATACCCATTAAGAAAGTTCCACAGCTTCGGATGTGTTTTGGTAGTGCTTCATGCACCGCTGTCCCGCACGTGGAATTATGAATGTCTTAGTGAAGCACGAATGGGGAAAGTAGCGATCCTGGCAGAACTTTCATAGAGGTCGCTGACATGGCGCATCCTGAATTTACAGGCCACAGTCTCTGTGACTGTCCCTATCATCCTCTCCCCCACGGTTTTCCGCTTCGTTTTTTGGGGACTGAAAAAAATATTGATGCTTGTTGGGTTAGTTGTTAACCATGACCTCAGTGGCAGCGCAGGTAGAAAGGTACCACCTATCTCAGGTATCACTATCAATATGGGTTGTCTATGTCCAGAAACTCCGTGTGCAACTTAATTACATTAGCCACTGGCTCCCGTTACGTGAGCATCACCAATTCAGTTCGATCCTCGACTACGTGCGAGGCAGTAGTGGTGTTTAGGACCACCTCGGGAGAGCTTAAAAAAAAACGCATGTTAAGTCAGGTGCGCAGAGGTTAAATGCGATCAAAGTAGGCGTCCTCGTTCGCCCCTACTCTTTTTGTTAATGTATCATGCCGCTTGGTGTATTGCGTTTAGATTGGGACAAGATTTCGCCGCGATGTATAGTAATTTTTCTAGATTGCGAGAGTGAAATCTCTGTTCTCTGTTCGATTCAGTGATGTTTTCAGAAATTGAAAGGGTACTTTCTTCTCGTTGCAGTTTAGCTGCATGCAAAGTTTTATTTCTCCTTTTCTTCAACGGCCATGCGAACTGCCGGGCAGAGGCAAAGCTCCTCTACGTCAGAATAGAATCGAGCGAGTGGTAGATATTGTAAGAAAATGGTCCGTTGGAGCGGGTTAGGGACAGAGCGTTCAAGCTCTACACACCACGTTACTCAAGCCTTTGAAATCGCCATATGGCACACAATGCTCTTGAACCAATAGCTTTATATGTATCCCTACTATTCTTTCACCTAGTGCTGTCGGCTATTTTGGCGTATTTGAAAGCACTATTCGGTACCTCTCTAACCCATCCAAAGCAAATATTGTCCCTGCATGCTGCGGCCCAGTGGCACTTCTCCCTTTAGAACGATTATTTATGCCTTCTGATCTCAATTTTTTTTTCGAGACAGCACAATTATTTAACATGAAAGCGTTCCTGCAAAAGCACAAAAATATTGACACAAGCTTTCACTGACGTTATCGTTATATACAGAGAGTAGAAAAAATATTTTGTTCTCTGGGGCTTCTTTCTGGCTAGCACAAATTTCGGGTAAGAAAAGATTTTTGTGTTTCAGTCTCCTTCCAGGCGGCGGAATACAAACCTCTTCAGGGACGGTCAGTATTTCTAAACAAAAATGGTTTTTCTTTGGCTGCAATTTTGCTTCCACCAACCCTGTGGGGGTTTGTAAACTTCTGGGGGTCCCAAAGCTAAAGTCGTGGTTTCTGAAACAATAACAGATTCACTGTACGAAGCTAATTATCATAGGTTCCATCAATGAGCTGAGAAACGTTGTCTCAAGTTCTTTCTTACGACACAAAAAAGCGCAAGCGTTAATCGCTTCTGGCCACCCATGGCGCTCTTTTCAGCATTAAAATGCTCACGATCAATCTGATTGGCATGCACCGTTTAATTTATTTTTTTTGCCGGAATAACGCAACTCAAAAAACAGTAACGCAGAGCAATGAATGGCCTTGCTAAAACACCTTAAGCCACATGATGACAGCTTTTGAGCAGCACATTTCATCACTTTTGGCATCCCTAAAAATCAAACTCTCTTAAAAGGTGAGCACGATAGCAAAAATTCATACATGAAAAGTTTTGTCGGCAGCCGCGGTGGCTCAGTGGTTATGGTGCTCGGCTGCTGACCCGAAAGACGCGGGTTCGATCCCGGCCGCGGCGGTTGAATTTCTTTGGAGGAGAAATTCTAGAGGCCCGTGTACTGTGCGATGTCAGTGCACGTTAAAGAACCCCAGGTGGTCGAAATTTCCGGAGCCTTCCACTACGGCGTCTCTCATAGCCTTAGTCGCTTTGGGACGTTAAACCCCATAAAACCAAACCAAAATTTTTGTGCTGTTATAGAGGTTATTTCTATAACTGAAACCGTGACTGTGCATTAGTTTGTTAGCACTCCGATAGAAACGGCTCCAGACAAAATTTTAGCCTTGGAGTTGTGACGATGTTAGTCTTGTGTGGTTACTGAGTAGACAAATATTCCTACCAGAGCGTACCAAATTATTATGGTTCTTATGCCCACATCTCCAGGAGACTGAACATTTCTGAGGCACTTGTCTTTGTTATTCAGTGATGCTCAGTAGCTTAAACCTAAGCTTTATCCCCCTTCCTCTGTAACTGGAAGCTTGCGTTCCAGGTTGTAGACATGGCCACACATGGCAGCCACAGAAAATGCCGTTGTTTTTCAAACTATGTCGATTCTAGAAATTAAAAGTTCTTCCAAATTACTTATTCCCTTCCTTCCTAAATATGAATGCTTAAAGAACCCCAGGTGGTCGAAATTTCCGGAACCCTCCACTGCGGCGTCCCTCATAGCCTGAGTCGCTCCTCGTAAGCCATAGCCGTAAGCCTAAATGTCAATGCAAGAACAGTTTTCAGCCCAATAGCTGAATTGCATGCTACTTGTGAAAGAGACAACAAAACTGCCGGGGAAGTGGCATGTTACACGAGGAAACAGGACGTTGTAGGCTACACAACTTATGTACTGCGGGCAACTGCTAGCTGGGAGCTCAGGATATGTAGTTTTTGAAGCGGAGTTTGCTAACTCCGCTTCAAAAAGGACATACGTTTGAGATTAGGAGAAGGATGAAAGAAGGAAGCTTAACATATTAAGATAAAGTTAGTAGCGGAAGCGAAAATACAGTCATCGATTCTGTTTCTTCTACATTAACAGGCACACCTGAATAAAGCAAGGATAATCTTATCCATGGTGAGGAGATATAATAGTCCGCCATTGCGGCTCGTTTCTTTCAACGCCCAAACCATCAGGAATAAAACTATTGAATTACATATGCTTCTTTCGCTCCTTTACAATCTTGACCCACAAAATGCTTTTGATATAGACATGGTTGCACTGCTATGTTCATGGTGGGCAAACTGTACCGCACACCTGCAAAATACTTCGACGTGATAGGCGGTCCCATGGATGCGGTGTTGCGATTGTGCTTAAGAGTGTATTAGCGTTTTAATGCCGCGGGGAATTCTTAAACACGAAATTCTGTTTGTAAGATAGATATGTACGCCAGCACTATCGTATTAGTTGTGGTCTACAGAACTCCTAATGGGAACCTTGTTTTCCTTGAGGAGCTGTACGACTATGTTCAACGTTCTCGCGGTGACCGAGTGAGGCTCATTCTAGGGGGCGACTCTGAAAATTTAAATACAGAATTGCTTCGGGCGAATACTGATACTGTAGGAGATCATTCGAAGTATGGCGAGCTTCCTCTGGACATTACTTTAACACGCAATCTTACCCAGATTAGTGATGCACCGACTAGAACCTGTAACTCAGTCTCCCACGTTTTTTGTTTATTGTTCACTACCTCTGCTGTCAGGTGGATTATATGTTGATGTTATGAAGGTTATGTCGGACCATCACCTCGTTTTTTTTTATTCTTCACCCTCGCAACGCTTGCTGACGTCAAACAGAATTTCATTGTTATGAAATAATTTAACATAGCTGATTGCGCTGGGATTTTTCATTTTCTAGAGTCACCTTGATGATTTCAACACTTAAAAGAATGTAAATATTTCGTGGTACCCATTTAAAAAAATATGCCTTGAATGTTTGACAATGTTGTTCCGAATGTCATGAAGAAAAGGAACACAGCCCATAAATCACGCGGAACATAGTCCACTCGAAACGAAAACTAAAACGCATGCGAAGTTCAAATCCACGCAGTTAAACAAACGTGAGCATACTAAGCAGTCAATTAAAAAACATCAAGCAAACCAAGGACTGTTTTTTTACCCTTCCTTTCAAGAACCTTCCTCAGTGAAGTACCGGAAAAGTTTTGCAGTTGCATGAATGGTAATAAAGAAGGTAATATATTATTATAGTTAATGATTCACCCGCAAAGAACTCTAAAAGTATGAGGGAAATATTATATGAGTGTTAACAATCAATGTATGTAGATAAAAGCACGTGTTCTTCGTCTAACTTAGAAGGGTACACTACTTCTACGCCTGATGTTATTTGTGGCGAAAACATTTTAAATTTGCTCCTACTGCTTCCCGCTAAAAAATAATGGTCCTGATAACAATCCTGTAGCTTTCGTGCGCCATTGCGCAGAAAGAAAATCGTGCCATTTTTGTGTAGTTTTATCCCGTGCTTATCACCGTTCCGCGTCCCATCTGAATGGAAAACCACCCATGTTGTACCTATCTTTAAAGACAATGATTGTTCTGGTGTGTCCTATTGTAGCCCAGTGTCTTTTATCTCGGCAAGCTGTAAAATCTTAGGGCATGTGGTCTGCCTAACCTTGATCAAGTTTGTAGAAGCGAACCATTCCATGTGTGATGCGCAACATGATTTTGCGCGTGGTCTACTGACTGTCCTAAAGCTTTTTTTCTTGCAGTTAAAACAAAAGATGATTGCAGCATTCCTGAATTTCGCCAAAGCGTTTGATAAGGTTCCCACACTGAACTCATGGAAAAGCTTTACGTGTTTTTTTATGCACATAACTTTATTATTCGCTTTTACAAAGCGATGAGAAACTAAAGATATTGTATCACTCGCGAGGGTCCAGTTTTCGAAAATCAAAATGCTGCAGGCAACCGAATACACTTGGTGATTGGCGTGCGAGCCCGACAGCCCTCAAAGGAGTATTTTGCCGCAGTATGAGGCAGCCACGCGCCAGCCCTGAAGCGTTTTATCGGTCCAGGGTGGCAGTAAAAGGTTCCAGCTCCAGAACCTATTCTGACTACACTGAGCTGTACAAAAGCATATCCCAACAAGAAGGGTAGGTTATCGCATCGCTCCATGGAGAGTCACTTACGTCATAAAAGTTGTCCCGACTCTGCGCAACTTGATGAAGCAATAAAAACGCCTTTCTTTGAATCAACAACTAACAACAACAGGAATGGGTGTTGAAGAGACAGGACAAAAGGAGGTGAACACTTGAAAACATGCTCCGCTATGTCCTCCCCTTATCTTGTTCCTGTTTTCCTGATTTGGGTCAGAACATCTCTCTATTGATTATTTGTTTCCGATACCCTCATGGCGCGCAGGCAATTACTGAGGGCAGTTGCACATAAAATACAAGAACGGACTGGTTGAAGGAGGAGATAGCGCGTACGGGGCAATATTTACTATCCGCTATTGTCGTTAACAGAAAAAGGAAAACTTCAACTTAAGGAAATACAACAGCCGAAACTGGAATAGAAAGAATGGATGGGAAGAATACGGAACAGTGAGAAGAAAATGAAATTTCTAACAAAGAAATAGAAATCAATATAACATCTTAATTCCCCCCTTAAAAGGCAAAAAAGAGAAAGTATATCATCATTACTACGCGTATTGAACGCAGCAAACAAGGTATGTTTGAGAAAGTTAGAAATACGACATAATCGGTTTTCACGGGGGAGAGAAAATCCACTGATTCCACGCGAATTAGACTAAAGATATGATGAATGATAGTGTATTGATAACATATTTAAATTCGACAATATATTTGCCAAGTTATCTGGCAGTACTGTTTTCTTCTCCGACAATACCTCTAGAATTAAAGTATTAAGCGTGGTGGCTGCTGGGGACTGCAACTTTGCGGGAGCGATCTATGCAGGATAAGTCAATCATTTATTTATAGTTAGTAGAAACTGCGGAGCCTGACAAAAAGGTTCTCCAGCATAGTATCGTGTTTACAGCTTCTCTGACTCGTGCTTGCCATGAGAGAAAGCAGGCGGCTAGGATGAGCGCTGGTTATTAAAAATTTAGCGCTATGTTGATTTTCTTCTATTTTCTTTTGGGCTACGCAATTTCGTTGCCTCTGCGTGCAGAAGCACTTGGGTAAATCTATGGGCAACGCATGTGTCCGTGCTAGTTTGATGGTTAACACTTTCTTGCGCAAATAAATCCGTGTAGTAGCTTACTTCTAAAGTGATGTTTCTTTTGGTTTTCTAAATATCAATCCAATATAGTAAATGAGAACTTCTCATACAAGCAATTTTCTTCGTTTTTTGCTAAAAGCTCCAAGACGAGTAGCAGCTAGAGTTGCGAGTAGTCGGCATAAATTTTTTGCAATGCTATAGAATGGCAGCACTGGCGTCTTCGACTGTTTAAACAGAAAGCTGTGCCGCAGGTACTTTATAACTTATAGTGATGGTTCAACAGCGCAAACACACACAGTCCAAGAAGGAGACAAGAGGCATACACAGCGCTGTGTCTTGTCTCCTTCTTGGTCTGTGTGTGTTTGCGCTGTGGAACCATCACTATGAATCTACACCAACTAGACCACTCTGCAGTTCTTCTACACTTTATAACTTACTTTTGTCTCCAGTAAAAAGGCAAAAGGTGTAAGGTCTACACTCATGCTATGCTTGTGTTTCCTTGAAAAAGTTTTTGTACGAAGAAAAATGTTAAATACTCATATCGTAGCAATTCGTTATAGTTACCACAAAATGAGTTCAAAATGCAAAAGTTTCTCCTTCACAAGAACTCATTCTTGCCTTTCTCATTCAAAGTACAACAACATGCCGCTTAAGAACGTGGGTGGCGCTGGTGAACACTCCCAAGTTCAGGTTATTTGTAAACATAGATACCCCCGAAAGCAGATTTGACAGCCGTCGCCGTAGCTCAGCGGTAGAGCACCAAACGCGTAATTCGGAGGTCGTGGGTTCGGATCCCACCGGCGGCATGCGGTTGTTTTTTCTTCTGCTTTTCTAATCAATTAGCGTTAAGCGATAACTTATTCAGTAACATTATAAATTGATCAACACCACAAAATAAATAAATAAACTAAAAAAAATCCCCTGTGCCCTTGATTTCTGTGGCTGTTGGCTTCTCTCATGCCTAACAGAAAGTTATTGAACTGCTGCACAAAGCCAAATATTCCTTCCAAGCTTGAAAAAAAAATATCGAGATGAGGCTTATCGACGCCGCGCGAAACACGAGAACAAAGCGAGCCCACCGACACAGCGCTGCGTCCGTGTACTCGCCTTGTCCTCGGGTTCAGCGCTGCGTCGATAATGTCCAACCTACTTGCCCAAGCTTCCACTTTATCAAAATGGAGTATGGTATTGTTTGTTTTATATGCTTGAAAATTCAGGAATCTTTGTGGTGGGAATGTTTCCCTCATACACTATCAAAAAGCTTCTAAGGAAGTAAAGAAAAAAATTTATACCCATTATCGTAACCAAAGTCCTACTCTGAGCTGTAGAAGCAAAAAAAAAACTGGAAGGGATACATAAGCTCCGCTTTAACCCTTTGAGGGTCGAATTATTTCGAAGAAAACTTTCCCAGGTGGTCAAATTACTTTATTGCGGATCTTGACTCTACAAAATGTATATAATCGAGAATAAATAGTAAAAAAAAATTAGGAACAGTACTTTGATGACAGCATCACTCACAACTGGAAAATGTTCGATAGAATAGAATAGCAACGGTGATAAGCAAGCTAAGAGCAGCACCGATAAAGATAGAAATCAACTTTCTCCGCCTCGGCAAAACAGTGCTTACAAATAGAAAACACGTTTCGCGCGACTCCGTTCCGATCCCGCGGCGGAATCAAAACCGCGTAGGCGCGCTGCCACAGAGGGCGAGAATACCTCGCGAGCAACGGTGATAACCAAGCTAAGAGCAGCGCCAATAAAGATAGAAATCAACTTCGGCAGCCCTTGCAAGATAGTGCTGACAAAAAGAAAACTCAAATTTCGCGCGACTCCGTTGCGTGCGATTCCGTTGCCATCACGCGGCGAAACCAAAACTACAAAAGGGGTGTTGCCGCAGTCTGTGCCGCCGTGCTAAAGCTAGACATAAGTTCTGCTTATCTCCGTAAGAAGGCAGCACAAAATTCAAACACTTCTTGTAAGTCCTAAGAGGTGGCAGCACCCCCCAGTGAGCACGCATTGTTCTTCTGGCGCAAAATTTCAAACGAAAGATCGAAACCGTACCCGTACGGCAAAGACCTTGCGGGACAGAAAACCGCCGCCGTACATATACGGCAAAAACCTTCAAAGGGTTAAAGGTATGACGCGATAGAGTTTTTTTGGCTAATGCCCATATGTGCAGACTTCGTCATTATCCACTTTATACTAATAGACCCCCGTGATTCTTCATACCGTTCTTGACGCTGTGGCGCAGCATTCACGTGATGCGCCACTGCCATTTGATACAAGCATTGCCTCCGGTGGGGCTTGGGAAACCGAGGCTGCTCTTGCCGAACAACCTTTCGCGGCCAAACATCAATCTGACACTTGTCACAACAAACAACAAACTGACACTTGTCGAGGTGAGCAGTTTGCCCACAATTCGGTGCGCAGGTTGTGATAACGGCACAAGATCACGTGACCTAGATGGCTAGTCGGCCCATTAATGGGCAACTGCAGCACTTTTTTGAGAATTTCGCGATATTCAAGGATTCAAATCTATATAGGCTGTAGGTAAGGCATGCCAAGTGTTTTTGCACTAGTATTTAAAATAGTGACGTAATCGACGATTGAATTTTGCGCTTCTCTTCAATGCACTGGAGGAGTGCAGAGAAACTCAGCGTGAGGTCACGGCAGGTATGATTTCAAATTATCGCTGTCGTCAGCCAAACCATGCTGAGACGCGTTAGAAGCTGCCAAACAACTCTCGGCGGGGTTCGCCTTCGGTGGCATCGTTTTTTTCCTTCAAAGCCAGCGTTTGTGCGTTGGAAATGTACCGATACTTTCGATGACGTCATCATGCGCCCCCCCCCCCCCCCCCATTTTGGCGTTGTGCGCTGCGGAGATGCTTGAACGACTTCCGGATTTAAATACGCGATTATTTCACTATTTGAAGTGCTAGCCCAGAAAGACATCGCATGCTTTACCTGCAAGTTTCACATATTCGACCCTCTAAAGCTAGTTGATTTCTAAAATACGAGGTCTGTTAGAAAAGTATCCGACCTTTGGCCGTAGAAAAAAAACTTGCATAACTGGAGCCTTCCAAACCTAGTCACCTTCAAAGTAGTCTACTTGGGACTCCGCACACTTCTCCCAGCGGTGCTGCCATTTTGGGAAGTATTCCGAAAAGGCCCCTTTCGGAATGGAGTTTAGCTCAGCTGTCGTTGCAGCCATAATGTTCTTCCTTGTCTGAAATCGCGCTCCTTTCAATGGCCTTTTGATTTTGGGAACCAGCCAGAAACCGCAGGGGCCATATCAGGAGAGTAAGGAGTGTGTTGAACTACAGGAGTCTGGTTTTTCGCCAAAAAAGTCTGAATCAAGTGCGAGGAATGTGCGGGAGCATTGTCGTGATGGATGCGCCACTTTCCTGTTGACCTCAACTCCGGGTTCTTGGGCCGCACAGCATCCCGTAGGCAACAAAGGACATCCCTGTAGCACTCTTTGGTCATTGTTTGACCATGTGGAGTGCGTACTCGTGGTCTGCCACACAGAGGGTGCCAAAGAAAGCAGTCAGCATCACTTTCACATTGCTGCGCACTTGGCGGGCCTTCTGAAGTCTCGGTGACGTGGAATGCTTCCACTGTGACGACTGGGATCTGGTTTCCGGGTCGTACCTGTACACCCAAGACTCGTCACCAGTTATTATGATGTTGATTAAGTCGGGGTCACTGTTTGCGGAATCCAGCATGTCCTGTGAGACTTCAACACGAAGCTGCTTTTGCTCCACCGTGAGCAGCTTCGGCACAAATTTCGCCGCAACTCTCTCCATGGCCAAATCTTCGGTGATAATGGAATGTGCGGAAACATTGCTCATGTCCACCTCTTCCTCAATTTCTCGGATAGTCACGCGACGGTCCCGCATCACCACAGCGTTCAGTTCGGCAATGACCTGGTCATTTCGGCATGTTGATGGCCGACCGGAGTGTGGCTCGCTCTCCACCGATGTGCGGCCATCTTTAAATCAATTGTACCACTGCTTAATCTGTGTGCAACTCATAGCATCTTCACCGAAAGCCGTCTGAATATTCCGAATGGTTTCCACTTGGCTGTCGCTCAGTTCATGGCAAAATTTGATGGAGTAGCGCTGCTCCTGTCACTCCGCCATTTTCCTTGCAATAAAAAACCGACGAGAGCACTGCGCACCGCCTCACTCAAATGCTGCTTCCCAGCTACTGACGCTATCGGCAGGCGGGAAACAATTCGTGCATGCGCACGAAGGTTCAAGGTCACGTGATGCAAGCGCGCTTGTTTCATATTCATCAGGTGTTCGCAAAAAAAAATAAAGTCGGATACTTTTCTAACAGACCTCGTATATGCAGTTTCCCTTTAAGTCTCCCGTCTAGAATTTCTGTCATCGGTTCTTTGCTCGCGGCCAAAGACGACGACGTCGGCTTTTCTGCGACGCGAGTGCTTAGTGATATCGCGTTAATTTCTTGGCGTAATTCGTCGTGTAACGCATTACGAGAGCATTACCACATATTTTCAACTGAGCCTTCTTTGTAAGGATATGAACAAAAATGAGGTGAAAACTCAAATAATTACTTAGCATTTATGTTTCGGAAAACTTTAAGTACGTCGAAAAGCCAGTGGCAAGTTTTTTTTTTATTTTGCCATTAATGCACCCTATCTTTAAGGAACTGCAAGCAGCCATTTTCAATATACAACAGCGGGACCTCTCTTTACTTTTTTTCGTTCTCAGTGATTGCATTACTTCTAAAATTTGGATTCGCAACCTTAGGTGTCTTGTGTATGTAATTTGTTGCACACGAACCAGTGCTTGCGCGAAATCGGGTGGTGGGATGCGGCCCACTGGCTCACCAATCTTTCCAAAATTTGCACCACTCCACCCCCCCCCCCCCCCCCCGTTCTCTCATATTTTTCGTGCTGAAAAACTCGGCACATGATTCGCAGGTGCGCTGCTCACCAAGCCCCGACTTGAACTTTCTTTTGTATTGGATAAACTCTTACCACAGAAAATGATCACAGTCACTGCGCTTCTTTCTTTTCGAGCATATTGCCTGTTTAAGTTTTCTATATCAGGTACAGATCTTCTACACCGTAAAATACACAATAGTAAGCATGCATATAGTGTATCTCGCATGTAATTTAACCACTGACAACTGTTTCTTCATGGGCACCAGCAGGAAGTGATGACGAAGATGGGCCTGAAGTATTATCACAGAAGAAATGCGTCGGGTGAGAAACATGTCCCTACAAAAGCTACTGCAGGAACGGTTATTGTCACTTCGGCTAATAGGAGCGGTTCAATACTTCACGCAGGCTCCTGGCGCTGGCCGTACGCAACAATTGCCTAGCGCCCGGAATGTGGTCACAGCAATAATACTGAACTAAGGAAAAGGAGATGTCTAAGGTCTGGAATTCGGGAAATCTTTCTACTCTCCATATCCTGCAACTACGCAGAAATTGATGTCGAAAACGCAGGAGAAAGGAAAGCGTGCGCAAGAGAAGAGATGGTGCGGCAAGAGACGAACAAGGAAGGAAAACCAAGTGCCAACAGAATGTCCAGGCCCTGTTTGTCATCCAGACGTCAATCTATTTATTTTTTTTTTCGTGGAAGCCTATCAAATACTATTTTTAATTTGATCAGACATCACTTCATTTTTTACTTCTTTGTTCGGCGCGCTGCAGCTGTAGACTGACCTGACCATGCCCAGTGCCTTTGGAGTGAATTATTCATGTTTTTGTCTACTCGCCTGTTCTTGCTCTCAGTTTCGTCCGGTACCAAGAACCTTCACGAACACGCGCATCGACAACCACGAGGGAGATATACTGCGCTTCCTGTCATGCTGGTATGGTCCTGCCCATATACATGCATCTAAGCGGATTTAATTGTTTCAGTTGGCGGCTTTAATTCTGTTTTCGTTCCGCTGGAAGTCAATTAACATGTAACATTAAAATTCCTTACCGCGACATGTAGGACTCAAATTTGCCGTTTCCCACGTCTCTCCGATGATAAGCTCGATTGTTGTTTTGGTTTGGCGCAGAGCCAGCAGATTAAAATTGATGAAAAATAGGAATTACGGTTTGATGCCGTGCTATTTGATAGCTCAGTACTCGAAGTCACGATAGACCTTTGAGTGAAAATAAAAGCGTTTCTTCTGACTGGGAGATTTTTTTTTTTATTTGCGTGTTCTGTACTTCTACTTGAAATTGACATCTCGCTTTGTTTTATAGGCTTACTTGTAGGCTTTCAGGGGCTACAGAATGTGGGCAAGAGTGCTGCTGTGCGCACATAACAGCATATTCCCCATTGGAGTTCATGAAGCTGGAAAATTTTTCTGTATACATACCAGTGCTTTCGACTGTCTTTTTACGTACTAGTGCGATAAACAAAATAGAGAAAACCTCGGATGCGCGATACCGCATATGATCTTCCTAGAGCCGTCCAGCTTGATTGAATGCATATCGACTATATACATCCTTTACCGAAAGTTCAGAGCCCACGGGCCTTGCTTCAACACCATGTAGCTGAGCACTTGTAGTATCTATGGAAGTCCTAGCCATTCTCACGACAAACGCCTCCAATAAAGACTCATTGAAGAAATTCTGCAAAAAGCTCCTTTGATTTGCTCGTTTGCGATAAGGTGTACACCATCTGCATGCTAATTGCACATGTTGGAAAAAACGTTCCACTGCAAAGAATATGGCTCATCGGAGCCGTAAATATAAATGCAACACCTAGAAAAACAAGGGCGAAAGTACTTGAAATAATAATAAAGCTATCTTAGGCAAAGTATGCACCTTCCGTGAGAGATACACGTGCTATGATTTTCGCTTCCTTCTTTGTTTCAACGCTGCATAGATAGTACCGGTACACTTCCACACCTCAGTGCCCAAACTGTCCTCACACTTATGCAGAGATAGAACACTGCCTTACACAGTGCCACGCAGCCTCCCCCCACCCTGGCCCATCTGGCTTGCCTGCTTGGATTTAAAACTGCAACGTGACCTCGTCGCCTTTGCCCAGGACCTATTGAACGCCTAGCAAAAAGGCTGTTCTTATAAAAGTCACACCACCACCACCCCCTTTTCTCTTTCTCTATCTTCAGCACGGTTCTCGCGCGATGTGTCAGCCGTGAAATTGGTTTAAACTGCATTTAAAACAAAAAAAAGAAGACACTGTTTCAATAAATAGCGGCGTTCATTACTTTCAGAATTCTCCTTCCTGGGAATTGCAGATAACGACACTCTCAGATTCTGCTAAAAAAAAAAATATGTCAAAGATAATCGCATGCAAGAAGACATGCACTCGACATTTTCAGGCAACGATACAAATTGGTTTTAGACTTCGATTTCCTACCCATAAATCATTTTTTACGGCTTGCTGGCGATGCCTAGTCTGCAATCTCTGTACAACTGCGCTAAAAAAATGGCTTATAACTTTGTCAGTTTGGTGAGATTGCCAGCAATTCCACATTCCCATCCGAGCGCGTTTCATTTCCGCAGTTCATTCCGACATGCAAGTGTCGGTCCTGGCGGCTGAAAGAGAATAAGTTCGGAATAAAATTGAGTTGTCTAGATTACCCCTTTTAGCTCCTTCGTAAGCACTGATTTTATTGAACAAATGTTTTATGCGAAAAACCTCGCGTTTCAAACCTCATTTCAGGCCCATTCTCGCCTCTGGCAACCACGGTGTCGCATGTGGCTTTTTTTTTTACTGCGAATGCTATAGCAGCGTCATGTTTTGCTGCATTCACACGTGCCTGCAATACAGTCTCTTCTTTCAATCCTTATAGCCCCAGTGGCGATTGAAACTGGGAAAGCGAACTCCTCGACAGCTAGTATTGACTGCAGCTCCTGATCGCGTGCAATATCCTTAGAGGCGAAATCACCTCTTCCGCCACATCCAGGGTTATCCGAAAAAAGAACGACGGCTGTGGAGATTACTCCTCTTCAGTTTCATACCTGCGCATAAATTGTCTGTGTTTTTCCTTTTTTTTTGTTTGTGTCTCTAAAAGGGCCATATAACTATATCCGGGTTTTCTTATTCACGGCTCTAGACTGCGTGCGCCTTGTGCGAAGCCCTAACGATGTCTTCTTCGTATAGCATGCAGTAGCGTCTTCTTCAAACGTTCCCAATTAACTAACTTTTGCACGCGTACCAATTGTACGCGTGCGAAAAGGTAAAATGAGCCCAACTTTTTTGAAGTCAACTATATAATAGAAAGGTTTTGTGTTCATGCAACAGAAATGATTTCATGCATTGTCTATTTGCTTCTAGCAAGAGGCGTTACTAGAGACTGAACTTTATTGGCCTTTTGCTTTTAACAATAGCAGAACCTTCACTACAGGATTTATTAGTTAAAGCTACGAGCTTGAGATGATAATTTCTGTAATAGACAAGTCAGCTTGTTTGGTAGCGCGGGAAAACAGCACACTTGTAGATGTATTAGCCTCGCGCTCTTAGCAAACACTTTACTGCGAACATCTTGTGAGAGTGTTTTCATGCTGAGAAAATTTGCTACGATGCTATGAGATAACTTCATATGCTGATCAGTGATCAGTGTTATATGACATCGTGAGGTGATCACAGCGCTGCTGCGACTGAGTAGGAAGCCGCCCCCGTCAAATGTAACTGCGCAATTCCTTCGAAGACGCTTTGTACACACCGACAGCTTGCAATGCAATGTAAATGAGCAGAATACCAGGATGCCTTGCGGGATAAAGGGGAATGCCCGAGAAGTTCTCGTTATGTTGCTGCGCCAGTGACTAAGAACCGGGCCACAAACGAAAGGAGGGAGTCACGCAGAGAGAAATATGTGACTTCACGAAGTGGTCCACCGAAGAGATATCTAGATCCACGGCAAAACCAGCAAGTACTTGATCTGTAGATTTATTGCAATAAAATATAAGCGTAATACTGGCTCTACAATCCCCTTATATTTGTAAGCACATTTAACAGAATTTTTACGGGAGGCTCAGCAAAAATACAGCCTCTACTTTGGAAGCCGAAAAGAGTCGGTGGTTCTAATGAAATGTTCTCTTTTAAAACAAATTGAATTATCAAAGGTATGCATTTTAGTTTATTGTGGCCATCAGCCACGGTCTTACCCGTGGATATACGCGACCGTTCAGAATTTAAATAAAAACTACCAGTTGCACTTAAGAATCCTTAGGTGAGGAAATGTGAAAGCTGTGCGTGGCACGGCACCTGCGCCATCTGCGGAGCCAGCGCCGTACATTGCGAGGGAGTTTTCAGCGGGTGCCGCATGATGGCGCTGCGACTATAGACCAGATTTTTGAGCCTCTCCTGGGCGCGGCCATTTTGCACCGACTGGCGCGCCGCGGTGCGGGCGTTTCTTTGGGGACTGCGGGGCTGCGGCAGTTTCGCGGCCGCGCCTGCATATAGCCGCGCTTCGGGCGCTAAAAAAACATTGTCGAGCATACTTCCGCTGCGTGGCTGTGTTGCAGGAAGTATTTACGTTATCAAAGCGATAACATTGACGCGTTTTAATGACATTTAGTTTGACATTCAGATTAATTGTGCCGGCGCTTAGAACGCGCTCGTGCTTAATCGAATTCCGTCTTGGTGCTCCACCGCAAAGAAACTTTTTATTCAATATCAAGAATTAGGTGTGCGGCTAGTATGCAGTTCCAATTCCCATGCACTCTTATTCCTTCCTGCCGGCCATAAAGCCCCCCCCCCCCCCCCTTCCACAAACGGCTTTCTTGTCGCCGCGCCAGTTTATCAACAAATTACCGCTGTGAGCTCAACTGAGTCGCAGCGCCAACAGAAAACAAATTTTGTCATGGTTTATGCAACCTGGTGCATAAAAACGTACTTTCGCTTAATTTATAAAAGCTTGAATAGATATGAGCAGCTAATCCAGCTTTCACTAATTCTGAGGTCCGAAGTCGCGTTATTTTATTCAGGAGCTCTCGCCGCGTGTGAGAGCGTTGCGTAGGCGTTTGGCTAAGTGTGGAAAATGTAATGAAATCGCGCATATTTTCCTATGAATAATGTAGATACCGCACCGCTGCGGTGGCTCAGTGGTTACGGCTCTCTGCTCTGGCCCAAAAGACGCGGGTTCGATCCCGGCCGCGGCGGCCGAATTTCGAAGGAGGCGAATTCTAGAGGCCCGTGTACTGTGCGATGTCAGTGCACGTTAAAGAACCCCAGTTGGTCGAAATTTCCGGAGCCTTCACTACGGCGTCCCTCATAGCCTGAGTTGCTTTGGGACGTAAAACCTTAATAAACCAAACCAAGCTAAGGTAGATACCAACAGCAGAAAGATACTATAGATAAACCTTTACCCCCCAGATACCTCTGACATGCGTGCGGAAAAATCGGTAGCGGTCGTGCTTACAATCCTGTGCATGAAATGTTCTTAATGGGAACAAGAGCAAGCTCAGCGCAAGGATGCTGAACACGTACTGGTGATCGAAAACACGCGCTCCGTCGGGACAACCTTCAGTCTGCAGCTCGCCTATCCAGTTACTACTCCACTGAGTCAAGTCAAGAGATCTACATTCTGATGCATAATATTATCATAGATGATATCGCACGTAAAAGGCGACAACAAACGACACGACAGCGCAGAAATCTGCTTCGAAGTGCCGGTTTCCAGTCCGTACACTACCTGGTCGACTACCCTCGGATGTCACGTTAACGAGTAACTGCGCACAAGATAACCGCAGCACTGTCTGGAAGAGGGCAAATGTGAGCAGTGACGCACAGCACACACCCTCATACGTTAGCTGATGGAGCACAAAACGGCAGAAGCGAACACGTAAACATGCGTTCTATGCGCGGCGCCGGCGCGACCCGCAGTCCCTCGGGCCGCGCGCGCCGACAGATGGCGACTGGCGTCGAGAGTAGGCGGGCGTCCGCAGCCTGCGTGCGAGGGTAAAAAAATCTGGTCTATACGCAAAACCCAGAGGAAATTTATGGAAACGGATGAAATTTGGTACTCGCTTGATTGCGACACCTGTAATTAACATGGTCATAATTACGCATGTAGGCATTAGCATATAAATCGAACATATGCTTTTAAAAACCATGCGTCTCAGAAACTTCGCAGTTAAAGAAAACTTCGTCCCCGGACCAGGAAGAATTTTTCTTCACCTGCGAAGTTTCTGAGAATGCTGTATAGCTTTCCTTTCTAGCCGTATCGCTGTGCTTGGGTGGATGCCAATGAGTAATTGCCCTTATTACAAATAAAGGTGTTCTGTTTTCAAAGTGAAAGCAAAATAATATATTGTGTGAGATACAGCCTGAAAAGATGCACACCTGAATTGTCTTTACTGCATGCAGCCTGATAAATTACAAAAAGTTAAAACAGTTCCTTAAAGTTCAATGAAAACCTTCAAAAGCGATGAGAAAGCTATGGCTTCCTTTTCAAGGCTTGTTTTGTGAATGTTGCCATTTTAGTTCAGCTATTGCACACGGAATACAGAGCAAAACAATTCTTTTTTGACTTTGTGAAGATTGAAAAACACCTGAAGCACTAGAAACGCATGATTCAGTGTTTTTTCTCTTCTTTCTGTAGTTCGCGCAAGATGGGCTGCTGCTTTCCGTGGCGTGTAGTAGAAGGAAAATGGGACACGCCTGCAGCCTCTTTCAGGAGACAAGAATGGGGCAAATTTTTACTTATCGATTTTGTGCTGTAGAACTCGAGGATATATTTAAACTCTTATGTCATATTATTACTCTCGACACTCTCGACACAATGATCTGATCTGTTTGCATTGTGCCTGAACCGAAATACGCAGAGCTGCTGCCAGAATCGATCCGCCGACCTTCAGCTCACCAGCCGCACGCAATAGACACTGAGCCTGCACGGCGGCTAATGTGGCGTTTTTCATCAATAACAATTATTCTCTAACCCAATCTCACCGCATTTCTTTACCAGTCCTTCGCTTGCTTTTCTAAGTCACCTGCTCTTCCGCGGCAGACCGTTCGTTCGCAGTGGCGTTCTTGATTGATGCCAGCTGGATGGTTTGCTCTTTGGAATGCCTAGCTAAGGAAGGAAACATGACCAGCTTAGTCCTCACTTTTTATTTTGATGAGATTCACTGGTCACTGACCATGGTCAAACGCTCTCTTGTTCCCATGGTGAGCAACGGAGCCATGGCGCTCCCGAAACGTCATTTTTGTTTGACCATGGTCAGTGACCAGTGAATCTCATCAAGCCATGATTCCTGACCAGACGGTATGCCGTCGAACCCTCGACTACCTCACTTTTTATTACCTAATTAACTTTTTTCTTCCCGCACTTCTTATTCGATAGTCTCACAGTAGAGTAGACGCGCGCACTAAACATTACAAGCAAGTTCGCCTCCACCTGTATAAACCCACATAAGCACATTGCGACTTGTAGTTACTGCGAAAAAACAAAACGGCACACGTAGAACGAACTTGAAAAAGACGCGATGCACAGCCTCCACCATCGAATTAGAGTAACTCGCCCAGCTGTTCAGTTCGTTACAAATTACCTGTTAGCGTCAGTAATCATGTATTGAAGCCTGCTTCATGAATGTAAAATCCCACACTAGGGATTAGTGAACGTTAGCTTGGTCACGGCAGAAATTATTCATTATTACGTGGCTTAAGTTTGCTTAACTAAAGAGAGTGGTAGAGACAGAATGAAGGAGTAGTAGGCTGCGCCTAACGCCCGAACGCGGGCCAATCTTGTGTTGCACTCAGCAGTGGAGGAATTTTAAATCCGAAAAGCCTATTCGACTGCATTCAAACGAAACGGGTTGCGAGCGATTAAGCTTGTAAAACAAGGACCTCTGTTTTTACCTCATTGAGAATAATGACTGCGGCATAGGCAGAATGCAATTTTTGTTTGCTTATGAATATATCGTAGCTTACGGAAAGTAATGACCTTTAATTAGCGGTCCTTCGAACCTCTTGCCAACGGAGAGAACCTTCAAAGCCTGGCTTCCTCACTATTTTCTTTTCTCAGAGCTAACCAATTTCGGAAGTTCACGCCGAGATTTCCCGCTCGTGTAGTGCAGCGTTTTCCCTTACGACACCCATTAACGCGCCCTTCGGTCAACTATACCAAGAGAGCACAAGGCGTTAAGTGCAAGCTATCTGCACTACCGGCAATGCTGTTGCTGTTGGTTGTCCAAGCAGATGGTTCCCGTGCGATTAGAAAACAAACCGCTCTTTCTCGGGGCCCATAAGAGCAATAGTGAAAAGGGCTCACACAAGCACTGTTGTTACCCGTCCACGTTTAATGACCGTCATGAGGGCAACGGGGGGGGGGGGGGGGGGGGGGGGGGGGAGGCGAAGCAGGAGCGGTGAACAGGAGGGCGTCGAGCGGAATAGAAAGGCAATAAAGAATCAGGGAAAAGGGAGCGAATAACTGCTAGCTCAGCCGGGCAAGCGCGCGCACTGTGGCTTGCCGAAGATCGCGTTTATGGTGCTTCCAGGGTATACAAACAGGCTCTCGGTTTATATATAGTGCAGCGAATGGGTGACATAAGGGTAAACAAACGACCGGCACAAGCCTCATACCATTCCGCCAGATTAAATGTGGCCGCAAAAGCCCCTTGCTTCTTGCGGAGGACACGGAACTTGCTTCACTGGCTAAAGCTGAAATGGCACGCTCACTGTGCCGGAACTGCGTTCATGCTGAGAAATCATTACTACAATTACTATTAATACTACTACTTCTACTAATACTACTATTACTACTGCGCTGCTACTTCTAATAATAATATTAATATGGATAAAAATAATGTGATATCTGGAGTTAAGTAACAAGCCCTCGACAGAATTAACAATGGAGCTGGAAGGAAATATCACAGACATGAGGCTGTTGTTTCCGAAACAGCTTCCAGGAATGGCTTACCAAGTGACATAGAGAGCAAACTGAAGAAGCGTCCAAGTCCCGGGTAGCAAGAATAAGCAGGTATGCTTAAGCCATACTTCGGAGTGGAACAGATTACTGCGAAGGTTACTATCGGCCGGACTTTCCCATATTGCGAAACAGCGGACAACTTAGCCATTATCGATGAATTACTACTTTCAAGTACCAGCAGTATTACTCTTACTGAAAGCTGTGTTTATAAGGCAAAATATCCAAAAAAATATTTAGAGTAGTCGTCACCATTTGTCATTCTCGCAAGCAGACTGCAAAAACCCAACATTTCTTTCTTGAGCACTGTCTGCACTCCCTGCCGCCACCCTTTCTACACCGTTGGCGGGGTGGACAGGAGGCGCCGGCGGTGCAGTCAACACCGGCACTTTGGTAGGGCGCCCGCACGCCGCTGGTGCTCCGCTCCTCGTGCAGTTTGTCCTACTCGCTGCCACACTTCTTCCAACTGTGCGGGCCGTCTCACGTGCTGCTCTTCACCATCGACCTTGTGGGCTGCACTGCCAGCGACCAGGCGCAGACGAGCAGCACAGTCATTCTGTGATCGCTCAGCCTCGCGTTATTTCGTCGTTTGCGCAGCCTACCGCAAACGCCGAGCAATCCACTCTGCCACGGGCACTTGGGTGCGTACAGTCATGTGAAAGGTTTACGTGATGCAGTGATTTCGTACCACAACATTACCCAATTCTACAAACTCTCTACAGGAATCTATCGTCCCTCGCACAAGTCACTCACCAAACACCAGGAGGTGTCTTGGAGAAGACTGCAAACCAATTCTTACCCGAACCCGTACATTTACGCCTACTCTACCCCAACCTCATAGACTCGACCTGCATTCACTGCGGTAGCACTGCCACCCTCGACCATATGCTATACGACTGCCATGAGGATCCTCCTCCGGAACCCTTTATAGAAGCTCCATCACCTGGGAAGAAGTGCTGCGCAGCTCGGACCCCGTCGTCCAGCTGGGAGCCATCGAGCGCGCCATCGAGGTCGCCGCCAGTTATCAGCTAAAGGCCACCTGGTCCTTCTGCTAAGAATCCAGGAACCATTCTTTTCCGGCCATAAAGCTTTCTCTCTCTCTCTCTCTCTATCCAGCCGGCCTGCTATCCCTCTATTTCCGCTGCTCCACATAAGGCGCTTCCGGGGCTAGCAAAAATCTTTTCCTTCCTTTTCATTATTATTTTAATAAACCACTACTACTGCTAGTACGCGACCCTCAGGAAATAGGTGCATTGTGTTGAAATAAAACTGACACCACGGTTACCACTGTAAAACACGATCTTCATATCTGCATAGTTGTAGAGCGCTCTCTTTAGTTGCTAACTCATTATCTTACTTCGACTAGAACTCCTCTTCAGTCCGCAAAAATTACGCGCACTACGCATTCGGCGCTCACCGTCTCCTCGGGCTTCACGTTTCGCAGTAAGCGCCGCGTATAGACTGCGATGCAGTCCTCTTCTCAAGCCAAATTCTCGCTCCTCCTTCTACGGCAGTCATTCTCCGTCTTCTTCCAGGGTAGCTACCCACAGGGTGGTTCCTGTGGCAGTTACCCTCCGGTTGCGCCTTCTTACGTACTCACGATGCCCTCGTTTTTTGGCGGTAACCATTCTGCTCTCCGGTTACGCATTCCTACCATTTTTTCATGCCATGCTCCTTCCACCAAACCATCCTTCGGGTGGAGTTTCCTCAACTGCTGTCATACCCTCCTGCGTTCATTATAACCAGCCTCCAGATATTTCCCTTGCTAACCTTGTTTCGACTACGCAATCCTACTTTCTCCCATACCCTCATCAATCCAGAATAACCGCCCCCCGGGTGGTTATTACTGCGACCCCTCTTTTGCTACGCATTTGCACGCGCTTGCTATACCATCCTCCATTTGAAAATTCAATTGCCGCGATACCCTGCTTCCCTATAGTAACCAACCGCTGGCAGGTCCTGGCTGCAATCACCCTCCGGTTGGTCATTTCTGTGCTCTCGTAATGGCCTCCTTCTTGCACGGCAACTACCCTCACAGTGGTTCCCATGGCAATGCACCGAATGAATTCAGGAGTATTTTTACTACTTTACGGACGCGAAACCCACCATGAGCCGCTTAGGAGCTGTCCCTTAAAAAAAAAAGAATATGAATTCAAACAGACACCACTGTATGCATTCCTTGATATACATAAGCAGAAAAGTGCTAATAGATTCTGAAACTTGTGCCTAATCATATGTCAAGCTTTCTCTGGCAAAAAGTTTGAAAATTGGAAAATTGTAATATAATCTGATAAAAATATTGAAGTTAATGGTGCATTATTCTGATGTGTACAAAAATATTTTGTTTAAACTGTTTGTTGATCGCATCAACAGTTAAGACTACCATAGAATGTCAATGGGGAACGCTTATTACGATAGCGAAAACGTGAATAGAAAAAATTACAAGACTGCCGTCGGGTGATCGGCGGATACACTGATTGTTATAGTGAAGTCTGACATTATTTGGAAAAAAATGCGTTTATAAACAGTTTCTCCCACAAAAATACTTTTAATACTTTTGTCACGAATTGCTGGGTATGCATTTGGGCATAGCTGGCCAGTTTCTTGTCTGCGTGTGTACGATGTGAAAAGCGTCAAGACTAAGGGCACTGAAAATAACAAGGAAAACCGGTCGGGCACTGCATTGCACAATATTTCCGGTTTTCTCGTCAACAAGAATTCGTACCTATTCCAGGACAAATCCTCCAGACCCTTAGAATATTTGCGGAACATTGGAGCTAATTCAACTAATGTCGGCCACACCTCTGCAAAAACATTGACAGCTGCACAGCATCCGTGCCTGTGTGAGCTGGAATGACAGCCAGGCTAATGCCCAACGACAGTGAGCCGCTGAATTAGAAATACGTAGGACGTCACTACAGCCTGAATATTTATGAAATAAGTTATCCAGTGACTCTAAGCCTGACCTTAGTCAACATGTGTCCCTTCTTTAGCTCTGCGCTCGATCATGTTGCATCCCTCCACTGGCCGTCCCTCGGGCGGGCGCTGTTAGCTCGGCGGGAGCCAGGAGGGCTACACATCTTTGTCAGGAGTGATTAATCCAAATGACTCGACTTTCTTGGTGTGCTCGCTTGCGAGTGTTTGTGTCGATGTGTGCGTGCCCATGAACAGAAGGGCATCATTGTTATCTACAGTCGGCCGACAGCTTAATTTGCTAGCTTCTTCCATCACGGGTGCAGTGTTGACCTTTTGCTTCCGTAGTCTACAGTCGGCGGTTCTGTTTTCCTGTGCCAGTCCGTCGACAATAATGGGACGGCTTTTATTTCTTCTGAGTTGTTTGCGATGCTACCGGGAAGCCTTTGCTGATATTTTCTACCGAACGAAATAGAGAAGGAACAACTTTCCTTAAGCCAAAGCAAGGCAGCAAAGACAACAACAGGCGTTGAAGGTTATTTGTATACAGCTGGAACAGCTGGCTCCTTAATGCGATGAAGCAACCCACGAGAGGGCGGAATGGTTATTTTAACAGTGGATGCACGATACTCATACCAAGGCGCTATGAGGAGCTGTTGGCGAAAGCAGCCAGTCGGCACGCCAGCTGGAAATATATGGTGCTTGCTATATAAGGGTAGTTTGCGTGCAGCTAGAAGCTGCTGCCTTTATTTACAATCTGTCTGAGAAGTAAGGGACGAAAAAAGCTGCTGCCTTCTGGAAAAGCAAAGAAAAGACTTGCGCCTTGAGATAAGAATGCGCACAATTGTGGCTCTGCCCTCATCTGGTTTGGTTTTGTTCGGCTCATGAGGTTAAACGTCCAAACGATTCTCAGGCTATAAAAGACTCCGTTGTGGAGGACTCCGGGTTCTTTCGACCTCTGGGGTTTTTCATTGTGCACTGACATCGCGCAGTACACGGGTCCCTTGCATTTCGCCTGCATCAAAATGCGAACTCTTGGGCCGGAATCGAACCCGCGTGTTTCCGGACAGCAGGTGAGCACCATGACCACTGAGCCACAGCAGCAGACAGACCCTAATGAAACATCGTCATGCTTGCGCATCTACTCTGTCGTGTAGGCCTAGTAAGTCCTCAAATCGTTTGCCTATCTCTTTTTAGAACGGGAACAAAATCGGACTGGACAAGTAAAACAAAAGAATTGTTGGCGTTCCTGCAGATTTTGCACTTCGACTTGTTAACGAAGGGGCGTATGTCAAAGCCTTTTTTTCCAAGCTGTTCACTGCAGAGGAAGAGAGTGTCAGGCCAGGGGAAATCTTGTAGGCACTGCAAATCAGGTGGATGAGCGGCTGCGCTGAGGATCCAACCCGGCACCTGCCACATGCGAGGTCAATCTCAGAGGCTAAGATACAGCGCCATTCACTTCAAAACAGTGTATGCTAGTCATTTTCTCTTAGGAGGCCACCAGTTCGAATCGACTCGAGGGAAGATTTTCTGATCTAATTCTCTCCGCGAGTAATGCATTTTTTTGCGGCAGGGCAAGCGTTAACGTAGCCGAAAGGAGCCGAAGAATTAATTTCTTTGTGAAAACAATAATTGGATGCGGTTGACTCCAAAGTCTTTTTGATGCTTTATTTGTCTCTTAGTTGTTCATTTCCTCATTATTTTTCGTATGCCTTCACATACTTCAATGCACTGCAAAAACTGAGAGTCATGGTGTTCGGCGAGATAAAGCTTCGGAGCTGAATTTCGCGGAAAATATCTAATGCGTTATAACGGAAACTCTATTACCCTCACTTTTATTGCCTGTGTAGCGAAAATGCATTTTTATCTGTTAGCCTTTTATTTTGGACTCCCTTTTACAATGAGTGCCAGGATGAGATGCTTCCGTAACGTGTCCGTATCGGTTAGATTAAAGTATGCTGCAAGCGTTGATTAAAAAAAATCACAAATGAAGCGCATAAGAAAGCCTTGTTTTTTTTTAATGGCCTGAGTGAGTCTGTTATAAGGGTAACGTCAACAAACTATGCTTTCCCTTTTTGCACTTTTCGTCCTCCTAATGCAATGAATTCAAGATAGCATTACTCAAGTCATCTTTCAACAAAGGATTGTCTTGCACTTGGAGCTTTTGCACGGGGTCGCGCTGCGCGTGGTAAGAGCGGCTGTGTATCAGGAAGAAAAATGACTACTGAAAACTCGAAACTCGAAAGTAACACAAATGTAAACATAGGAACGTACTGAATGAAGGACACGGGGCAAAAGATGCAGATAAGATTGCGAGTCCCGCGAGATCGTCACAAAATGAAGAAACTGCTTATAGTCAGGTGAAAAAAAAAAACCTGATATAATCTCAAAAAACAAAAGAGGACGGAACTTGTGATGTTCATCACAGTGAATGTCACCAGGCGGGAGGCGGGGCCGTAGGACACCGTCAAACGGGTGTAAACGCACCTCGAACGCTCTATGCGGGTTTGGGTAGGGGCTATAAACAATCAGCAAAAGTCTGGTTCTATTACAGCCTGTAGTAGTAATTCATCACCTGAATCACTACTGTTAAGAGAACTATTAGCGAATTGATAAAATGGGCAGATACACATAAGAATTTTCCGGTATATCCCTGCCGCACCCAGACAACTCCACCCTAGGAATTCGCGCGTACAGCGCCGTGCTTTGCTGCCATGCTGACACGCCCAGCCTTGCAAGTAAACAAGCTTTCATTGCCCGTTTTGCTGCGCTTGAATTTTGTGTCGTCGCCCACGGCGCCGGAAAAGTAAGCTATAGTCACCTTCAAGCGATACCTCGTACACCGGTATAGAGTCCTTCACCACCCAGTGTTCAAGGCCGTCGCGAAGCCCTGGCTTCACCTTCATGCTGCACACACCGCTGTGTATCATCAGTTGTTCTTTCCGCTCACTGCGTTTATGTCTTTGCTGCGTTTGTAGTTTCTGAACGCTGCTTTTCTATGATGAAGGCGTTATTGTATGGTCGAGCAGTCATGACGGCGTTGCTTTCTCCTCTCTCTCTAAGAATCAGCCGCCAGGCATGCGCGACGTCCCTCTTCGACGGTCAGAAAAACGTTCCTGTTACGACTGAAACGAGTTGGGGCAAAAAAATCTGCCCAAGGAGAGGTGAAAGAGTAGCTTTTAAATGCACTTCTACATTAAAGATATGTTGTTGCCCGGAAGAAAGCGCCTTGACTAACGTCACTTGCGCTCCAAGGAACAACTTACACAACTCTGACAAAGCTCACTTGAACACGCCAAACTGTGGCCAGTGCACGCAGCGAGGGCGGCAACCTAAGTAAGCACCTCCAGTACTTGACCAACCAACTGGTTTTCTTATCAAAGCAAGCACTTGCTTTGGAAAAAAAAAAAAGGTGCACACAAACGAGTATAATATAGCACATGTACGTACAGTGCGGAACTTCAGAAGTCATTGATTTCTCAGAGAGCAGCCATAAATAATACAAGCGGGAACGTTCACTATTTGCCAAAAGGGAATATGAAATTCATCAGTAAAAAAGAATTTATTAAACCAAAGCACTGCGAATTTGCGCATGTAAGATTCAAATCGACAACCCCGCTGCCAAAGTTGATGTGACGAAAAAAAACCGGCTGCTAATTTCTGCGAAAAAAATACGGAACTTGGAAGAATGTTTTACATAATTTACATAATTTCGTACTTAAGTGGTGTGGCCCCAAGAAATCGTAGCTAGGAAGGGTTCTTGTTTCCACTGGAATTACTTTCTCAAATAACCTTCTCTGTCCTCTTCTTTTATCTTGGATATTCGACTGTAGTTCGTTTATGAAAGCCACAAAAAGGGGAAGTTAGTTATCTAATCCAAGTACGATGATCCTTTACGGAGCGGTCTTATTGCCGTAAAAAAAGCAGTCACAATGGTGGTGTGGGGCAACGGGCAGAGACTGGACGACAGGCAGCATGCTAGACGCATTGACCCCCCCCCCCCCCCCCCCCCTCCTTCCTTCCCCAACGCTCGCTGTCATGTTTCAGGCTCGTCGTCTACGTGTGAGAGATGAGATGTCGTTCGCCAAGGCGCGTAATTTGTCGGCGGCGGCGAAGCAGCGTTGACGACTGTCGTGTCGCTCCCTCCTGCCGTCTCGCCTTAACCTCGACCAGCGCTGACGGCCCACCCGCGGGTAAATTGCCCTTGGCCGTGCCCAGCCGCACACGTGTCAGCACAAAACGGGTCCCGCCGATCACCCGCGACGTCCACCCGGGAACTACGGGCTCTAGGACGGCAGGACAACTGTGAAAGCGTCGACGTAGCGCGCAATCTCTGACTTGCTTGCGACAAGAGCGAAAAATGGCGCTTGAGTCGTGTCAAGGCAGAAGCTCGGGCAAGTTGGTAGAACATTCTCAAGATAGATAAACCAGCGCTAACCTTCGCTTCGTTCGTCCCGTGTTTACCTTTCTTTAAGGTGCTTTAACAGCGAGTAGTCTCCCCACTGATAAAGCAGGAAGTGTACTATAAGCGACAAATAAGTCGCGAACAGGCTAACAGTAAACCAAAAACGTTGCACAAAAAAATTAGCTCCTGAAGAAGAAACACAAGCAAAGCGCACTAATGCATCCATGCAATTACTTCCACACTATGCAAGTGAAATGAATCCTGGTAGTACTGGGTCTCCCTCAACTAAAATCATCTCGTTTTTCTTGTGTGCGTTTCAATTCCGTTCGCGTTTGAGTTGACAAAGACAGCGCATTTACGTTATTTACGCTTCCTTTCTATCCAGGTCTCAAAACATAACGATGAGCTTGTAGTCGCATGAAGCTTGCATGCTTTCTTAAAGCTAAAGCAGTTGAAGGTTCATCGGCATGAAAATCTAGCGTCACCCAAAAAGCGGTGGCGTTTTAAAATTCGCTATGCGAGGAAAAGGGGCGACGTCATATAAGGAGGCAGAATAAAAAAAATGTGAACGAAAATGTGCAGTGCTTGCACTTAAATATCCACCAAATGCAACAGAATAGAAGCAGATCAGAATGGAAATGAAAGAGAATTGCAATTGAAATAGAATAGACTTAAAATGATTTCACTTTCCTCGCATAAAAGTGCGTTAAGTACCTACGCTATTTTTTAGTGCGGACACTGAACACAAGCTTTGTGATTTTAATGCAAATAATGATGCCTCTACTCTGTGGGTCTCAGAGGAGTCCTATGTGTTCTTTCTCAACACGTTGGCTCAATGTTTTGGAATGCGGCTGCTGAGCCCAATATCGCAACATCGAATCCTGGCCTCAGCGGCCGCATTTTTTTTTCTTTCGCCGCGAAATGCGAAACCGCCCATGGATTGTAAGATGTGAACGGTTGATGAAGAACAGCGACCCGTCGAAATTGTTCCGGAAGACTCGGCACTTCGGCTTTCTTCGCAGCCCACATAGAGGTGTCGAGACTGGCCGCCGGTGACCAATGGCGCCCGAACGCGCACGAAGGCTTCTCTGAAGTCTCACTTCCTGTGCCTCCAGGAAATAGGATTGCCGTCACGAGGTCGCAAGTTCCTCTCGGCCACCCATTTCGGCACCTCCACTGTTTTTATTTCCGCGGGTCATGAAGCCACCTTTCTTCAGAAGTGCACCAATGCGTTATATGTATAAAGGGCCTCGAAAGGCCGGCGACTCACAAGATGTGATTATATGCCAATGAATGAAAATGGTTTGGTTTGGTTTATGGGGTTTAACGTCCCAAAGGGACTAAGGCTAGGAGAGACGCCGTAGTGGAGGGCACCGGAAATTTCGACCACCTGGGGTTCTTTAACGTGCACTGACATCGCACAGCACGCGAGCCTCGAATTTCTCCTCCAAAGAAATTCAACCACCGCGGCCCGGATTGAACCCGCGTCTTTCGGGACAGCAGCCGAGCACCATAGCCACTGAGCCACCGCAGCGGCTGAATGAAAATGTACGCAGGCTCTCTGAAGGCTGAGATGGCTATGCACTCGCATTTACTCTGAGCATTTCAAGACGCAACTAGGGGATACGAGCATCATACCCTTACAAAGTAATCACGACGGCATAGCAAAGGTTAAAAGTTTAATGCCTTACACTCTCAATAAAAAAAAAGTTCATTTTTAAACCTTGTGACCTTAGATTCATGATGCGAGCGCAACATGTCCGCAACCTCGTGTCACCTTCTAGCCCTCAATTTAAAGTAAAAAATAAGCTGGATAAGACAAACGCGCCGATTTCAAACAGGTTGAATGGCGATGTCCAACATTATCAATTTTGTTTTGAGTGAGCACAACGCATTTAACTGCCCACAAACAGCGTGTTCAGATACAGATTGTCTTTTTTTTCGTAAACTTGCCCCGCAAGCCTGGAGCTCTGTGACGCTTGCTCCTAGAAATCGTGCACCTGACTTCTGCAACCGCCACTTTTTCTGGGGCTGTCGACAGCATTTCTCTGAAGTAAGGAGGCCTGTTGTGTTTAGCTCATCGCCGTCCTATCAGCTTTAAAACTCAGCGCAAGTATTATGAGTTCTGGCCGCTCTCTAAGCATCGAGATCCAGTGAACGTGTTCACAGAGTAGTCAGCAAGCCAACGTGGAGCTCACCCACATGGGTTACTTTCAAAATGGCTAGCTGTATATTCATATGGTTTCCAGCGTTGCGCTCATGATTACTTGTATGTTTGGCACGCCAAAAAAAAGTAACCACGAAATCATTTTTTCTGTGCGACGTGCCTGCACAATCTGTTCAGATCACACCGTTACTTATTCACGCGACTTGCGCTGTGAGTGAAATTCCGCTTTTGCTCTCAATGCGCACTAGAGTCCTCCCATATTACAGCGTCGTGAAATGGCGAGCATTGGCCGATACTGCGTAAGATGCGTTCCATGCCTTTCTTACTTCATCATTCCATCGGTCTTTTGCGCGCTATTGTTAGTTCTGTCCCGAAAACCGATCACCCTCTCTTGCAGCGCTCGCGTTACCCACGTGTCTTTCTTTCTTCTGTCTTCGTACCCTAGTGCACTGTACGCTTCCGTCATGACAAACCAACAAGAACGAACTGCCACATTGGTCGTCGATACGTCGAAGATCTAAATCCTTCTTGGGCGATATAGCGATGGCTTTGCGGTAGCGCGTCCTGTAAAGCAGTACTGCGGTAAGGAAAATTACCTTCCTGATTTTCTCCTTGTTTTCCGAAAGATAATGTATTGCAAGCAACGCAGCAGTACTTTAAGTGTTGCTCGAACCCTCCTGTTGATCTACAACACACTAGCTCGAGCCCTGAGCAAAGTCTCGTATGGCCGCCATATTATCTTAAACGTTCCATAAATCATTAAAGCTGACTCAAACAGCGCCATACAATTTCGCGCTCCTTGTTCCTATATTTACGCCGGTAGCAGTCCTTCCGCAGGCGTGGCAGTGGCGTCAGCTGGCCTCCTAGCACGCAGTGCTGGTGTTTGTGATTTGCATTACAATGTGATGTTTTTGCTCCTAATCAGAAGCAGCTTGCTTAATTATGTACGCCATCTTTTGTTTCTCTCCAGGCATCTCAGCTTCGCTGCCTTTCTTCTTCATTCTTTTCTACGTCACGCCTACACAACCGATGACTCTCAACGAACATGTGTGCTGCCTTCATAACAAGCGTTGCGTCCCTTCTGCAAGAACCCTTCTAGGCTTACGCTGTCCATGCCTACGCCTCTTGTTTACTTTCCATTCTAGGTGTCAGTCTCTCCCCATGAACACAGCGTTTGCCTTGTCTCTAGTGTTTTGACAAAAGTTTAGGCTCTCAACTGCGCAGAGGCATGACTTGATGCACTTTTTCCAGGGATTTTGTTTAGCACCTCCTCCTTTTAAAACTTAAAGCAAGGCGCCACGCAGAAAGCTTGAGTCCTCTCGCTGTTGGTGACTACGGAAGAAAGTTTCGTTTTTTTGTTTTCTAGCCGAGCATAACCCGTTCCATCCTTTGCACTAGAATCTGTACTTACAGGTAAAGCTTTCTTTCTCTCTCTACTTAGCATCTTTGCTCCACGTGCAACTCATAAACGGCACGTAAGCTATATTAAGTGCTCTCCAGTCGGCGCTGCATAAATTTCTGACACCCAACACAAGAAAAAGTACTCGTTAATTAGGTAATAAGAGCGCGAATGTTTGCTAAATTAGAGCTTGTAGAGATTTCGTGAGGAGATTGTTTCATTTTATGCTGCGCATGTACCAAAAATTATCCTGCTCAGTTTTGTTTCAACTGTTAAACATCTCATATAGATTGAAATGAGCACACAAGGCCCCGACTGAAAGCAACGGACAAGTTTCATTTATTTGCTTTGTCCAAGTTAGCAAATATGAAGTATTAATACAAATTGTAGAGCTAGATGATAGGCAAACGGTGCCAGAATGGTTGAAGATATAACGACGCGCTAGCCGATGCCAGGCTTGAACCCATTTCTGCGATAGAACGATACGTCTATCAAAATAAAAAAAAATGGCAAGAGATAAAAGGAACAAGCTTCTGGTTGAGCTCTGCGAAATTAAATTAAAAGTAATAGGTAGGAGCGAATGAAACATCCGCAAAAAGTGCTACCGCGTCAGAGTGCTTCCTTTCATGTGGGGCACGCCAATAATTCATTCATCGTTTCGCTCTGAAACCGATACAAGAGCCGCGAGCATGCTGCTGCCACTGGTGAAGTCCTGTTCAATAAGCGCGTAGTAATGCAGTTTGAAAGCTTTTTTTTAGAAGGGGGCTTTTGCGGTAAAGTTGTCACAACGTATCATTACTCATTTTCTTATAATTAGTTGTGCCTCAAAGGCCCCATTACATGGTATTACATTACTTTTTAGATCAGAGAATCCTCCGCAGTGCAGCGAAGTGCCCAGTTTGAAATGTTCACTTTTCGTTCAGGTTTTTCCTCGGAATCTCTAAAACAATTACTCTCAACTTCCGCAGCAAAATTTATATGCTTTGATGCGCGCGCTTTGTAGCCTACATTGATGCCTCAGCAGTTAACACTCCTCTTACCAAGCCTACAGCAATTTCCGGGTCACAGACAGCGGGTTATGCTTGTTTAAAAGTTTAAATTTTGCATTTTCGTGAACTGTCGGTATTTGCGTAATATAAAGTGTTTATTTTTGGTCTTTCCGGATATGGCGAAAAATTTCCAGCGCATGTTCTACATCGGGATTTTGCTAATATTTGCGCTATGCGCGCACGTACGTTTTGATGCGCGGTTCGCGCACCTAGCTCGTCGAGACGATCTACAGAGGGAAAAGAATCTAGATGAAATAATTTTTTTTTTCGCTTAAAGTTTAAACCTGCTGTTCATACACCGGGTGCGGACTCTATGCTATAAAGTACGGTACATTCAATGCAATGTATTTTTGTAATATTCCTATATTGTTAGTTTTGGGAAAGAACGTACACGTATTTACGTACCTAGGACACTATTTTAGTTTTCTACACACGTGCTGAACATATGCATTCAACAGATAATCAGAGGATTTCTTGCCCGCACAAAGGACATTTATTGCTTATTTTTTTATTTTATCCAGGTGATACATGCTTCCTGCCTGTCATAGCTTCCAAGCGCCACTTCAGCAGCCTCCATCATAGCGGCCTTCGATATCGCCGCATCGAACTGCACTAAATTTATGGCAATGCATTCATTCATTTATTATTCATTGGAACGCACTGCAGCCTGGGAACACCAATCAGGTGGGAAGATACAGACAGAGATCCCAACGGGTTATCTATGCTTTGGGAAGCACACTTGAAACGTGCGCTTGGTTACAGAGAAGCATGCCCGAAATTCTCCTAAGATGTCGCAAGATTAGAAGTCAATCACGACCGCACTATCTTCCACGTATCTCCAGCGCTTCCTAAGTCGAATATAACACACAGTGTTCTCTATCCCTAGTTTTCCGATATTTCCTCGGGCTCTCTCTGAACGATGACGAGATCACAGCATTTGTTTTCCCAAGTGTGGCTCTTTCGCTTCGACTGGATCTAATTTTTTAAGAATTTATATTTTCTCGACCGATTCCCGTTCTCAAGCAGTGAGCCAATCTCGGATTTCTAAAAGCTCTAGTACAGCGCTTCAAGTTCCAACGCAAACAGCGCAGGCATAGCTAATTTTCAAGCAGAAGCTCAAATGTCCTCCAGTATCTTCTGAATGCCTTCGATAGGCTGGTCTTTGCTCGCCTAGCCAAGCGTTGCTGCTTATGCTTTGAAAACCGCTTTACTTTGCCTGCTCAATGCGAAGGCGAAGCTGCTGGAGCTCATCTTATAAAGCCAATAGACGCAGTACAAATATTTGAAGCGCTGGTTCTTCCATTTTAAAGACCGAAGACGTGTCGGACGGAAATATTCACGGGATTTCACAAGATGGAAACAACTGGAAAGCGAGCTTAATTCCTGTGGTTTAGCGAGTTTACGCTTGCTCTCATGCGTTCCATAATATGCTGGCATTTTATTCCGTAGGCCGAGCTTTTTTTTCCGCATTATTTCGTTGTTACTCGCCCGAAGGCAAAATGATCTCGTTGGATGCTCGTAGGAGTGCTAATTATGTGTTACTGCGTGCAGTTGTGAGTGTCCTTGAGCAAAACTGAACACAAGGATTTTGTATAAGCGGAAGAGTACTAGTTCTGTGAATTGCAAATGAGGAAAGGGCGAAACATGGCCAAATATTACAGAATGAATTATAGAAATTTAAAGTTTTCTTCATTTGCAAAGAAAATATGCAGATCTTCGGTCTAGATTCACAAGGCTTGCCGTACATCTCGCAGTATGTGATCAGGCTTTGATTTAGCGATTGCTGCGAATAGCCAGTCACACTACTTGAGAAGAATACAAGCATTATGTCTGGCAGTCAGGGTCTAGCCTCGCCTCTTAATGTAAATAAACCATTATGCTGGCCTTATTCCTTGATACATAAGAATATAAGAGGCTGCAATACTTCCGTTTTTCGTTGGAGGGAAAATGGCATGTAGTTTCTTTGTGCCGGCTGGAGAAAAGCAGTATTAGGCAAGATATCTCAACTTACGCTAACGGCTGCCTCTACGATGCAGTTTGACGTGCTGTTTTGCTCCCGAGCACTATGTACTTTTCTTTAATCCCAGCCGTAACCGGCGCATTTAGCAGGAGAAAATATACAAACGCGAGCACAGCGTAGCCTCGTGGCAGGTGAATGCATCCCAGGTGCCCGGCAATAATCGGGAGCCACTCTTATGGCGTCCTTTGTATATTTGTAAGGAGCCAGCGCCACACTGCGCCGACAGAAGACGCACGGGAGGCGGACGAAGAAGAGAAGGAAAGGAATACGTGGCAGAGAGAACGTGCGGGAGCAGAAGAGGAAGACGGCGGTCGGCGACGGAGGTGGACCTGTTCTGCTGGCTCCCCGAGTTACCAGGCTTGGGCCTCAGCCGCAGACGTCCGGGTGACCAGACCCGGACAGCCGTCGTCGGGAACCTCGGCCGTCACATCCAGGCGCCTCTCTTCCCGCCCAGCCGACAGCTTCTCGACACGGGCCGCCTCTGACATCTCCGTGGCGTACCTGGGCTACCGGACCTGAGGGCCGTGCCCGGAGCACACAGACGCTATTTTCTTCGGCAGCGTTGAGGCCGCCGTGGAGAACGCCGCCAACCGGGTGTCAACGAAGGGAACCCGACACACGTGCCTAAAGTCTACCCCGACGCCCAGCCACGCCTCCTCGATCGACGCACCAGGCTCATCACTGGGACACAAAGAAATTTAAGTGTGACTTTCCTTTTTGACTGTCTTCTCGCGAGTGTTTGTTTTCCTTTCCTTTTTCCTCTTTGTTCTCTCTCTTGTCTGTTTTTTCCCGTTTCATTTCAATACTTCAATTAGATTTTCCTTTCCTGCAAACGCCGCCTCGTTTATTTCTTTCCTTTAACTCATGAATGTTAATGCGTAAATTTTACCTGCAGTCTTCTCCTCCTCACAATATTCTAATCTCCTCTTCCCTGTCTCTACTGCCGGTATGGTTGGTATTGTGAGGGAAAGGTTTGCCCAGGCTTAAAACCGGAGTGGCAATTTCTCTTGGTGATGCACTCAGCCTTGACTCTATTCCAGCGCTTTGCTACCTGGAGGTGCCTAGTTTTGAACTGCATTTCATACTACCATCAAGGCTCACAAGGAACTGTTTTGTCTTTTCCGAGAGACTGCCTTGATTGCTAGATTGTGACTTTGTTCCTTCTCTCTTCCCTTTTTATCCCCTCATTCTCTTTCCCAGTGCAGGGTAGCCAACCGGAAACCTTTCTGGTTAACATTCCTACCTTTCCCCCTCTGTTTATCTCTCTCTCTCTCTTTGATACTGCTTTCCAAAGACTTTGTGAATAATTCATTTACAACCTTTGTCGAAAGTGTAGAGCAGAGAGGGTTTGCTTCTAAGCCATGTACGTGGTTCCTGCAGCATTCGTGGAATTCAGTGAACAGTAAGACTAACGGCTGGCACTGTTCACGCATTCTAGCACCTATCGGTATGAACAACAGCTTGACAGGGCAAACATTCCGGACAGAATGACGAAAGACTGGGCTTCTTTTTAAATGCCTTAACCCCATGCATAAGCGATGCCATTCCATACAATAAACGCTTCCTCGGTAAACTTCTGCGCGACTCTCTTTGACTACTTTGGATCCCCCCCCCCCCCCCCCCCCCCCACCTCCCCTCCACCTCTTAGACCGGAGAAATCAAGAATTTCCGGCTACGGCTGATTAAGATATGGGCTGCTATAGCCAGAGAAACATTCCTACAGTGCTACGATCTCTCTGTTTTCTCGGTAGTAAAGATATTTGCAACAACAACAAACCCCAGAAAGAACTGTAAATCCGGAGGGCCAAACGCGGCATTTATGGAGATTAAGTTGGCGCAACAAGCGTGCTTCACTGGGAGCCTGGTCGAAGCAAAAGACTATTTGCCATCCTGCTACCATCGTCACTGAGAACAGACCGCTGTTGGCGCGTCTGTGTCAAGTAGACGAGAGCGCAGCCGCAGATGTGAAATCCAAAGCATCCTAGACGTCGTAGCTGAAGTAACATTTCGTTTAGTGGGAGCGAAAAAATGTGAAACAAATTGAAGATGCCGATGATTTGATTAAAATGACCCAAGTGCAACACAACAAAAGAGTGGCATGACTAGTGTATTTCTTTTTACCAACACGGCGGAGTCAAATAACACATTCTAAGAAGAATCGTACCAGAGCGAAGCCGATCAAAACCATGGGGCCACTGACGATGGAACCCCGCAGCTTGTGACCGTTAGGCGGATTCTCTAGGACACCACTGTCGCAAACTGTGGCCTTCGCACACTTTATCAGAAATGCTCTTCATGGCACTCATCGCAATACTCTCCTTACGTCTCGCTTTTTGCTGATTTAGTGACCACTGCGAGATTTAATTCACCGAATTGGTGATTACCATGCCTTTCTGCATTTAGCTCTGTGCACCGTTACGCAAAATGTTTCATCCGCCTAGTTCTAAGCTCGAAAGGCTGATGCATATTGTTCCGCGCCTAAGCCTGCGGTGTTCTAAGGGTAATTCGCGTAGCTGCCAGATGCACGCCGTGTCAAACTCATCTGCTGCTCGACCGAGGTTGGATGCTTTCCGCGTGCATTAATCGGTAGTGCCGCCTTGGGGCTATTTCTCCATTATTTGCGTATGGAGGAACTCTTTTTACTTCCTACTTTGTTTTTTGCTTACAACTCCTGCCCTACGGGTCTTGGACAACTCGTCTGGGCCGAACACATGGCTCAACAAAAGGACGACCCTGAAGGCAGCGCCTGACGGGTAGTGAAACATGGTGCGGACGAGGAGCTACGGCGAACACCCACAAATGTAGCAAGAGTCACTGAAACCTCGATTAGTGTCGCAGGGCCAGGCTGACCTTTCTTCTTGAGTGGTCGCGCGGTCGATCACACGCCGTCGAGCCCAGCCGCAAGCGACGTGCCGGGCCACCGGGGAAAGACTGCGCTCGGTCTAGTTGCATGGCATGAGTGCAATCGCAGGCCGATGTCTGACGTCAACGGCCAAGCGATGGGCCGTCAACAAAGATAGATTAAGCATGACGAGCACAGTGAAGAGCCATAGAGCGAATTCTCGTGCGCCCCCAAAGAAGGTCAGATTCGCATGCTTATCAAGCGCCTGTGTGGGTAGTGATCTGAACACGTCATCTTTGACGACGTTAGCAGGCGCTGTTCTAAACTATGACACGCTGCGCTGCGCTCGTAGCTAGCTAACACTCCTGGATACAGGCATCAGCGTTTATTTTCCCCTTCACTTTCGTTCTGCTTTTTCTGGCAGAATAATAACTCGATGCCATTGCTCGTGGCCGCGAGCTAGTGGTTGCCTTATCGATGTGCCACCTGTTTTGCTGCAAACTGATGCTGTTATACATAAGGAGTGGCTCTGCTTTGTGTGTATGGTTTCGTTATCAAACGGCAATATCCCAAATACAAGAGGAGCGTGACCGCGGAGGAGGAAGCACTGGAGAGGGCGCTAAGTGTGCGTCGTAACCGAAACAATGCTAGAGTAAAGTCTCAGGAAAATAAAGGCCTCAAGAAACAATGCGTTACTAAGCATGAGCTCATTACTCACCGCGCCACCAGGAGTTTTGGTGCGTGTTGCCCTACAGACCACTCAATGGCACTTGACGCCTAAGATTCGTCGGGCCGCGTGTGATATTATTTATGTTCGCTTCCTTCTAAACAGACGGAACGTCATATGACTCTGGTCAGCTGTCGGCGCGTGTTCCCGTGATTAACGAGAGAGCGTTCGGGTCGTAGTGGCTCGTGCAGTTGACAGGCTGCGCTTACCCTAACCTCCAAGTCCAGCCAGCCAGTTCACGTCACAATTTCGTCATGGTGCTCACCGATGTTTTGAAATTGTGAGTTGAAGGTCGACGCACATCATTACTAAATGCAAGTTAATGCAAAGAAGCGAGCATGAGCCACTCGCTAGAACTAGACGTCAAACACAGCGTCAGTGGTTATCTCCTACGTATAATCGGTGAAGGCTGCAATATGATGGGTCTGGGGCAGCTCTCATCCATCAACATCTCTATACTGTCTTGTATGGTTGCCTGAAAATGCGCGCCTCGGTACAGAGTGAGGGGATAACCTCTCAGGAAAGTCTCTGAAACTCTGAATTATGCAGTTCGCAGATTCCCCTCGTTTGCTTGTGCTTTTAAATTATTATGCTGTGTAATGGGGGGTATATAATGTGAGGAAGCTTGCGTGCGTGCGGGCGAGCGTGCGCGTGTGTGTGTCTGCGTGCGTGCGTGCGAGCGTGCGTGTGCGTGTGTGTGTGTGTCTGCGTGTGTGCGTGCTTGTGTGTATGTGCGTGTGTGTGTGTGTGTGTGTGTGCGTGCGTGGGTGTCTGTGCGTGTGTGCGTGTGTGTCTGTGTGTGCGTGTGTGTGTGTGTGTGTGTGTGTGTGCGTGCGTGTGCGTGTGCGTGTGCGTGTGTGTGTGTGTGTGTGTGTGTGTGTGTGTGTGTGTGTGTGTGTGTGTGTGTGTGTGTGTGTGTGTGTGTGTGTGTGTGTGTGTGTGTGTGCGTGTGTCGTTTGACATGAAAAAAGTGCCACATACAGATATTTCCGCAAAATACCTTGTGAGGAATGTACAATACTGTGAAATATTTGTTTTGAAAAATTAACTCCTTTCGGAGCACTCCTGCCAGCTGTGCACACACGCGTTTGGTTTTCACCGCGTCGAGCGAGCAAGCAAAAGCAGAGGGCGCTCGGTAAAAGAATGCCCCCCTCCCTTCCCCTATGCATCCTAAGTGCTCAAAACTAAGCACACCCATGTTCTGGAGCTGTCCTATCCCCACTTTGACAAGCAAAATTTTCTTCGTGCCTACCGAATGACACATTATGAGAGGAAATAGTTCTTCTGTGGTCTTCAAAATGCTTGCTGACGCGAAAGCTGCCGTGGGCTGAAATTCATTCAACTCCGACTAGTTTAGTTTCGCTAAAATACGTCTTCGGAGAAAATTTCGAAAAGCTCATTCACGTGAAATTCCTTCTAGGGATCATTCACAGTAGAGCAGTAGTGAAAAAGTAGTAAAGCTTGTCAACACAACGATATGAACTGAAAACAAGCATGTTGGTCTAGGCAACCGTAGACTCTATGCTATTATGTTCGTATGCCACTCCGGAATATATCTCACATAACGTCTTGCCATTCTGTGACGCTTCATTAAAAGTCATCGCCTAAGTGCTCTTGCCACTTGGCAAGTTATTGGGGCAGTAACATGCATTGAGATTGAGCTCTTTATTCCTCACACTCCGGAAATATAAGTATGATATACAGAGAGCAATCTTCTTCGCATTATGTCATCCTTGGAGGTCTCACAGTCACCAGGGTCTTGTTACACTTCCCTTGTTACTCATCCAGTGATCGACGCAGTTCTTACAGTAACTTTGTAGGCTGCCCTTTCTCGCTTACCAATAACGCAATCGCAGACTGCCGACTGTTTACTAGACGAGTGGATGACCGCAGTCCATAGTAGGGAGGCCATTCCGCCATGCGTCATGGATTTATGGCAGTGAAAAAAAGTTCCAATATAAACTCAGCGACTCATTTGTGTGCTCATCGGAATGTCTGCAGTGGTAGAACGTCACACAGAAAAAAAAGTTACTGTTTTAATTGACCCTTGTTCCCTGCTTAAGGTATGTCACCACCTTTGAAAAAGCGTTTTTTTTGGAAAAATGACATTTTTTCTTTTTTATATTTTGGGAATCCCAAAACATTCAAAAATGTTTTGCAGCAAGAATAATGTTCGTATCTTATTTTGTTAAAAAGTTATAGCCAAGTTTCGAACAGGTGGTGAACAGTTCTGAAACCGAAACTAATGTGGTTTGGTAACAGAAAATGATAACTCGGCAATAATCAGCGGCGTATATTGAAATTTTTTGTTTTGTTTTAGTCTGATATGTAAAAGATTACTCAAAGGCAATTTTTAAGGCTTCTTTTGTTTTTTAAACGTTGCTTTAAATTTCCGCAAGGTTGATGCATGACGCTACAAGCGTCTCAGTTGTTTTCTTCGCGCTATCGCTTTGAATGCTACCGAATTCGTCCTTCAATGATGGCAGCAGAAGTAGAGTAGATATTTTGAGGGAAGCAGGCATCGAATCTGGCCACCACACTCTCGTAGCATGTTGCACCAGTGACCATTACCATGTGGTGAAGGCCCAACGTCAATCAACGAGTGGCGCAAAACATCTCCGCAAAAAAGAACGGGCAGCAACAAATGCCAAAAGAGAGCTCACATCAGCTAATGAGGGCCCTAGCTATGAACATGGAGGATTTTAACTTCCTAGGGCATGATGATCTTGTTTCTACAAGGATTGAAAAACTTTAATCTTGTTTTTCTCAAAACTTTATTTCTTGCACTTTCGTGTTGCGCAAACAGTCATAACATCAAAATAAATAGATATTTTTCAATGAAACTTCGCACGCTTTTTCCTTTGTTATTAACCTGTGCAATGAATTAGGATAAATGAAATCGAATGGTTAGTTTTGACATAATCATGTTTTATGTCAAGGAATGCAGGCAAAAATGACACTTTTTTTTGTTTTCTTTGGCATTTTTGCTATAACTTTTTTCCCAATTGTCGGATGGCAAAGATCCTAGTTGGTTGCACAGTATGGTTAGTTGGCTAAGTGTGTGCCAAAAAATTTAACATTCCTGCTCTCCATTCGCTAGTTATGAATGTTTGCATAACAACCAAGTTTGGGCATTTTTTTGTGAATAATTAACACCAGCATGGCTTTTTTCACTCTTTCTTGCTTTTCAATATCACATAAAACGGTGCTTTATAAGGTAAATGTGAAATAAAAATTTAATAGTTAAAATTTTAAAAAATTTTGAAAAAGGTGGTGACATACAGTACAGCCGGTGACATACGGGTACAGCCGAAGGATTACAAAGCGCCCTTCAGCGTTTGTAAATTTCTCACGAGTTCCATAGAGAAGATATGATGCTTTCTTGGATTGATACTAGAGCGCACCAGCGGTGTCTGCTGTATGTGTGTAAAGTATTTTGTAATTTTTGTTGGTAATTCGAGACAAGAGTTTGCTCGCCGAAGCGTGCACCGTAATTTATGTTTCGGACTGTACATTTCTAGTACTTACAGGTCCTTTCCTAATCATATGACATCACCCTGTTCATCACTGCTACCCGCGTAAGCAGGTGCCTTGACTTTGAGCCAGCCATGCATGTTTTACGAGACGAGGATAGCAGCGTGTACGCAACCATCACATAGAATCGCACGTTTTTCGATGACGATGAAGGGCTAGCAGTCATCTGTTTGGTGGTTTCCAAAGGAACGCATCAAATGGAACTGCCACTGGCTGCGAATATCTGCCCTCGATGAAACTGTCACTCCAGAAGGCACTGTGCCACTGCCGCTTGTTGCAATATCTCTGGAAGCCATCTTCTCCAACTGTGCATTTGCTCCTCATGATTTTCATGCTCCTCATGATTTTACAGAGCTACTTTTCCATGCGGTACGCAGAACGCCTGCGCCATTTCTACCGCTTCGCTGCTCTAGTTATCGCACTCGCTTTTATTTGCGAGCTCTCAAGTTTTCAAGTTTGTAAAAAAGGAAGAAAGCAGCCTAAATTAGTTTCACTTGTGCTAACTTCAATTTTTCACTTTTTTACCGTCTTACTCATTCTGCATCTTCAGTTTGTCGTTTTATCCTTGGAAGTTCCTAATTAGGCAAATTAAGACTAATAACGTCAATATCAGTGTTCAGAACCTTCAGATTATTTTTACGAACACTTTCAGCAGTCGCTTCGGCAGGTTTTGCCTGCTGTTTCTGCATGCACAGCGTTTTTTTTTTTTTCATTACAGAGTCCTCCGAAGTTGGATTTCATTCACTTCCCTAACTAACTCAAAGTCTCTGCACACGCAGAATCTAGAGAACTTGATTTTTGCGCTCTTGTAAGCGGAAAAAACTTTCGCCAAGTTTAGGCTGAAAAATTTCCTGATTTTCGAACATCATTTCGTGCTGAATGACCAGAGAGCCGCTCTGTCGTCCTTTCTTATTTCTCTAATCTTCTTTCTAACGCCATGGTTTCTGGGTAGACCGCTTATGTTCGCGTGACTTACGTTACTGCATGGTGCCACTCCTATTCCTCCTTATTACGAATTACTTGATATCAATGTTCGCAGCGAAGACGCTCTTAATATTAGTGCGGAAGCACTACTCCGATGTGTGAACCCGAAGCAAGATCTTGCAATGTTCCTGGGTTTGTGCCATCACCTGTATAGCAGGAACATGTCCCACAACATCATTTACACTCCTAGCTTGGCCGATACTCCAGTCCACACTGCCGAGCTTCGATCGTGATGTCTTAATCCATCGGTATATAAACGGCAGCCATCACCCACATGTGCTTCATTTCAATAAAAACATGCGTACACAATTATAGTACGGCGTGTAAAAGGACACGATCAGCAACATTACAAAGCACACAGTAAATTAACAAGACAAGCCAACATTCTTGCAAGTCGGCTTTCACACGTTTATAGAATTTGGGAAAAATTTATCTCTCATTTTTTTTTTACTTCTTCTTTTGTCAAATCGGCTTCGTGCCGGTAGAGCGTCGTAAGAACCGTACAAGAGCGGGCGAATAACCCTGTGCAATGCTTGCTTCATCCAGCATTAGGCAGGGAAAGACTTCTCGTGAGTTGGATGATGAATGCTGCTTAGCAGATTTGCTGGAGAATGTTAGTGATAGCTTTTTTTCAGCCTATTACCGACTTTCATTTTGTTTTGTTTTCTTATCTATGTAGAGTGCAAGCCATTCATTTCGCATGTAGTGATACAAGATTGCAATCTCCGGTACTCTTTGGCTGCTATCATTGACTTTCGCTTATCTGGATGCAAAGGAAGATGGGAATTTTTATAAGCACTTTGTGAATCGGTGCGACCATCGAGCATGATACGAGCTCAGCGCTGCCTGGGTTAAAATCGTGGTAAAATCATTGGCCCTGCCTGATGTGCGCACGCGGTTTATCTGTACACAGCAGCATTTCCCTGTAACGTTCTCGCCTAACGGGACAGAAAACGAGCGCTGTTTCACGTCGCTGCTTGATTAATCACGATCGGCGGCCATGGCTTTCTCCCCGACCGCTGTGCACCGCACTGCGACGTCCATTGACCATTACCCATGAGGTCTGTTTCACACTCTACGCAAGCCTCACTCTTTCTGGCTTCATTTACAGCGGCCATTTGGTTTATCTTCGATGCGACAGCACACACCATCCTTTAGACACGCCTCTTGGCCAGTTAGATATATGCTCGCTAGGTGTGTTTTCGGAGTAATCTGCTCTTTGTAATGGTTGTTTAACGACCTGGTATAAAAATGAAGTTAATCGCACTAAACTTCATTTTCATGCTTGTTTATCTATGTGAAATGCGGACTTATGCGCACTCTATGAACGTGGTCTATGATGCCTATTTTGTCGATTTATAAAATAACCAAACAATATACACGTATTGTTAATACTTTATATGAGGATGTGAAAAGAAAATGAATAGTGCACGTATCTGCTTGCTGTTCACGCAGTTTTTTCGTTTTCTGCGCGACGAGGAAGTCCCTTACATATTTGAAATGTGGAAAAAACATTCGACCTCAGGAGAAGTTGAGTGGTTGTGTGCACCTAGTTAGCTTATTTTCAAAGCCTCTGCTCTCTACCCATTCTAATTTGCAGCGTTTCTGATCCTGTCTATGTTTAGTTGTTGTCTACTCGGAGCCTTAATTTTTGTTTGCTCTAGAATCACCATGATACTTCGCATGTTTTGCGATACAGTCAGACGAAAGTTTGTCTTCTTCCTATCTGTTGGCGTCCTAATAGCGGCTTAGTCTTCTCGCTGGCATTGGCTCGGCATTAGATCTGGATTCTCAGGCACTGTGCTTGTATTGTTCGCTTTGCTCTAAGAACGAAATCAAAATATTGTAAGCACAACATGTGACCTTCGTCTTCATCTGTACATATTCATCATCATCGCTCATCTTCATCGGAGGGTTGGTCGCCATATTTGCGGGTGGCATGAAAGCTCGCTCCATCCTGCGCTATGTTTCCCGTCTCACAAGTAGGGGAGTGCGCTCTCGATCCCTGCGTCCTCTCCGCCCCCACACTGCAGTTACGTTCCGGTCGCCACCTGCTCGTACCATCTGCACCGATGGCACCGTCAGCGAAAACCCCACTGGGGCTCCCGCTGGGCACCCCCGCTGCCTCGGCACTTCTTCCTCCCGATTCGAACCGTCCAGCCAGCAGTGCTGACTCCAGCGCACCCGGCCCTTCTCAATCTTCTGGACAGCCCACTTGGACCATCACCACACTCCAGCGCGAGCTTCCTACTTTTGCTGGTCTTCGTGGGGACGACGTAGAGGACTGGCTCGACCAATACAACCAGGTCAGTGCCTATAATCGTTGGGACTCAGCAATGAAACTTCTCAACGTGTCCTTCTACCTCACTGCCATGGCCAAGACTTGGTTCGTGAACCACAAAGATGCCATCCAGGACTGGGCTCACTTCTAGTCACAGATTCGAGAAATATTTGGCACATTTGGAGCAAGCCCCGCCTTATACCAAAAAACAACAACTAGATACGCGTGTCCAGCTACCCGGTGAATCCTACACGCCCTGCATTGAAGACGTACTTGGCCTGTGTCGACGTGTCAACAGCGCTATGTCAGAATACAATCGGGTACGTCATCTTCTGAAAGGGCTTGGGTCATTTGCTTTTAATACGCTTGCTGCCCAGAATCCAACGTCAGTACAAGACATCCCAACAACTTGCCATCGTCTTGACGACCTTAAGTCACTTCGCTTAAAAGACACCTGGGACACCCGCATTTCAACCGAGGTGGACTTACGCTCCCTCATTCGCTCAATTATCCGGAAGGATCTGCACGGCTCCACCTTACCGCCAGTAGACTCCCACCCGCACCTAGCCCCGTCGTCCTCGCCTTTGCGTGATCTCATCAAAGACGAGCTCGCTTCTGTCACTCGTCCCATGTCTGCGGAACCACTTGTACCGCGTTTTGTACCCACTTATGCCCACGTTGCTGCGACGCCTCCTGCTGCTGTTTATCCGTCCCATCCACAGCCCGTCCAGCAAAGTCCGGCCTCCGTGTCCCCGAGCCCCGCAATGTGTCCTGTTTGGAGTCGGCCTGCATGTCGCCCGGTGTGTTACTACTGCGGAATTTGCGGACATGTTGCCCGTGTTTGCCGTCGTCGTTAGCGCGACGAGCGCGAATTAGAATCAGAATAAGAACGTTTATTCACGCAGAATTTGTGTAGTCATCTGGATTCTTAGCCGCTATGACTAGTGATGAATCCATTACAAACATTGTCAGAGTTAAACAATCACTATATGGAGCATTTCTACGAACAACAACATGTGTTTAGCTTGTGTTTACGAACAACAACATGTGTTTAGCTTGTTGCATCAAATTCCTTGTTCATAATAGTGCCGTTTTAGTTTCGAAACAAAGTTGGACGTGTACTTCAAGTAACACGGAACGGTATTCCATATTTTAGCCCCGATAAATGATATTGAGCGCCGCCCGTACATGTTGTGAGCTATGGGTAAATTAAAATTTTTGTTCTGCCTGCCTGGTGTCACGTTTAGGAGAGATGAATATGGAAGCCGAATGTGGAGAGTTCGTGCTAATTATCTGGTGGACTAAAATGGCCGTTTTGTACTCACGTGCATTGGTAAAGGGCATAATGTTTAATTAATCAAGAAGAGGTCTGGTTGGTATTTCTCTGGGTGCAGATGATATTATTCTGACAGCCCTTTTCAGGAGAATGGTAACTTTTACTAGGTAAAATGCGAAGGTGAAACCCCAGGATTGAATACAATATATTAAATGGTTATGAAAAACGTTGAAATATATCATTCGTAGTGTGTTCTTGTCGAAATGTTTTTGTGCTTTAATTAGTGCATAGCATCCATAGGTTAACTCTTTGCATAAATTGTATATATGAGGTGCCCAGTATAGATTTTCGTCAAGAGTTACTCCTAAATATTTGTAGCTTTGAACCCTTTCAATGGGTAATCCATTGAGATGCAGGCTACATTCTACGGGGGTAGATTTACGACGGGAAGTGAAAGCAATGAACTTTGTTTTTTTTTTTTTGACATTTAGCGCTAGTTAGTGCTAAACCAAGTTGCTGCTTTTTGAAGGGTATTATTTGCAAGTGATTCGGCCTTTTCTGTCGACTGATGAGATATTAGTAGAGCTGTGTCATTTGCATACATGACTGCTTGTCCATGCTCAATGTAACGAGAAAAATCATTTATAAAGAGGGAAAAAAGCAGGGGGCCAAGTACTGACCCTTGCGGAACTCCTGTCCTAACCTCGCCCATTGAAGATCTTTGATCTAAAATTTGCAAAAATTGCATGCGGTTAGTTTGGTAGCTACGGAAAAAATTCCTGGCTGGTCCTCGAAATTCATAATTTTCAAGTTTCTTGAACAAAATGTTATGGTTAACAGTGTCGAATGCTTTTCTAATGTCAAGGAATACGCCTATAATAATCTTGTTTTAATTTAAAGCCTGGTGAATTATTTTTTTTCCTGAGTGTGCTGCTTTGCCTGTAGAGTGACCTCTGCGGAAACCATGCTGTTCTCTGTCTAAGATGCCATATTTAATGGTATGTAGACTTCCGCAACAAAGCTACGTACTCGTCACCTGCTTACCGCCCGACGTTTGCCAGCAGTCATCCTCGTCGCTCATCGTACGGGGACTTCTTCCAAGACGCTACGCATTCGTCCTACGCTTACCGCCAACCGTTTGCCGACCATGCCAATTCTCGGCCCTCCTCTCCCTCTACCTCTCCGGACCGCTCCTCGATCGTCAGGTCGTCGCGCCGCCGCTCCCCATAGCCTTTCCGCCGCTCCTCGTCGTATCTATGTCCACCATCCTCTCAGACCACAAGCCACACGGAAAACTAAATTCTGCAGTTTCGGGAGGTAAAACTGCACCGCACGCCGACCTCTCAATTCCTCGTGCACAGCGAGCGAACATATTAACCGTTGATATTGAAGGCACTGTAGTAGAAGCATTGGTCGATACGGTCGCCGCCATTTCTGTAATTAGTTTTGCTTTATGTTCTCGTCTTCGCAAAGTGTGCACCCCTTACAGTGGTCCTTCTCTCCGTGTTGCCAATGAGGAATCAATGCGTCCTTCCGGATTGTGTACAGCACGGGTCACTATCGACGACATCCTGCACTACATAGAATTTGTTGTGCTTCCCTCCTGTGCTTATCCGCTCATCCTCGGCTGGGACTTCCTCCACTCTGCGCAAGCTGTAATTACCTGCTGTCCCCCTACTGTGCAAGCCGCTGAATCCGCCCTTTCTGACGTTTCTGTCCTGCCTTCTCATCACTTGGTTACCACCGCTGTCCATGTCCTTTACCCCAGCTGCGAAGATATTATCTCTGTTGCTTCTGCCCACGTCAACGCTGGGGACGTTTTTGTCACACCAAGCCCCCGCCTTTTCCCAAGGACCATTTTTCTCGTCGTGTCCCTGATCCGCTTCACCAATGGGTCTTCACTTCTGACTGCCTGCGACACTACGCCGGAACCCATTCTTCTGCGTCAAGGCACAGCCATCGCTTGTGTGGATACCACTCAACCTGTAACCGTTCTTTCCTCTGCCCCATCAAGCTTCGCTACTTCGACCCCTGCTTCTGCCTCTGCACCTATTTCAGCTGCTATCAGCCCCGGTCTCACCCCAGCTCAAAAAGATGAACTGCTTGCCGTCTTGACCAAGTATGCCGCTTTTATACCCAGAAAACAACCTTGAGCCAAACCACCGCAGCTAAGTATCGCATCTACACAGATGGTTCGGGATTCATTAGCCGTCGCCCGTATCGTGTGTCTTCTAGCGAGCGCAAAGTTATTCAAGGTAAAGTAGCCGACATGCTCAAGCGCCAAATCATACGCCCTTCTTCGATTCCTTGGACTTCGCCTGTTGTGCTGGTTCAAAAGAAGGATGGTTCAGTACGCTTTTGTGTTTACTGTGGCGCTCTGAACAAGATTACTACAAAAGATGGTTATCCACTGCCTCGGATTGACGACGCCCTCGACTGTCTCCAAGGTGCACAATTTTTCTCTAGTCTCTACCTAAGATCAGGATACTGGCAGATACCGATGCACGAGGCCGACAAGGAAAAACAGCGTTCGCCACTCCCGATATATTATACGAATGCAACGTTATGCCGTTCGGCCTATGCAATGCTCCGGCCACGTTCGAGCGCATGATCGACACCGTTCTCCGAGGCCTGAAGTGGAAAACGTGTCTATGCTACCTCGACGACATAGTCATTTTCTCTTCGACTTTTCGGAGCACCTTTTTCGTCTGGATGAAGTATTAAGCGTACTTTCTGAGGCCGGCCTTCGGTTAAACACCAAGAAATGTTGCTTTGCTTCCACTTCTATCAAGGTACTCGGTCACGTCCGTTGTCACAAGGGTGTAAAGCCTGATCCAGACAAAGTGGCTGGACTTTTGCATTTTCCTCGCCCATCGCGCGTTAAGGACCTGCGCAGGTTTCTCGGGCTAGCATCATACTTCCGACGCTTCATACGCAACTTTGCTTCTATCGCGGCCCCTTTGCATAAGCTCCTCTGCGCTGGCACGCCTTTTGTTCGGTCTGAGGTCTGTGAGACCGCTTTTACTACCTTAAAAAAGGCTCTCACATCTGATCCGATACTGCCCCATTTCGACAGCGATGCTCCAACAATTTTACACACGGACGCCAGTGGACACGGCATTGGTACCGTTGTTCTGCAGCGGCAGCACTCCTCGTGCGAGCAAGTCATCGCCTATGCAAGTCGTACACTGACTGCAGTGGAACAGAACTACACAATAACTGAGCAAGAGTGTCTCGCTGTTGTCTGGGCCATTAAGAAATCTCGCCCTATTTGTACGGCCGCCAGTTCACAGCTGTCACTGACCATCATGCCCTGTGCTGGTTGTCCTCACAGAAAGACATGTCCGGGCGCCTCGGCCGCTGGATTCTCCGTCTCCAGAAATGTGACTTTACCGTCATCTATAAATTGGGAAAGAAACACCATAACGCCAATGCACTCTCGTTTTCCCCTCGCCCAAACACAGCCTCCGTGCGTGTCTTCCGCATCCCCAAACTGCCAATCTACCGCTTCGAAGGCTATCTCAACCATGACCACCGCAGCCACTGACTTGATGCCCGCTCCCAGTTTTGGCGTTCTCGCCTCGGCGCAGCGGGCCGACCCTTAATGTCGGACTCTTATCGACCGTCTCAGGGGTGCTACGCGGCCACCGAATTCCCGCCTACGTCGCCAACGTAACTCTTTCAAGCTAGTCGACAACATCCTTCTTTTACACAATTACAGCCCCTTCGGTGACTCATGGTTGCCTGTCGTACCCGTTCTTTTCGCCGAGAAGATTTGCAGGCCTTTCACGATGACCCCATGGCTGGCCACTTAGGCTTCCAGAAAACTTATTACCGCATCGAGCGCCGTCTTTTGGCCTTGCCTTTCAACCGCTGTTGGAAAATATATTGCGTCTTGCATCTCTTGCCAACGTCGAAAACGGAGCACGTCTGCCCCTGCGGGCCTTCTACAGCCTCTCCCTTGTCCTTTCTCTTCTTTTGATGTCGTTGGGATTGACCTCTGCAGTCACTTATCATTATCGCCATCGGGCAATCATTGGATCGTCACTGCCATCGATCACTTAAACAGATATGCTGAAACGACCCCTGTTCCTTCCGGCTTTGCTTCAGAGATCGCCGATTTCTTCCTGAACGCCATCTTTCTGCGCCATGGAGCTCCTCGTGACCTTATTAGCGACCGCGGCAAGTCCTTCCTCTCCAGACGCTTCCAGTGACGCTTCCAGAACCGCGCACAAAACCTCTTCAGCCTATCACCCTCAGACCATTGGGCTCACAGAGCGCTTTCATCGCACTCTGTCAGATATGCTAGCCACGTACAGCCTTTGTCAAAAGTAACCAGGCTGCACGTTTTTCTTCTCAGTCGTATATTAAAGCTATTATGCCAGCCCTCAAGCTCAAAATCTCTGTATGGTAAGAACCCCTGTTCTCACCTTCAAAAAACTTTTCTATCTATAGGGAAGCCGTGAGGGCTCTGTTATACGAATGAGAAGCAAACCATGGAGCAAACCATAGGAGGACGCTTAAGCTTTGCGTTAAGAGTAGACGCGATGGCGCCTTTTCTTTGTTTCGTTTTTTTATTACTATTACATTATTGCACATCTTAGACTAGCTGGAAAGCTTGGTTAGAGCAAACTAACCACGCTTTGTGGCATATACGTTGCATGCTCGATTGGCACGCAGAGGGCCTGGGCTCAAACCACCATGCGGGCGAATTTGTATTCATTTGAAACTTACGGTAATATTTCCATCCCGTGTTTAAGACATTCCTGTCAATCTTAGGTGTAAGCGACTGCTGTATACCAGCTGGATATACTCAATCGCGTAAAATATACTCGCTACCGAAAAGTAAATGCCCCTTTGGAGCTACCTATTCTGAATGCGCCGTCTTAATCTCCCCGCGGCTCTTTAAACCATCTTTCGTTCTTTGCAAGCTGTCACACGCTTTCTTAGTTCGTCTTTGCATTACTCGACGTAACCCTAGAAATTCGAGGAAGTCAGACTAAGCATAGGCAGATTATGTATGTGTAGGCAACGTATGCGTAGTCTATACACATGCATACGCATATCAGTATGTATAGATGGCGGAGTTCTTTATTTGAATGAAAATAACATAAATTATGTCCAAAACACGCCCATGTAAAACTTTGTCACTTCGACGCTGGTGCTGCAGTGCGCAAGGCCAATCCTGAAGCTCATGTTGCGCAACGAAAGGAAAAAAAAAATTGGCGGGGATATAGCTGTGGTTAAGCTTAGTAGGTTGCGAAAGCAAAAGCGCAGCGCCTCCAACAGAAGGAACGCAGTGCGCCGCGTCTACAGGTCACGCGTGGCTACCGACCGCCGCTGCGCTACGACTCGATTTGGTGGCCCATATCTCACCCCGGTATGGCGTCATGCTATGACGTCACTAGGCATGGCGTGACGTCAGAGGTCATTCTAAATGTCACGTGTGGCTATCGGCCGCCGCTGCGCGATGACTCGACTTGGTAGCACATCTCTCACCCTGGTATGACGTCACGCTATGACGTCACTAGGCATGGCATGACGTCAGAGGTTATTCTAAATGTCACGCGTGGCTACCGGCCGCCGCTGCGCGACGACTCGGCTTGATAGCCCATCTCTCACCCTGGTATGACGTCAGAGGTCATTCTAAAGGTCAAACGTGGCTACCGGCCGCCGCTACGCGAAAGACCATTCATGAGCGTAGTATTGCTTTCGCAATAAAAATTAAGCGGTAACAAACAACAACCGCAATGTGAAACGCAAGCAGCAGGAGAAGCTCGAAGCCAGCGGCAGGCCGCAAAGAGAGCTGTGCCGTAGAATCTGACCGATCGCGTGCTAAACGACAGTGATTGCCATTTGTTATTAACGATGAGTGGACCTAGTGATTTCCGAAAGACTAAGTCGGCATATCATATGCGCGTCTATGAGCTAGCATAGTACAATGCCACTCTTCAGAGCACAGCTTATATAGCGGCACCTTCCAACAGTACCAACAATGAGAGCTAACTGAAATCCAGAGCAGAGTCCGCAAACGACAAGTCGAACCAATATCCGGCCGGCACAGGAAGCGGGGATCTAATAATCCCGCTAAGGAAAACAAACGCGCGCTTCTTAGGGTACAGGATGCGATTCTGCGAGCGGAAGGGAGACGAGAAGAACGAACTGAACCATGTCAAATATATATAGAAAAAAAAAACAGTTACTTCAGACAAGAGGGAAACTGTGTAAGCAGGACTAAGATTGTAGGCTTAAAACAGGACAGCGGACAATAGGGAATTCCGGACTACCCATCGTGCTTGGCTTATTCTACATTCCACTGGCCGTCGATATCAAAGCAACATTCTTTAAAACCGCACGCATTTGAAAGCAGGGCATATATGAAAAAATTAGAGGACAGTTAAGCTGTGCCTTAAGGGTATGCCGTGATAGCATAGTGGGTTAACTCCCATATGTGCAGAAAGTCATTCTCTGCTTTACATTCATATACACCGGGAAGTAATAGCCGTCCTTGCGGAGTGGTGCGGCGGTTAAGTGAGGCGCCACTGCCGTGAGATGGCCTTGCGAAGGCCAGGTTGCTGTTTCCGATCGACCAGTCATTAACCGCCACCTGCCAAGGTGGGCAGTTTGCTCACTATCCGGTGGGCAGGTTGTGATGACGCCGCTAGGTCACGTGACCTGGGTGGCCAACCTTCCTCCTACGTAGCTCTCTGGGCACCACTTGCCAGAGTCATGCTCGTGATTTTGCGCTAAGAGCACTGGCACTGGATTTTCTGCATAGCGGAGCCTTTAACGTTGCCGCGTTAGTAACCACAAAAACCTCCAGTAAAGAACTACGAAAAACGATAAAATGATAGTCATGTGTTTAACTAGTAACTCTTTATTAATCGTATCCGTTAATTTTTAGACGTGTCTCCAGGCGGGAACTTGCTTTGGGCAAAGTGCACCTTCAGCTTATGCTTAATGCTTGCTGCATGCCTTCTCTATGTTTATGAAAAAGCTACAGAAACTTCCGAGACTTCTTGCCAAATTTTGTCATACGTTGTCTACAGCAATATAGTGATCGGATTTTGCACGCCGAGGTGAGCCCTACTGGGCTGCCTCTGAAGGGACGCACCTAAATTTTGTTGAGCAACTTTCAAATGCATACCCCGGTGGGAACAGGGAACGAGCGTGGGGTCGCTTGTATCCATTTTTATTGGCGGGTGTGCGGAAGTCGGTTGCAAACCAACGACAGCCCATAGCCAATGAGGATGCCCATAGAGGTAAAAAAGGGCCTCATATGAGCTTTACCGCACACTGCGGATTGAGTGCTTCCATACAGCAGCCATTCATCGAAGGGATGGTAGCCCAATAGACCCCAGAGAAGCCGAGCCCAAGGTGGGGTAAAGTCCGTATTTATTAAAAAACCAATGGGTTTTTTCCTGCAGTCGGAATCGAACTTCTGACCTGCAGTATGCGACGCGGATACTCAGAACACTAGGTAAACAAGATACTCATCGATAGGGTGTGTCTCATGGCACGCTGTTTTGGCATCCAGGTTTCCGCTAACTATTTTTCCGCAAACTATACAGAGCTGTATACAAACACGCTCAAAACAAACTTCATGTGAGTTCTGAAATTTCGTGGTGTGACCAGATGCGCTACGAACAAGTAGCATCAAGAATTTGAGCTTAGTAGCACCCAGGCAGCTACCATTTCTGCGAATGCCATAAAGTTTCAATAAAGAGCGATGAAAAAAAATTGCTGTGCAGCTGAAAGTTTCATGTATGTATTTCTATTCATGCTTTTGTTTAAAGGTATATATAACAATTGAGAAACAACAGGTTTTTCAATTATTTATCATTCAAAAATAATAATCAACTAATATCGCCAGGAGTGGCAAGAGCCGGGATCCTATAACACGTGATATCAATAACAAACAAAATGGTTTGAAATAAAATACATGTTGAATCAAAATGGCTAGTTGCACAAACTGGTTTGGTTTGGTTTATTGGGGCTTAACGTCCCAAACCGACTCAGGCTATGAGGAACGCCGTAGTAAAGGGCTCCGGAAATTTTAACCACCTAGGGTTCTTTAGCGTGCACTGACATCGCACAGTACACGGGCCTCTATAATTTCGCCTCCATTGAAATTCGACCGCCGCGGCCGAGATCAAACCCGCGTGTTTCGGATCAGCAGCTGAGCGCCATAACACTGTGTCAACCCAGTGCCGCAGTTTCTAGAAAGGTGCCAGCAGTTTAACAAAGCAATAAAAACATGCAAGTTTTCAAACCTACCCCACAGTATGTAAGAGGCTTAATGAGCCACATAATCATCTGCTTCATTTCATTTCTCTAAAGCTTCGCAGGACGGCTGCCGCAAGCGTTAAATAAGGGCTTAAGATGGTGGACGATAGCCCATTTATGCGCATACATTAGTCCTGGTTTTCCGCAAATGCAACTGCTCATTAGCCCTAGTTTGCGTACTCCTGGCAACACATAGGCGGGCTTTCGTGCGAAGGACGTGCTTGCCTAAGGACACAACCGGCGAAAATCAGAGGTGTTTTAGAATTATATATATTGTATTCCGAATCGACCACGCTATCTCAGACTTTTTCCAGGTCCTTCCAGCACATTAGAAAACAACTATAACGAGATAATGCGTAATAATTTTGTTCTACTCGGTGTCAACCACGACCGCAGTTTTATTCAAACAGTTCTCCCCATCCATTCGGTCAGACCCTCGCCTGATGTTCGGTACAGCAGCCATCCAGCTAGACTAGACAATACATGACGCCCTATCGATGCTTATTCGTTCAGATCATAATATGTACCCGCCCCACTGAATAAACTGTGCTCTGTGTTACTGATGGCCATTCCGGTTGTCAGGAACAGTAATAGAACGAACAGAAGAAAGTAGCAGAGAAAAAACAAACACCTGCAGCCGGCAGGATAAGAGCCGACTTCTGGTTCGCAACCTGCCGGCGGCAGGTAACGCTTTTAACACGACAGATTTAAGCGATCCTTTAAGCGGCAAAGTAGGCTTCCATGGTGTGTCGATAAACCCAAGCGACCCACATGACACGTAGATCACGTCACCTCGTGACGTTATCACAACCTCCCACCTTGGCAAGAGCAAGACCTACTAACCCTTTCGGCCCTGGCGGTGTCAATTGACACCACAAGACAAATATTACGCTCACACCTCAGTAACAGAAGAAAATACTATTAATTTTAAACACAATAGTTTCTTAGGGATCTCTGCTGCTATCGACATCGCTGTTCACGGACTTCCATTGAGCTGTGCGGTCTAAGGAAGAAGAAGTAGCAGCATGGGAGGCATGGAGTGAAGAAGCCGAGGTGTAGCAAATTTGTGCATTTTTATCTCACTAACCGTTCGTTCTTCTGCGTTCAGATTTTTATATGTTGTGTGAAACGCCTATCCAAGCTAACATCCCCGTCGTAAATATTACTGAATGCGTAGACGCTGCGTTTGAACACATTTTTGACTTGTGCGATTTTGACACCATCAGGGCTCAACGGTTGCCAGCGGTGGCCATTGAGTGATGCGAGGTCATCTTTGTAGAATAGAATCTGCTAGAATTTTAGGAGATGCATTTATACTAACGGCCTTTTTAGACTGCTGATATGAATGTTCATTACAGAAAATGGATAAAATCTTAAAATTTGCTTTCTGATGAATTGGAAAATGGAAATGGAATATTAGGATTGAGCCTGGAAATGACCATGCGGATGTCGGCGAACAGCAACCGGACCGAAGGAATAGCGAGAACAAATGCACGCCTGACATTGAGCTTTTATTCCTTTTTTTTACCTCTCTCCTCCTCCTGTGAACTGTGAGCATCGACACTGAGCTGCAAGAAGCGACCGGTGTATTTACACTGAAACTCGCGCACCGCCGCTCGTGCAGCACGTGTGGCGCGCCCTCGACGCTTGGATCAATGCAGCGTGTTTGGCTGTGTTTTCTTGAGCAAGCGTATTTGGTGTGCTGATAATAAGCTTCTGCTTTCTCCCCGGCCGAGAGATATCTTGAACTCATAAGCCTATTGATGAGAGGGAATTTCCTGTCACCTGAAGGGAACAGCATTCGGTCAAGACACAGACAAGACGAGATTATGTTCCACTTTATGAATTCTTCTATAGCAAACAGCTGCTTTGAAAACAAGCGCAAGCGAGATGCAGTGTGCCGCGCGCAAGCTTAGAACTTAGATTTCCCGACCTTCGCGCTGGGCGCTACGGAAGTGCTTCGTGAAGCTCGATAGAGGAGGGCGTTACAGATTCGAGGAAAGCCTTTATCTTGACCACAGTCGCCTTCCAGGAAGGCTACGCAAAGTTTTGAACATGTGAGCTGTTGACGTGACTTACACAAGCTGGAACACAAACCTGGCAGGAACAAGAACGCGGAGGTATGATACAAAACGCAACGTAAACAGGAGCGAGCAAAGTTTTTGAGGAAAGTGCGAGATTATCTATCCCTTACAAAGGAAAGAAAGCTTCTTTATAGGTCTCCACACTGCAAAATAAGAAATTTTTTCGTTAATTTCTTTCTTGTCGGTTACGGTTACCAAAACGGTCCCACTAGCATTTTACACCCATTGAGCCCTGATGTCCGATTTTGACACCATGCCTGTAAATCGATTAATACGCGCACCACAAGCTTTAAATTTTTACTGCGTGGTTATGGGGCCGTAGGCATCGTAAAAACGCGGAGCAAAAAAATCTACGGCCGAAATAAAAAATCCAGGGCCGAAAGGGCTAAACTACAGACCTGCACATATGGCGGGGTCCTATGGAGCAGCGTGCGCCAACTTTCGTTAGCTTATTGGCCGTTGAGGGCGCTCGGTTGACCTGTTTGTCTGCTATGATCATCATCATCGTTTGCCATTTTGAGCAAGATATTTAATACATTTGCTTCACCTTCCTCTGCTATCTCAACATCAGCAATAAAAATATCCATAATAACGACTTTTTTCGCTCTGGAAGAGTATAAAAAACGTCTTCCTTTTTATCCGCTTTCTTTTCGTCAGCACCACCGTGCCTAGCATAGATAAATGAATGATAATGATTACGTGGACAAACGACAAAACTGCGTTGTTTGAAATAAAATAATGGAGGAGGCCATTTTCTCAACAGGTATATATTAGCGCCACTCCGCCCGTAATGTTTCTACCCTAGCGGCAAAAGGCATGAACTAGAACATGCGCTAGAGAAGGGCCAAGTGTGCAGATCTGTACTTCAGTAGGTCTTGGGCAAGAGGCACCTACCCACCAGATTGTGTGCAAACTAAACTGGCCACCGTGGTCGGTGGCAGTTACAGTAATGACTGTTCGTAAGATGCTGCGTGGGATGAGCAACCTGGGTCGCACAAGCACTAGAGGTGGGCGTTTTTGAAACAGCGACCTTCCCGGGTAGTGACACATCGCGTGACAGTTGCATCACTGAACCAGGAGTGGTATGAGAACTCGCCGTGGTTCATGAAGGGAAAGTAGAGATTAACCAATTTCGCATATATATGCTTGCAGACAGAACATAGGTGATGGCAAAGATTACTTGTGCAAGAAGGATTTCTAATGCTATGACATTGTACTCTTAATGACAGGTTAAGTGCTACGTGATGATGAAAGGGTGAAAGAACCGAACATTGTCGTATTAGTGAACTGATACGCAATGAGGACACCATTCCGCTGAAGGGGCTCATTAACGCCACCGCGTCATCGCCTTAAGGCGGAGCTTGAGCGTCCACAGAAATTTTTTTCATCCACTTTATAGTCAATTATATTTATGTTAAGTGCGTTCGAATCCCATGCGTGGCGTGTAGTTGTTTTTTCTTCTACTTTGTAATCATTTTCCTTCTCAGTATAAAATGTTTACGCTGCTAATTTCGCATTCATGAACATCGCAAAACAAGAAATAACGATATAGAAACCTTGCCATATGCTTTCTTCGTATTCAATTGCTGCTGGTTTTATTTATGTGATTGTCGTAATGAGCCCTCAATTCCCTATCCTTGTATGTTAAACGGGTTAGCCAGGTCCTCGCTTGCTTTAGAATCTATGGCGATATGAAACGCGTGATAAATCTCGCACGAAGCGCGAACTGCGCACACGATGTATCCGAATTTAATCGTCGTTTAGGGCAGTCATACAAGGAATAGCGGTGGTCCGCTGTTTAGGAGGAACCTACAAGGTGTAGCAGATACGCATTTAGGGAGTGACTGATTACTCATTAGCGTCCATCCAAGCGCGTCCACATGGCAGCAAAGGAAAACGATGCAATTTACACAGGAACTTCGTACTTGAAGAAAAAATCATCCTGGTCGATGTTTCGAACCCGGAATCAGCGCCTTTACCAACTGCGCTAATTGGATGGCTAGCAGATGATAGGGTGAGAGCGAATTCACCAACAAGAAATGCGCGTGCATTTCTGTAGTAGTTTCGCCGTGTAAGCTCAGGCAAGACCTAAAATTAGTTTAGGCTGAAAATATGCATCGAATTAGTTACGACACTATACGTTTCATTGTTTCTACTTCATCTTGAAGCATCTATGCGTTTTGTAACGTCCGCTAAGAAGAGTGATCTACAACGCGAATTTTGGTTCTCTTGAGGCCAAACACTAAAACCGCGTGAGGGTTGGCAGCAGGTACAGCCAGCAGAGCCAGTGGTCGAAAACCCCAAACCCCGAGAGAAGTGTTTCTCGGCGTCGAGAAGGTAATCCGCATCTCTTGTACGGGGCCCCCAACTGGCTTTCCCCTCGTTGCTCCTGTTCGACCCTCGAGGGACTCCCCGTAATTAAATTCTCGTCGCGGAGGCTTTTCCACCAGAGGTGGTGGTGAAAAACTTTAATCAAGAGAGCTTGAGGGTTAAAAAAAAAATAAATAAATAACCCTGCTGCATGGTCGGTATCCTTAGTCCGGGACACCGCATGACGAGGCCCCGTCTCGCGCCCGCTTGACCAGAGCCCTTTGGGACTCCAGTGTGGAGCAGTTGAGGAGGGCAGTCTCCCATGCCTCTCGGGTGGGGGTGGGGGAGGGGGGAAGGTGAGGATTCTGAGTACATGCCCACACCATGTGAAAGATATCGCAGATCTCTCCACAGTGCGGGCAGCGCCCATCTGTGTTCGGATCGAAGTGTTTTGCTATTGCAGGACAGAGAAGGGTTCCTGTCTGCAGGCGCCGCAGAGTTCGCTCCTCCGCCTTACTCAGCCCCTTGGCAGGTGCCGGGTAGAGACGGTGGCTGTCGCAATAATAAATTAGGATTTCGCGGAACCGCAGAAGCGGTTTATGAGCTTCTGAGCCATGAGAGCTAGGATGAGGAGCCCGGTGTGTGAGCGCTCGGGCGGCCGCATCAGCGGCCTCATTGCCTCGTAGACCCTGGTGGCTAGGAGCCCAGATCACTTTTGTGGGAGTTGGATCGGCGAGAGCGCGTCTTAGAATTTGCGAGGCCAGAGGTGATATTTCGCCTGCAAGATAATGTTCACAGGCCCGGCGAGAGTCTGTAATAACCGTTTTCGATTTTGGATCGGCGGCAGCGAGAGCTATTGCGACTTCCTCCGCTCGTGTTGAATTTGGGGCCCGAAAAGATAGCCCATCGACATTCATTCCCCGGTGGACTACGGCAGCCGTGAAGAATCCTGCGGGCGACGGCCCTGTGATGTCCACGTAATAGACGCCCTCTTTATACCCATATTGCCTCTCAAGCGTGCGAACCCGCGCTTGTCGTCTGCCTTCATGTGAAGCCATGTCCATGTTACGCGGGAGCGGAGCGACCAAGAGCATGTGGCGCCACAGCACCGGGATGTTCTCCGTCCCCTCTGGTATGCATGTGTGTTGGATGTGTAAGCGGTTTAGCAGGCGGCGCCCAGGCACCGTCTGCGATAGCCGCGTATATTGGTTCACGAGGTGGGCCTCCCGCAACTCCTGATAGGAGTTTACCACTCCCAACGCCTTCAGTTTGGCGTTGGAGGTAGCCACCGGAAGGTCCAGTGCTCGCTTTGTTGCCTTCCTGATGATGGCGTCAATGCGCTCGTCTTGTTGTTTGGTGGTGCGTAGGTACGGCACGGCGTAGAGGATCCGGCTGGTCACGAAGGCATAGGCGAGCCGTAGCGCGTCCCTGCCCCGCAGACCACCCCGCTTGTTGGAAACACGGCGGATCATGCGCCCTACCTGTTCACCTATGCTCTTGAGTTTCGCTATAGTAGAGTCCGGCCTAAGTTTGTTATTGATGAACAGACCCAGGATCCGGAGCTCCGCCACTTCTCTGATGGGACCGCCTGACAGAGATATGTGTAGAGACGTGTTGTCCTTGTGGTTTGTCCTGACGTGTAGAAGCTCTGATTTGGCGGGAGCACATTGGAGACCACAGTCTGCTCGTCTGGCCTTGTTACGCCGCGAAAGAACTTGCTCTTTTGTGGAGAAAACAGACCCTCGTTCTCTTCTCTGAGAGGTGTGAGACTGGACAAAGTATACGACTCACATTAGGGCCCCGCGCACGTTCTCCTTGCATTTTGTGCTGTGCATCCCTGCCAGGTCAAGGTCACGGTCAGCCAGTGATGCAAGAACTTCGTTACGAAAAAGTTAATGATGCCTAATGCTTCCTTGGTTTTATTTGTTTTCTATTTTCAATTCCCCGTCTCTTTTATTGAATAGGAAGAAGTATTTTGGCCACGAGAAAATAATCTGCTAGTAGTGGTGTGTAAAAGGAGAGCAGCGCAAAAACAAGCCGATCGACAAACAAGAGACAAGGACGAGTGTTGAACGCTCAACAGCTTTTATTTTGAATCTTTCAAAAGCATATATTTGTACATATTCTCCGCGGCAAATTAACAATTCACGCATGCATAAATAAGCCCGCTCTTTGCGAGGGCAATGAATGCCGCGCTGGGGCAGTACTTCACAAGAATAGCAATATTTTTTATTCTACCATTTGAAGCGTGACACGTTCTCAAGATAAGAATGGCAGTTGTGTGCAACCCGCCCGTCAAAACGCGAGTAGCAAGTAACCCCTCATAACCTCTGCATTCAGGCGCATTTTTTACAATCAAAGCTTGTCCTGCTAACCTTTCGTTCACGCATCAATGTAGGTGCGGAACAAAACGAAAAATTCACCCGCATTATTCGCGTGAACAACAGCATTTTCACAGCAACTCAGGACTCGCTAAAGGTGTCAGGCAAACACGCCTATCTATGTTCGTTTGATGAGAGAGAAAATATTTCTATTAGAGGCTCGGTAATAACTTCGACAAATACGGTTTTTGTTTATTGGTTTTTGGGAAGGGCAATGGCGCAGTATCTGTCTCACATGTCTCGTTGGACACCTGAACCGCGCCGTAAGGGAAGGAATAAAGGAGGGTCTGAGAAGAAAGGAAGGAAGAGGTGCCGTACGCACGGCTCCGGAATAATTTCGACTACCTGGGGATCTTTACCATGTACTGACATCGCACAGCACACGCGCACCTTTCGCGTTTCGCGTCCATCAAAACGTGAACGCCGTGGCCGGGCTCTAACCCGGTAGCTCCAGCGCAGTAGCCGAGCACCCTAACCACTGAGCCACAGCTGAGAGGAGGATAGCATAGGATAGGAAAACTTTTAATGTGCAACAGTAAGAAGGTAGCTACAGGGCTACCCGCCTAGACGACGGCCAAAAGGTCTTGGCTCTCAGCGGCGGCTTTGGCCAGTCGGACGAGTAGTTGAGTCTCCGTTTCGGAGCTGAGTAGTAAGGCCTCCCATTGGTCTTTCGACTTTGTGTCGTCCGTCCCGGGGGAGCATGAGGACATACCCATAGTATGTGGTCCAAGGTGGCTGTAAGCCGGATTTGGAAATGTGTAAGTTTTTAACCGGCGCCAGCTGTGTGCGTGTCTGGTTAAGGATCTATCCGCTGGAGGAAGTCTAATTCTTTGAAAATGATAGTGCTGTGTAATTCCTCTGTTTCCCACCATGCGATGCCTTTCTGTGAAGACTACCTCGCTCGGGTCCGCCTGGAAGGAAAAGCCTCGGGCGAACTCGTGGGCCGTCTTATTACCAGGCAGGGATATATGTGCTGGTGTCCAGACTAGCGTAATTTTTCGGTATATTACATGACGGCTTAGAGTTGTATTCGTCAGAGGGGAGGCCGACCTCTGCTGTAATTTATTGTGGTAACTTTGGAGTCACTGATGACAAACTTCGCTTTTGTGCCTACACAAGGCACTTATTCTTAGGAGTTGTTTATTATTGACGACCACGAGGGTCACCGTGTTCATACCAAACTCAGCGACATCCGCATAGACCAGGTCCTCGTCTTTGCAGGAGCGGAAGCGTTTCTCAAGCGCCTCTGCCCTTTCCGCCCCGCGCATGAAGTGATGAATAAGATGCATATTCCTGAGTAGTGGTGGTATGATTATATCGCTCTGAACTTCTTCAAGCATGTCAACTTTGGCGATTTTTCTGTTCTCTGGAGTCAGATGGAGTTTGTACAGAATGGCCCTGCCGGTTGTGGTGTTGGCTAAGCGTTCGATTTGGGACGTTCTTACTGCTTCAGTAATTTCTTCCAAGGTATTGTGTATCTCTAGAAGGTGGTGACTGGATGGACAACCCTAGGGCTTGCTTCATGCACCGCATGATAATTCCATCTATCTTTTCCTTTTCTGCTCTCTTTAAGATCGAGGAAGGGGGCACGAGATACCGCTAGCTACGAAGGCCTGTCTATACATGCCGCAGGAGATCACGCTCTTTCATGCCGTTTTTCTGGTTGGAAGTCCTCCATATGACAGGCATCGTTTGCTCTGCGCAGTTTTCCGTTGTAGTTATTGCACCACCGTTATACCCGTCGCTTTGTATAATCATGCCTAGAAATCTGATTTTTTTCAACCTGAGGGATCTCCGCCCCTTGGGCTTGTAATTTGATGTTAAGGATGGTTCTAGTTTGTCCCAGGATCGGAAGTCGATAAAAAACAAGTTCGGATTTCTGCGGCGAGCATTGAAAGCCCCTGTTGTTGACACAGATTTCGACCTTATTTATGGCCCTCCATAGAGTAGTTTCGAAGTGCGAGTCGCTTCCCCGGGTCATCCACAAGGTGATGTCGTCCGCATACATGCAGAAGTTGAAGCCTTGTGTCCCCTCCAGCCTCACCGGTAGCCGTATCATGGCCACTTCGAAGAGAAGGGAGGAAAGTAACGAACCCTGCGGGGTGTCTATGCTGGAAATGTATGTCTTGATACTGACTTTTACCAAACTGTGTGCGCGCTATCCTACCAGAGAGGCAATTTGCAGTGTAGTTATATGTGCGTTCCCCGACATTTTGGGAGAGCCGGGTTTTCTAGTATAGCCTCGTGTTTTACATTATCGAAAGCTTTGGTGAGGTCAAGCGCCACTGGTACTCTCGCATCGATCGGCTTAGTGTCTAATATGTCATGTTTGGGTTGTATCATGATTTCTTGCGTGGACAAATGCGACAAACCTAGACGAAAATTCTATAACAGCTCTGACGACGAATGTAAGAAAGCAATTTCATGCAATGAATGCTGGGAGAAGGGGAGATTCTCAAACAGTTTGAAACCGCTAAGGCAGTTTTCGTACCTAAGCCAGGGAAGCCGCTCTCCACAGAAAATCTAAGGCCTATATCCCTCACATCTTGCGTCGAAACACTGATGGAACATGTGATACAAACGTGATTAAACAATTTCATGGAAGACAACGACTTATACGCTCATGCGGGGAGAGAGAAAGCCACAGCAGTAGTTGTACAAGCATGGAAATGTTTCTATCGGTGAATGAGAAAAAAAAACAAACGAAGAGGCACATTTATGCTGCTAAATAACTTCGTTCGGATCCACGTTAATTCATAAACAAGTCGTAAAACATCTTAAAAGGAAAGCTAAAGAACACTCAATTCGTTATCCTGTTGTTTTTAGTAAACATTCATTCCGTTGTCCTTTCAGAGTAAGCTTGTGTTTATCCGGCAGCAAAGACGCATTTATATCAGAGGAAACTGAGTTTGCAACCTTTTCCGCCACTGGAGTTACAATCGCAATCTATATACCAAAAATTACTCTCTGCCATACTATGTATACACGAATAGCTCTGTAGCCAAGACTGAGTTCGGCGAGAGAAACTGCGTTAGACACACCACAGTTTGCTTGTGATATCGGCCGGGTTCGGTGAGAGTGGTGTTAAATTGTTCTGGTCCTTTCGATTTAAAATAGCTCAGGTTTCCGTTACAGTAGTGTATTTGCAGTAAAAATGGGCTTAATCTCTGAATACAGGTCAGCTTTGCTAGCTCGTTTTCTGCAACCGGTGCTTCAAAAACACCAATAATGATAAAAATGAAGCATGGTAGAGGGACTATACTTTCTGGTTTGACTGATAAATGTCATTCAATAAGCCAAATCTTACACGCAGCTTTAGGCATCCTCATGGGTGGCAGCCTTATGGGTCTCCATTTTTGCGTGAAACATCAGGGGAAGGAGGGAAGAAGGCTGCTGTCAGCGTCTGCCCCCGCATAGCCAGTAACCACTTTCGTCGCAGTCGTTATGCCAGCCGCTTGATTGACGGGGGCTTGGCATATATGCGATCTAGAAGTAGTAGCGACATGTCAGGGTATCGCCCGGTTCTTTTCTTTCTCTGATTTCATTTCTCTTCCTAGCACGCACGTCGCCTCACGTCACCATCCATCTTAGTCGACAGCCATTGATTTATTTGGTTCGGGACGACTTTTTCCTGGTAGTGGCTGGGCACGTTGGTTAGGGCCTGAATTCACGCGTAGCTTTATCGACCGTACCCGTCCGACATTCCCAACAGTGATTTCATTACCCCGTTCACGGTGATGTTAATGACGCCCGCCTATAGCCTCGAAGAAAGATCGCTCAAAGAGGCAGAGGCCACCGTGTCAGAAAGAGCAAAGGAAGCAGTCACGGATATAGAGGCATGACATAAGTAGCGAACCGGTGAAAGATGAGAAGAAAGAATGTTGAAATGTTGCACCAGCATTTGCGGTCGAATATGACCGAAATTACTAAAGGTGCTGTCCAAGCAGCCCACCTTACCATATGTATACACCACCACAATGCGCATGCACTTTTGCACTAATTCGTGCTGTTCGACGGTAATAATTAAGGCGAAACGGCAGAAGTGCTACTCGTTATGGGTGTTTTTTTTTTCCGCCTCTCACCATGTGATTCAAGCGGAGATGACTCGACAGAAATTTTGTCCATCTTCACCATCGGCTGCTACTCGCTAAAAGAACAAGTTGTTAAGAAGAGCTAGCATGTACTATCAGCAAGAAATGAAACGCGAACAAGACAACTGAACCACGCACTGCAATATACGCAGCTCTTGGCCAGGGGAAGCTGAATACTGGCTTCTACTATTTTATTTTCGAAGGCGCGAAGACTTTTGTTTAGAAGTGTTAGTCAACCTCGCTTGTATTTCTCATCCAGGAGCTAATACTTCGGCTTTATTGTGTTGCCACCGACGTTTTCGTGTTCGCGTTTCATTCGTTGCTGATAGTACACTGGTATCTCTTGCGCTTCGGGAGGGAAAAAAAGACCTTTTGGAGTTAGAATATCGCATAAGTCTTCCAAGAATGCTTACGATGTCAACATGCGGTTAGTGTAACCAGCAAAGCGTAACGTATACGGCTATGCAGCGGCACCGCGTGGAACACGTCCCCGGAGGCGCGCTGTATTAGGACCCAGCACAGATGAAACCATAAAGACGCGAAATAAAGAACAATTACGAGAGAAGACGCCTTCTGATAGGTCCTTCTTTACGGCTCCTTTTTATTTTCAGCAGACAACATAAAAGTCATCAGCGTCAGCTACGCCAGAGATTAACGTCAGTAATATATCGAGCAACGAAGTGAAATTATCTCGCCGTACCGGCCTGGTGCCTGAATCTCTTTCGTGCCACTCTCATCAACAAACGGGACGCGGGAAAGCTTTGCTTGGTAGCAGCCGAAGCGACTGCATTACTCTGAGAAGGCAAGAAAGAACCCGCATGGAAAGGGTTTCCGCGCTCTCATTGATTGCGGCGTTCTCTCCTTCTTCGTTGGTAGTCGAGTTTGGTCATTGCCGTGGCCCTGATCTCTTTACTGGGCCAGAAGAATTCCCTTCATTTCTAACCTTACTTTTTAAGTTCTCTGATAACTTCTCAATGTTGCACCTCTCCTTTAGGATCAATATTTGAACGAAAATTCCCTCAATATGGGCAACTCCCATGAACTCCCATCACCAACTGAGGCATTGTAAGATTCAACGGCACTTCAGTTGCGCCGTGAGGAAAATCATTCATAGAATTATGGCACATAACTCACACTAGACATACCCAGACCTTCACAGCTTTCACGTCTCTTCCGATTCTATTCGTCACCTTCTGATCATTCGAACCTCCAAGCACTAGCGTAAGCATTCCTTGCCAACTCAAACGCGACAATGTAAACTAAGCGAGAAATTTGTATCGAAAGTCCCTAGTTTCTTTTTTATCGTAACTCAGAATAAGGTAAACCTTGCCTGGGTTACCAAGCTCCTTGAGTACTCCTGAAGGCAAAATACACGTATGTATTTTGACAATTGTATGAATAAATAACGAATCCTAAGCCAGTGGGGATTGCTGTCAGCCACCATTTGAAACAAAAGAGCTTTCTCATCTGTAATTTTTTTTCTTCGTCAGGAGTAAGGGCCTAGTGGCCTCACCAAGGTGACTGATCGGGCGAGTTGGTTACTCATGAGGAAAGCTGTATTCCTTAAAACCCAAGGGCGGAGTGCAGTGCCTGTGGGGTCTCCTTTGATCCACCCTTGTGTTTCAGGCGCTACAAGCTTCGTCAGCTTGTTTGTTATTGTTCAGTTTGGTAAGCAACAGAAAAATACACAAATACCCACAAAAGTTTACTGTACACGAAGATCCGAAAAACAATATGAGTCTGAATACAGCCACGAAGCGAACGACTCGCTCCTTGTATACGCACTTCATTGCATTACGTACAAATAAATGTAAGCAAATGCCTCCCGGGATCGAGAAAATGCAACATTTTTTTGTGGTTTCTCTCTTCTGAAAACTTTCATGGCCACCTCCACGTGCATATATCCTGCCTTACTTCAAGAAGCAGAAGTGATTCGCAGGAAACAGTTAAGTTTAAACAGATATGCTTTACCTTGATGGCTATAATTAATATTGTATCGGTGCTGTCCTCCGGCGCTTTGCCAAGTCAAGCTTTAGTCAAACCACCGTCCGGATATTGATACTGACGGGCAATAACCGCCAGGCGCTGACAAAGGCGTTTTGGAATCCTGAAGAGAGCACCGTGCACTACCATTGGCGAAGAAACTACAACACATTGCATGGAGTGCCATCAACTAATGATGCGCCCCTATTCGTGGACATTGCGTGTCCTAGGCGCGATCTATTTTAGTGTGTCGAATCATCCAAAGCCAGAGTAGTGTTGACGCCCCCTGTCGGCTGCCAGTGTGCCGAACATGCACGCTGAAAACGGAGCACGTGTACCTTGCTAGTCGACAGTTGGCTCGCATTGCTGTGGAAGATCCGCTTACATGTCCTGATATCTTTTCACGCGACAGTGTTAAGGCTCCAGTTTTGCAGGAAATCCGTCGTCGTCATCGTTGTGAGCAAAAAATCCCCGGCGAAGAAACCTCTGTAGGCTACGTAGGTCACGTAACCTTGCGACGTCATCACAACCTGCCCACCGGATCTTGTGCAAACTGACCACTTTTGGCAGCTGGTAGTTACATGAAAGATTGGCAGCGAGAGGTAGCTCGGCAAGAACAACCTGAATAGCACAAGCCCCACCGGCGGCAGCTCCTGCCATCGCAGGGCAGTGGCGCATCGGTTAACCGCCGCACCACTGCGCCAGGATTGTTTTGAGGACTCCCAAGAATCTTTAAATGTAAGGTCGACAACGACGAATTCCACTAATATGGGCATTAATCAATTAGCCCAGCGCGTCAAACACCTAAGGCGAAGCTTAAGTATCCCATTTAGGGTCACAAAACAATAAAATAGATCGGCCGTACATACATGATGTTTTAGTACTCGCAGTGGGCTTATGTTTAGCACTTGGTAGGCATTTTATTTATGTGTGTCTTTACATTAGCGGCCGGCGGACGTTACAGAAGGAAGTGGGTTATAATACAGAGGCGATAACAAAAATCTAAAAATATAAATACAAGTATATATGCATATGATTGAGGAACACGAGAATTACAGTAGTTTAGACCAGCAGAATAACTTAAACAAACGTTAAAAAGTTGAAAGTGCAAAAATCTAAAACGACCTAAACATGCCAAGTAGCAAAGAATAACAATAAATAGCGCTAGGAGATAGAAAATGAGCGATAAAAAAAACCGTGAAGCACAAAAAAGCACGAGAGGGTCAAGAGCTATAGCCATCAAAACGTAAGAAAATTCCAAAACGTTGCGTTCAGCCATCAAATGAATATAAAAAGGAAAACGGCTCATTGGGCAGATATTGAATTTTCATAAGCTTATGAAGACAGCAGGTTTGTAACGGCAGATTTCAAATGCAGAATGATCAGTTTTTAGATGGCAGATCCGAGAAGGTTATTCCAAAAAAGCCGATGTGCTCGCAGTGAGGGAATGGAAAGAGTATGTCGTTTGCATGAAGGAAAGCGAACTTTATGACGATGGCTGATGCATGCTGAAGCGTCACAATATCGTGTCGTAGTACATCTCATGAAACAAGCAGACATAGAAGATCTTGCTACGTTATGAACAAGGCATTGCAAAGTTGTTGGTATAGAGCTTAAGCCTAAAGCACTCGCTGTGGCCGGAAACAACATATCTTTAGTACCTCTGAACTGGCAAGCTTTAGAACCATTTCCTTGCTAGCAACGAATATTAGCAGTGTTGTTGAGACTACGCTGTTCGCTTTGCAATCGCAATTTGATGTAGGTATTCACCGAATCTGTGCCTCAACTAAACTGCAAGCCGGGCTGGTTGCTTTCTTCCCGATAGTTCGTTGCAAGCACCACGCAACAATAAATACAAAAAAGGGCTGTTTGCTTTCAAAGCTTAAACCATCGCAGAATGAAACCCAGGCTTGGGAATGCCTTCACATAATGTCCCTTTGGCGAATTCCACAAACGAATATGAGCAAATGCTAAATTCTGCTTGATGTGTGAAATATAATTCTTTAAACATTTATTTATTGTCGCTTCTTCATGCACATCAATTCATCTTGAAAATATTTGGGCTTAAATATATATTTTGCGCCGGGCCCAAAAACTTTTTCTTGTTTCATATGTAATTTAAATATAATATAAATGACTGCGCACGTACTTGTATACGTGAAATTCCTCCACCGAGGATAGGAATTGTATCACCTTAAACGGCTGCTTTCCAGGGTGCTCCTACAAAATTGTGCGGCACAATGGGATACTGAAAGGTTTTTCTTTAGATGTCAGTACAGCACGGGGTATCAACAATTGTAGTCGAGTTATTTTTCGAGCTTTTTCACGGAAACTCCACCCCATATTAAAGCAACAATACAGAACTGTCTGTTTTGTTTCAACAAGTGGCTTTCCCATTTATTTAGAATGAGCTACAGCTACAGGTCTTATATCCCAGGGATGCGCCGTACGGCGCACGAAATTGCGATGTTGTCTCCCGCAGGCCCATACCTAGCACGTGAGACCTCACTTCGGCAACTGATCACAGAAAGGAATGAACGGAGCATCCGGTTTGCAGTAGCTTGCTGCTAAGTCTGTTCAGCGTGTTAGGCAGCAGATTGCGTAGAAGATGGACCAAAATAGCTGCCGAAAACTGAAACAACACCTCCAAAGGGCTCGTTGCGACGAACGACAGAAAGATTCAACGACAGATACAGAGCTGCAACGCCTTCTGATAGCGCCGCCTCAGAGATGCGGCTTCACCATAAATCTCCCACGTTGCCGGCGAAGAAGTGGCCCGGAAGAGGCAATCACTGAAGGGGTAAAATATAGCACGAGGAAGCGTGCGATGGGGCTGAAAGCTATCATTCTGCCTCTCGGGAATCACTGACGGTTGTTTACGGTTTCCAGAGGGGATAAACAGAATAAAAAAAAAGGAGGAGCACGCAGAATGTACCCTAGTCGCTCCTCCAGCTACCTCTTTCTCCTTCAGTGCTAGCAACGCTGAGGAGTAGCAAACAAATAGCTCATAAATAAAATTTGTTTAGCAAGGTTTGACTGCTGTAAAAAACTTTGATAACAATTGCGGAACGTGAGGAGCTTCGTACGAAAGTAACGTAGTGAGAATAGGAAGCACTGAGCAGGCAAACGATTTTCACTTTAACTGAAGGTTATGTGGACTACCGATAATGTATTAAGGTTGTTGAGATGGTATTTGCAGAGCATGTGGTTGAGTCAGTCGGTCCTTCATTATCACCTAGCTAACTGCGCGCACACGACAAAGGACGTGAAGGGAGCACAGCAGGAGAACGCGAAGGGCAAGCTACACAGTGCGCGTGTTGTGTTCCCTTGACGCCGGTTTTTGCGTGTGCGCAGTTATTGCGATAATGTTAGGAGGGTTCTAAACGTTGTAGCGCTAGCAGAAGAGTGACGAAGGAAGGATGAGACACACTGTGCGCAGGAGGCTAGGCTGTTTTGAAAGCCTGAGTTACTGAATTTTATTAAACGAGCACCCTGAACAGCGCAAGCTCCTCCGAGTCAATATTCCGAGATTTTACTTGAAATACCCACCCAACAAAGCGCACAGAACACAGGAACTTTAAGAAAATATTAAGAAAGGGCATGTGGACGTAGACAGCAGTACAGGCGTCGCAAATAAGGACAAGCTTAAAAAATGTGCGGATTAAATAGTTTAACAGCATTTTTTGGGAGGGTTTCACGATAAAACAGAAATTAAAGAGAATCATTGGTAGGTGGAAAGAGTACCCATGTTCAGAATGCAGTGCCAAATTACTCCATAAGTAATTTGCTGCGAAGGCCAGTTCTGTTAATGCCGCCATACAGTGCGTACAGCGGCCGCTTTGTGTCGCAGCTTGAAAGCTTGAAAACAAAAATTAATGACCCTCTCAATTCGGGACATTGAAAAATGTATTTTGCGCATTGTGTAAAAATTTAACACTATTTTCTGCATTACTACAGGAAGGCACGTGTTCACTGAGACATCCCTGCGGTGAATGAAGCGTGACGCTTAAGAAAAAAGCCGCAGCAACAAATTCCAGCCCACCTTGCTATAGCTTTTGAGTACCATGTTAGAGCGTCGAACAACTGACTGCTCGCATGCAGACAGCAAAGTGTCATCGTTTGCACATGGCGCCTGGAGAATTCCGGCTCCCAAGATTTTTCTACAGCGCTCGCGTGGTTGACCGGCCGCTCTTCTCCCTTTTTAGTCCAAATCTGCTCCTACACTCATCTGTCTAATTCCCGCTGAAAGAGAGAGGGTATCCCCAGCGCATCCACTATTTTGACGTCGGCGAACTCTTTTTCATGGAACAGCTCGACTCGACGCGGAGAACGCATTCAGCCCTAAACGAAAGAAAAAGACATTTCCGCACAGGTGCGGAGTGAAAACTCGCTGGCACAAGAACAAACGGAGGTGTACAGTGAGAGAAAAAAAGATGTATAAAACCCGACGCTATAGTGAACGGAGGTGTACAGTGAGAGAAAAAAAGATGTATAAAACACGACGCCATAGTGAATCTTCTCATATGGTAACCTCTATTGCGAGTAGTCACAAAGTCAACGCTCTCACTTTGTCTTGCTGTAGCATCGGTCCGAATATTACTTGAATAATTGTGATTTACTGTGTGTTACTAATTGTCAGGTAAAAATAAACCCCTTTTCGAAGAAGTCCTTGATCTCTAAATTATCTGCACTGTATTCAAGAACTGCTCTATATAAAATTTAGATATCACCCGGCAGTAAATATTTAGCTGCTTTTTCCGGCCTGCAGTGTCCATGTAAAGGAACAACAATTAAACAATAAACGAGGGTATCGCTGGCACAACCAGTTTCTCTACTTTCATGAAACGCAACCCGTTGTTTGTAGGCCCACCATGCGTGCTTTCTGCCCCCCACGTGCAGGCCAGCAGTAATGCAGTAAAAGGCAATGAATAGTGGTACGATGGAAGACAATACAAAGAACGTGCAGAGCATATAAGAAGAGGCAGCAGAGTCAAACCCAAAGACGTTGAGAAATAAGCGAGGTGCGCAACATACAGATAATGAGTCAAGAGGTTACGTGTACTGACGAATATTTCCTTACGAAATTAGACGGTGTATGCTTTCCAGTATTTTCACTCGAAACCTTAAGCTGACCGGTGCTGCCTTCATCAAAGCTGTCTTAAAAGCTGCCTTCGTCATCCTTTCTAACGTGAGTAGTCTTAGCAACGTTTTGTATCTCTTTTCACATTTCGGAACTCAAGTAAATAGGGCCGCTTTTTGCTTTTTTTGTTTACAACATACGGAGGTGGTGTCAGTGGCTGGGCTGTTCCTTGATGGCACCATATCCTTGGGGGAAAAATTTAGCAAAAAAAAAAAATGTGAGGTGAGTGGCAAAAGTTACTTCTATGGCGGCTTTGCATTTCTTTTCCTTCTCAGAGTATAGCACACAAAGTTAGCTTCTCCATACTCGCCAATGATTCATCTCTTCCTATTTCGCCACCCAGCGTAGGTCACGTACCAGCGTAGCAGCATGATACATGCTCATTTTTTTGTGACTCTGCAGTGCAGCCCTCTATATATACTTGTGTGCCTACACAGCGTAGTTTTTTTTTCTGCACAAACCTGTTTTTCGTTATGACTGCGTTTTCTTGAATGGCTGCGTACCTTTTCTCTTGAATAGGAAAAGAAGGGAACAAACATCTTCAGAGCCCGAAAGCAAAAATGGCCAACCCACCTTGTGTGTTGGCAGGAAATACATTCCTGTGATTTGTTCTTGTTATGAAAGAGGACGTGACTAGGCATGTTTCAAAAGTATGATATAGGAAACAATTTTCTCGTTTTTGTACCTGTCGCAGCAGGGACTTCAAGCTCGAATGAAAAAGTTTTTTGCTTCCACCTAAAGATAGAAAACCGGAGTCATGTATTTGAATGAGTCGTACCCCTTAGTAAAATGGGAATAAGGTTCTAGGATTCGTGACTAAAGCTTCGTGGCATTGAGAGGTCGTCAAAGTAAGTACATGTTTTAATGGCCGGTGTGTTTCTTCTGTTTTTCATTTATTAAAGTTAACTGTCCTCCATCCTCTAGCCAACCGTTTAGCAGAATAAATTTTTCACAACTTTTAAAAGACCCCATAGACACTACTTAACAGGCGTAGTGATATTAGTCAAGTTGTAAGTATAGATGCGTTCTCAAATGAACATGAAATATTGCATTCACGCCTGCAACTTTTCATTTCCTGTAAGGAAAATTTTTACTGCCTACAAGCGCGTGAAATAGTAGTTATACGTTAAGCAATACTTAGGTAATGTTCACTTAAAAGAGAGTGTTTGTGTTCTCTTTGTTCACACATATTGCTTGTATGAAAGAACACCAAAAAAGTTCTTTCTAACACCTGCGTGAACTGATAGGCTCCAATCTTCATGAATAACTTCCCTACGTCGGAACCGGCAAACAGATTTTTGGAGATCCTGACAAAAGCTAGACAATTCAACTCGGGTCTTTTTACATAGGCCAGAAATCTCACGAAATTCTAAAAAAGGAGAAGGAAAGGTAAGAGCCGGAAGCAGCGAGGCAGTTATTCAGTTAGATCTGGGAAGCTTTCGTAGCGCCAGTGGAACTCAAGAGACTAGGATATAGTTCAGGTGGCACTGAATTTAACTCGTACGATTAAGGCTAAAATTCGTGTTAGGACACACACTGGGGTGTACCAACTCTACATTCTTTTTGTTGGTACAATTTGCATTTCACGCAGTTTGAACTACGTAAGTTCATAAGAATGACCCATGAAAATTCGGTAAAAATGCTCTCTTCTGGCCGAGAATAAGTTTACATATAATCCTCGAAGTAGCTGAGAAGAGCCTTTGCTACTCCTTGAAGCTGGCAGTTAAGAAGCAAAAAAGAATCCAATGACACAATATGCACGATGCTGTTGCTAAGCAGCAGTCACATAGCCACAGAGATTTTCGGAGACTAGCCAGAAAAAAAAAATTCCCGCATCCGGACACATTTTAGCTGTGAGAATTTGGAATCTGAGACAGTCCGGATGGAACAACATCCGGCTGCCCAAAAGCCAGCTGCTCTAATGTCAAGTAGTCTGAACTGAACAGGCAGGCTTTTCAAATAAAGTTCAACGAAATCCGAGGAAGCCTTGTGAGAATTCCGGGTAACTTTTGAAAGCGTTAAATTGCTTAATATGAAGCTGAAACCTCTTGTTTTGCTTGAATAAAGGCTGCCTCTTCAGCGATGTCCCATTAGCAGGATTTCCTCTCTTTAAGAGAATCTGAGAGCTCAAATCTGGCGGAAGGGAATATTTGCTTAATTTGAGGGGGCTTCAATAACCGAAACTGTTTCATGTTTTTCATAGGATGGAGTTTTCAAGCTTCTGCGGGAAAATAATGGATAGAAAAAGTGCTTTTTTGGTCTGTTTGTGGGAATTTCGTTTAACGTCGTAGAAAATCATCGTGCCTCTTTGAATATTCCTAGACTTACACAAATGACAAGTGGAGGCACACTGCTTTGTTTTGCTTTTCTTTAATATACGCAGAAAGTTGTATCAAGGTAAACAAGTCTACTTTTTTTTCACTAACGTGGGCGCACGTAAAATAAAGCTGAATTAAATGGTGCTTGCTGCTTGAAAAGCACCAGATGCGGACAGCGTTGCCAATAACGCTGAAAATTAAATGGCATACCACATACCAACGCCCTAGTCGCACGGAGAAGCGTCTTTAAAGCAAATAAATTTTTCTCGCAATCACCACCCACGAAATTGCTGGTGAGAGATGCCACGCCAAATGATTTTGAAACGTCTTAACCAATTAATTTTGCCTACAAATATTTTCCGTAAAAATAGAATCTCGAGAAATATAGTAATTCAGGCTTAGACGGGCGCCTAATTACAGATAATTTTCAGGTTTTTCATCGCTATCGCTGTCTCCGCCCGTCGTTTCGACTCGGCCCCTCATTACCCTCCAAATCGACCAAATCTAGTGCATCCCAAATGGCGGTAATTGTGAACCTTTTTGCAACAAAATGCGAGGAGACCGCACGGCAAAAAATTCAAAATCCACAAGCAGACGAGCTTAAGCGCCGCTCGTCTTACCCGTCTAGCCTGGGTTATTACTTGGACGGCTGTTGTCATCCAATCGCAGAGCAGGTGCCTGGATTCTGCTTTAAGTGCACACGGCAGCACATTTTTTATTTATTTATTTATTATTAGTACCTCAAATGCCCCTTGGTGTGGGGTATTGCATGAGGGATGGGCATAATGTTCAAGTGAAGAGTGGTTTAATGGCAGTCTTGAAGGAATGTGGGTCGGAGTGGTGCACAGCATCGACAGGCAGTTTGTTCCAGTCTCGAGCGGTCTGAACAAAAAACGAACGAAGATGGGCTGTGGTCTGTGCTGGGGGCAGATAGACGGCTTTAGGATGGCTGGTGCGACTTGATTGTCGATGAACTGGTAAGATTGCTGAAACATTGAGCGGCGTGTGGTAAAACTTGTGAAAAAGGCACAGCCTGAAGATGCAGCGTCGCTTTTCAAGATTAGTAAGATTAGCCCGTGATTTGAGTGCAGTGAGACTGGAATGATAGGAGTAGTCTGAGAAAATAAACCTGGCAGCGCGATTTTGCAGAGCTTCGAGGGTGTTAGAAAGATTAGTTTCATGAGGATCCCAGACTGAGCCTACGTATTCTATTTTAGGTCTGATAAATGTAAGATAAGTAAGTGTTTTCACGGATGCAGAGGGTTGGCGCAAGTTTCGACGGAGGCAACCAAGACTGCGATTGGCTTCGTTAGTAATGTTCATTATATGCTCTGACCAGGTTAGTGTATCTAAAAGGGTGACGCCAACGTATTTGTAAGAGTGGACAGATGAGATTACCGAGCACGTATCAGTTTGATGCATGCTGGAAGCTGATACGTGCATCAGAAGGCAGCATTCATCATATGACGGCTAACCCAGGGTCGTGCCGCGCAAGAAAATGTTCACACACATAAAAGGAAGTCCTTGAGAAAAGTTTTTTTTTTAAGTTATCAGCTTTCGATTTGCAGGCGTTGGCCCATACACCAGCGCGGCCCTAAGGCTAGTGGATACTGTAATTGGCCGCGTTAGAAATGCAAGCTACTCTGGACCACCAGTGTGCGAGGTCATGGGAGAGCTTTGCATAAAAATGGCGGCAATGCTGCGCCTATCTGCTTCATTCGGCAATAAATTCTGTGATTAGAATGATCTGCATTAACAGGCAAATGAAACGCTGGCGTTTCATTTTCCCGTTTCTTCGATTCGGAAGGTTAGTTTTGCAAATAGCCTTTTTTTTTATTGCAATGGTAATGTTGACAAATGTCCGAAAAAAGGCTACTCCTGTTCCCTAACAAGCAGGCAAACTACATTCAACCAGTTGGCTCTTATGCTATAGTTATGCCTGTCTATACATTGCTCATAAGAAGGTCAGCCAGTGATGAATGGCAGGCCAGAACGTAGATGGAAATGCTTACCGCTCCTTAATGGAGGGGTTGAGAGCACCGGTCAGCCAAACCCGATAGCATTGGATGCGAAATGTCAATTTTTATTTTTGCTCATGCACACCAACAGTAATGTACACCGGCTGCACAGAACGCTTTTTTTTTTTTGCTGCAGCTGCATGTGCTAAATGCGACAGCAGAGTTAATACGCCTTCATCTTCAATCTAGATAACCGGAGCCTTTCCCAGGTTCAATAATTTACAGGGGCTTAAAACTACAAAGTATAATCTATACAGGGACAAGTTTAGGCAAATAAATAGAAGCTCAGAGGGCGTCACTTTATTTCTCGGCTTACGACTGTTCAGCGGAACCAGGGAAACTCGATCTCGTCTTTCTTTTTTAATAAAATAACAAGAAGAAAAAGAGGGAAACAAGAAAGTGCACCTCAAAAGAAGCAACGAAGATAGGCAAGAATAGAAGTGCCTTTCGCCGGAAGGTGTGCAACGTAATGTTGAACGAATTGCTTTGAAACACAAACGCAGGGAACACTGCGGGGAACACTGTGTGAAATCTCATTTGAGAGCTTCTGCGTACAGTGTACTGATAACAAGAGAGGAAAAATAAAAATATGCTCGAAATACGCGCATTCCAAGGAAATGGGGCTTTAAAGAGAACGAGATGACGTCATGTTCGAGGGTTTAGAGTAATGGAGTATTCAGTCTGCTTCGAGACAAAACGAAAGCTTCTTCTAACAACCCCTGCCGAGAGTAGGATAGGGAGATGTTTTAGTATATGGTACCAAATTTATTCACCAAGAACAAATATCTTATCCGGAATACTCATCCAAGCAATTCAAAACTCTCTGCCACAATCCATGTAGTTGCGTTGGATTGTTAGCTCAAGCTAATGACTTTTAGTGATGGAGTAGGTTTGGTTTGGTTTTTGGGGTTTAACGTCCCAAAGCGACTAAGGCTATGAGAGACGCCGTAGTGGAGGGCTCCGGAAATTTTGACCACCTGAGGTTCTTTAACGTGCACTGACATCGCACAGTACACGGGCCTCTAGAATTTCTCCTCCGAAAAAATAAGAAATAAGAAATGGAATAAGTGGACATGCTAGAGGCATGAAACTACCAGCTTTGTCTTTCAGTGTCCTGTTGCCATTCCAGCGGTTTACTCCTAATTCAGATCTGCGCAGCTTCCTCACACAAGACGATTTAAATAAGAGATAAAACAATGTATGAACCAGAGTTGTTTGACCCTGCATTCTAGTTTTTGGCTTTGGTCTGAGGTCATAAAGTGCCGGAAATTCATTTTGTGATCCTGGGGTTAAAAAGCACTGTCTGTTCGCTAGGGGATAGGTGGCGAATTTTCGTTACTCAGTAAAAGGGGCTTCAAGCGTTTGCTAGATTTCTCTGAGAGTTTGCGCTGTGCCTTTAGACAAACAAACAAACAAAAAATGAAACCGACAGTCGAAAGCATCCGCTATGAATATCATTTTAGATTGTTCTTTCGACAAAAACATCACCATGATCAGAACACTTCTGTTCTTTCCACGAAAACATCGCCATGGCTAGCACACTTCGAGATTCTAAGTGTGCAAACCTCTAGCGTCAGAGCAGTAGGGACAGTCCAATTGTCAATTGAGTTCATACTAGCTGCAGTTTTTTTTTGAAGGAAACGAAGCTGAGTAAGATTCGGCCCCAGAGACGAAGAAACTGCAAGCGCACAAAGAAAAATATGAAACAATGCTTACCGCTCTCTTCTTGGCCAGAGCTTTCTCTGTTTCTTTTTCACAAGAGAGATTGGATCGAAGCTGGTCTCAGTTCATTTCTTGAGTTCGCTGTTTATGTTTCGCGACTTTTAGCGCATCGCAAGCGTAAAAGTGTTTTTGTTTGGCGTCGAAAGCCTATCCGGTTTGGGGCTCAGTGGTGAGCTGTTTGAGCATGGTATTTGCGGCTGACAGCGTCATTTATATCAGCCATTGTTTGCTCTAAGATTTGTTTAGGAGCCTGGCATCAGTGCTCGGAAAAATATTTTTTTTCCTATGCTAGCGAAGAGAGGGAAAGCAACGTAGACAATAAAATAAAACAGTTCGTTCCACAAACATAAAAACGTCTGTCTTTCTGCGCCCAAGTCAGGCTCCCCTGACAGACAAGCAAGTTGTCATCAAGACATGCCACCAGGACAGCTTAATTGCTTGGTAAGAGGCACGTTACCCTTTCTGCGAATTACATAGGTATCCACTATCATATACGAGGTCTGATTTCAAGCTTAAAATTTTCCCGTACAACTGTGGTGCAGCCGCCTTTAATAAACAGAGTCGAAATTTCTGAAGGAATATTTATGCTTCCTCAGTCGCTCTTTAAGACATAACTTCGAGAGCGACGCGCACTGGTGATCACTCGAAAGCGGCATTCGGCACACAACTGCCTGCAATAATCGCGCATACTCACTCATATGCCACCTGTTTCAAAGGTCTGCATAAATGTGAAAAAAAACGAACAGGCGCCTAGAGGCGCAGTAGCGCTTTGTGACTACAAGATTAGTATACAGGCTGTTAATATGAATGCTCTGAATATTTACATAAAAATGCAATGAATGGAATGTGAATGCGTCTTGTACGCATGCAACCCGCTTCTAATATAAATGCTCTGAATAACTACATAAAATTTAAATGAATGCAATGTGAATGCGTCTTCTCGCTTAACCGCTGTACCACAGTGCCAGCGGTAGTATGTGGACTCCCAGCGATCTATGAAGTAGAGAAATACCAATTGCGTATCCATTAACACTATCACGTCGTACCCGTAAGGCGGAGCTTGTTTTCCCTCGTATTTTAGTGCTCCAGCACTACGGTCCCAGTACACCGACTTCGCCTATCTTTGTCTGAAGCCTCCTTGACCATGCAAACCGCGCCTCAAACCGAAACCGAAACAGAAACGAAAACTGAATTCTAGCGCGCACCTAATTCTCATTTGGCCTAAACACGCTAAATCATCCGTTATTTTTTTTTCTTTATTGGGTTCTGAAGGGACACATTGTCGTCGTTTTTAAAGACCTATTAGGTTATTCATTATTTCCGGAACGATGAGCTGGCTCAGTGGATAAGATGGAATTAGGAACAATTGAAATGAATTGCTGCATTATACCGACTCTGATATTGGTACACTAGCATACATATGATAGAGGTACACTATAGGGCTACAGCAAGGCGGCATGAGAAAGAGAGAACATTTGGCTTTCACTGACGGGCATATGCGTATAGAGCGCTGTTACTTCTTTCGTATCGTACACCTCGAGGCAGAAAAAACATTTCAACAGAAAACCTTCTCATAGCATAAGCGATACCTTCTCCTTTATGTGAGCTTGGCTGCTTCATGAAACTTGACGTCTCCTAAGTTTATTGAGACAGCGCATACTACAAGAAGTCTGGATTCAGTGTGCATGCACCTGTCTAGACTCAGACGAATATGTTTGTACATATTTTCCATGTTCATTGATTGTTTCACTCTGCTTGCTTCCAAATAAAAGGAGTGTGGCCAGTAGTAACGTCCGTCCCTCGGCAGGGGCTCGTTGTTCTGACAGGGCCTCGGCATGGGCCAAAAACTAAATTCTAGACGTGTTGAGGCTATCAAGGATACGGAATCATGCTATGCACTATCCCCGAAACAAGCTGCAGCCAAGGGGTGAAAAGCTTTACGTGATGCGTCAGGAGACTTCAGGAAAGACTTCTAGCTTTGCCGCGTATACACACGGTGATTTTTGGGATCATTCTCAGATTTTTATTTTAGAAACGGTGAGAGATTCGTCGATGCAGTCTATGCAGATGAATTGTATAGCAAGGCGGATATTACGCATGTGATAGGGCTCGTTAGTTAGATGAACAATTTACTAAAATTACCTAATAACTTTATGTATTTCAGATTTTAGGGAGCAAGGTTAAATTCCGAAACGTCAACAACGAAGGTCAGCCCTGATTTTAAATTTGTTCATTCGCCGAAGTGGTTTAAAAGTTGAAACCAAGAATACGGATCTAAAAGTTACTTCACCTTGCTTTTGCGCTCTGCGTATTTTTGAAACAGCGTCGCTGCGCTTATTATCGACGCCGAAAAGACTGACCATTCTTCTACATGCATTAGATACACATATGACATCCGTATTTTGTGCATTATAAATGTGAGTCATGCCAATTTCTAAATAGCAATGCGGCGAAGCCAAATCGGTTCAGTTTGGTTTATGGGGTTTAACGTCCCAAAGCGACTCAGGCTATGAGATACGCCGTAGTGAAGGGCTCCGGAAATTTCGACCACCTGGGGTTCTTTAACGTGCACTGACATAGCACAGTACACGGGCCTCTAGAATTTCTCCTCCAAAGAAATTCCAGCCGCCGCGACCGGGATCGAACTCGCGTCTTTCGGGTCAGCACCATAACCACTGAGCCACCGCGGCGGCTGAAGCCAAATGAACGAGATCAGAAATGTATATTTTTGGCGTTCAACAATTACAACTGTAGAGCCGATTAAGAAAATATAAAAACAGGGCTCGCCTCGATATTGACGGCCTTCAATTTCACAACATAAGCATACCCCTAGAACTTAAAGTAAAGATCATCATTATTTGAGTTTAGTCATTTCATCATCAAATTATCGAACTCTATTACGTACATAATGTCCGTCTTGCTGTACAATGCACCTACACGGACCGCAACGTACCTCTCATAGTTTTTAAATTACACGTCTGTAAACTTCTAAAACAATCACCCTGTATAAAAAACTTTTGTTCATTTTTAATTGTGGTTCTCTTTAAGCATGCCTACAAAGCTCCTGCGAGTGTGTCAACGACAGTATTCAATTGTTCTTCATTTCTGTAAAGGCCAAGGAAGAAACTAGCACCATGAGTGTCCATTCTTTGTAAACCTATTGACTTCTTACCAGGGCTTAGAAGCATACGTTAAGAGAAAGCTCTGTAAGCTCGTTTTAATTAAGCTGTAAAGAGTGTGAGGAATAAAATTGCTCCGTACTGAACTCGACACCGACAGCTATCTTTTACCGGAGCTATTTCTTATGTTGTAAAGAAATATACAAGAACGCGTCCCGGACGGCACTTGCAGTTCACCCGCACCTCCGCAAATAATAACACTTCAAGCTAACCATTTTTTTGCAGTCTTCATGGTAATGCACTTATCAACATGGTCTCCTCTCCTGCTCTGCAGAAAAGGCGGTCAGTGAGCGAGGTTCGACTCGCAAATGCCACGACGAACAGCGAAATCTGAAGCGACTAGGGAAAATTCTTCGCAAGAGTAGCCTAGAGATTTTTTAATGCTTCGTATCGAGTGCATAGTTAAAAGAACAATTGGGGGGGCGCAATCGCTTTTACGCTCCCTCAAAAACTGTCTCAAATCTAAACAGACCGGCGTACCTACATCCGTGCCTTGCGTTACTTCCCATACTTTGACTCATGAGACCGGTAGCTGCTTTTGAACCTCGCCCGTCATCTTCTCTTCGCCAGATTTGAAATTCAGCCTACAGTGCCTCTTGCTGACATGAAAGTTGGGGTGCGCTCTAAAATGCAATATTTTCGTTTCAGCTTTCGTTCAGTCGCGTAAACATAATCCCTTCCTTTCTCGGCCTTTTTGCTGGATGCAGTAAAGATCTTCATCTTTTTTCTAAAGGAATATTGATAAACAAGAAAGAAAACCGCCTTTCTCAAAGTTCTTTTTATTTCATATGACTCCCGTGCTCAGAGTGAAACGAGCAGCGTTAAGCATCTATATCCATGCTTGCTTTGAGGGTTGAATTCTCGAGGCCTAATCTGCATTTTAGGCGTCAAAAGGACGCCTTGTCAACTCTTTTGCGTACAGTAACAAAATACTATAAAATGGCTTCTAGAACTTGAAAAGAATGGAGAGAAAACTCCAGAGTCTCGCGCTTTTGAAGACTTACGCTGGTGTAGTAAAAGAGCGCAGAAAACTGTGTGTGTGTTTTATCTGGGGCATGCTTCCGTTTGCCGGTCGTATTGAATGCAAAACTGGGGCATCCAGAATACGCTTCTGAATGCTGCCCGCAGCTTAGTGTGCAATCCGAGGAGGAAATGCCTCGCCCTACTTTATTTCCTATAGTTGCCGTAGTTCAAACCCCAATTTTTTCTAGGTTATATATGCTGAGAAAAAAAATGTAGGATTTTATTTCTGTTTCGGAACACACTTCTGCTGTGGGAACGTAAAGGCTTCACATCTAGCTTCATCCTTAAAATAGGTCATGCACATGGAGTGTCAAGTTACCTTGACCAAATGTTTCAGCAAAAGTTAACCGTATCAGCGAATGAAGTTCGACCTGCATGGTGGAAAGATGCATTCAATCAGCTGAGAAATTTCCGTTTATGGTGGTACAGTTATGTACTTCGAAATATTTTCTGAAGTCTTGTAGCTGCTCTAGGTTTATTAATAGTAAGTATGGTGTTAAAATGAGTCGAAAACACATTACTTTTCCTGGCTTTCGTTTTGCTGTGGCGATGTTTTTAAAAAATTGCGCCTCTCCCGTAACCGAGAGTAGAGTAAGCATGAAATGTTTACGGGCCTAACACAGGCTCTATTGCTCGGCTTAAGCAGCTGTGACGGTGGCGGCATTGAAATCCAGGACGATGCAGAAGCGTACGCGGACACGACGAGACGCAGGCCTGACAAGAATGTATATGCAGCGCGTTCGAATACTCCGTGAGCGTGTATACATCTGCCTGCCAGAGGGGGAAAGGGCATGAAGGCCCTGCGGCCGGTCTTTTACATGCGTGAGTGTAGGACCGCAGCGCCATCCTTGGGGAGCGAGCGAAAACAGTTTTTCAGCCGAAAGCCCTTCTCGCCGTGGAGCTCCCCTCTTTCTCTAAGCTGCCTTCTCTGAAAGCCCCTAACAGATCACGTATGACAACGAAGTGTATTGTGGCATGTATGTGCTTTTTGCACGCGTTATTAGAAATTGGAAATTATAATTCCGTGCATTATCAAATGCACAGCTCGACTGATATCTTGATAAACATTGAGAAGACACTGGCAGCAGTTATTTTTTATGACTCGTTTGCAGAGCAACCGGCGCTTGTATGCCAGTCCCGTAGCAGGGCTTAGAGAGTCTCGTTGAAACTCGTTAAGTCTCGTACGGTGCCCGGATGTTCTCGTTTCAGAGCCCGGATCAGTGGAATTCAGAGCCCTGATGAGTGGAATTCAAAGGCCAGATGAGTGGATTTCAGTGCCCGGATGATGGCTCTCAATCTCGGCGTGACGTCACCACACTGCCGACAACGGGAGCTAAAAGCATTTCATGCTTAATACGCAGCCAGTGATGCCCGTGCCAAAGCGCGTGTTCGGCAGATACCGAGCCTGTCAATACTCCCCCACTGGCCGTCGAATTCCGGGGCCTCAATTAATACGCTCAACGATTGTCAGGTGCTGCTTGCATCTGCTTGCTTACAGTGGCATGCTCGAGAATGAAACTAAAGCCATCACGATAAAACATTTATTTATTTTTATCCATTTTTTAAATTTACTTCACGTTGATCAGCTTCGTATTGGAATCTTATCTTTTGTACAAAGCAGCGGAGAAGACTTTCTGCACTTAATTAAAAATTAATTAAGCTTTTATAGAATTCACTTTTAATTCAGAGGCAATTGTGCAATGTTGTACGATGCTGTTGTGAACATATTGAGAATAATGGTCTAACATTCTGATGCGCTGCAAAATCTTGCTTCTTAACTTTTTTCCGGCGCTTGCAGCGAGTAGTTAAGATTGCCATAAGAAACCAAAGGGGTGTTTTTTTGATCATAATAGTGACGAAACTGTGGAATATTGTAAGGTACTGTTACGAGCATATGCGAATATTCTATATCTGTCGATGCGCAGCAAATTCTTTTTCTACAGTTTGTCCTGCATTCGTACCAAGTAATTAAGTTTGCCATAGAAAACCTACGGTGTCACTTTTTGCAATACACAGCAGAAAACTACAGTCGTCCCTAGGAGGGACCTGCTTAAACGATATTGAATGTTAAAGTGCAATCTGGCAATATGCGAAAAATGTATGGCCTGAAATAACTTCTAGTTGAAAATATGAGCTTCTCCAGAATTTCTCGGTATGAGTAATAACCCAAGTTAACGGTAACGTGAAGCCGCATTGGGCAGACTGTTTGATTGAATCCCTGTCTCATGTTAACTGATCATCGCGTGTGTAGTTTGAAAGGATGGATAAGTAATGGAGCTCAGGTCATAAAGGTGGAGTTTTTACAGCAATTTTACATTAAGTTCAGTTGAATCAAAAATGATCAAAATTTCCACCTATATTGGCGTCGGCTTATTTCGTGCAGTTATTGCACCCCTATATGCAGTGCGCCCCGAACTAGGAATGGTGTTTGCTGCAGTATTGAGTTAGTTTTCAGGCACAGAAATGTCATTTCGATTTCGGGCTGGCTATTTCAGAACTTGAGAAGGCGATTCATTCTCGGTGCAATAAACCAGCCTCTATCTTATTTCTGCCGTTTCTCTCCAGTGACCATGCGACGTCTGCGCACAAGTAAGGCTTTTTATTTATAACAGTTCCAATGGTATCCCCCGAGCGAAAACTTATACTTGTAAATGGACTCCGGTCGTGCGATGCAGACTATAAACAACAACCCGCCTTATCCAAGCCACTGCAACCGCCATACTATGCATGGAGTTCTCTCCTTGAAAAAAAAAAAAACAACTGTCGGGGAACTTTCAGGGTGATATCAAGCTGAATAGCAATACTCTGCTTTTTTTTTTTCGCCGCGATCTTACCATCTCGCATGCATGGGGTGAATTTGAAACCAGTATTTTAAATCTTTTTTATACCAGTCAAAACGAGTGCCATTGGCACTGCGTCTGGATAGCACTTCGTTTCTTTCCTTAAGCGGTCAGCTTTCAAATACGAAACGTCACTCTTTTCCTTCAGCCAAGCGCAACCCCTCTCTACAGCGGCTTTAAAATTATTCGAATGGTACTCGTATGTGTAAAAACCTTCCGCCTAGCTGAACTCGTCCCGCCTGTAAGTAGGCAAGACGATGGCTGTTGAATAAAGAAAAGCACGTCTAGGGTAGAATTCTTGTTGCTTATTAAAGAAGGTAAATATTTTCAGTGACGACCCTTGTTTCTCAACAATACAGTTTTAGTTTTTACTCCATTTCAGCAATAATGAAATGCTTTCTGCTGCCGTTCTGGACAACCCGAGTACACCACCAGGCCGAAAACGCGGAGAAAGTAACTCGAAAATCAACCACCGCTAAAGCAGAACTGTTTTTCCTGATGGTAGCCATCAGAAAGAGGTTTTCCAATGGTCCGAATGTTATTCGAAACTAAGCCATCTCGAATAAAGCAGCTTTGATACCGATGCGTTGCATCAGGCGGCTACCACGGCCACGATTTGCTAGCGACTGATTTGGCGACCCTGCAAGAGATAGTGCTACTGCAAGTGCAATCGTAGGTTTTTCGTGAAAGAACATGTGGTGTATCTTACCTTACGGATAAACAGCGTTTAAGTATAGATCATTCTCGTCATCACAGACATCCTTCATGCGTCTTTATACAAAAGATAGGAAGCAGAAAATCCTTCGTGGGTTTGACGGCGACGCAGTGGAGGGCTCGTGAATGGCGGAATTGACAGTCTCTGCACACGAATGGGAGAAGGCGGCCAGGGTGGCGGCAGGAGCAATAAAGAAAACCAGCTGAGAGCGTCTGTGCGCAAGCGGCGAAAAGCGTTAAGGACGCTTATCGCGCTACCAGACTGAAAAATAAAAGTGGGTGAAGGTGTCCGTCCGCTCATCAAACTGCGAAGGCAGCCAAACAGGCGGACCCTGTAGCCCAGCAGTAGAACTGCAGCGGGGGAAAGAGCAGGTGCGTCTAACAGCTCGTCCTCCAAAGACCTAGGCCGGATCCATGCAAATAGCCGGGCCTGAGCAGTCGCAGAACTTGCTACCGCAATCCTCGATTCATTTCATGCTTCACCTGCTCTCAACGACACGATAAACTGCATTTTTTTAGCAGCTCTGTGTGTGTGGTCTCCGCATGCCTATCCTCATGGTTATTAAAGCAATATTTTCAGAGGGCTACAAATTCCACTACATTGCAAGTTACTTACAAATACAATAGCATAAATTGCTAAAGTAAAAACAGGAGATTACTACTAAAGGGTGGATGCTCATTATAAGTGATAAGTGACGGTGGATGCTCATTATAATAGGGGCGGACAAAATTAACTGCACGAGAACTGAAATTTCACATAGGATAACATATGACCACATATATCCCGCAAAGCACTACCAAAATACATTTTTCGTTCATTCCTCGTGTTTGTGGATCGCGCACAACGTCCGCTTTAGCGCAGCTATTGGCTCCTGTTTCTTTCTGCCATAAATACAGCAGTGTCTCTACCTTTATTTGAGCTGGATAAAAGGAATACGACCAATACTATATCAATGTTGCAAACATACTTCTCCAAGCTTCAAACTTCACGAAAAAAGCAATCGCGCTCCTTTCTGTTTGTTGATTTATTATACCCCTCAGGGCCAGAGGCATTACTGAGGGGGAGTGCTAAATATACAAAATTGGAGCGAAAAATTACAGGTGGTTGCATTAGTGTTAAAAAGCGCCTCAGTATACATTGTTAATGCTTCCCGGAACAGCACACAATTATTAACGTCAACAACCTATGCGGGAAGGTGGTTCCAGTCGCGCGAGGTTCGCGGTAGGAATGACACAATACCAGCAAGTCGGCATGACACAATGCCGACTTTGTGAATATGATCAATGAGATGGGATACATAATTTGCCCGCGGGATGATGTGGTCACGTAGAGCGGGTTGATGGTGCAACTTGTTGAAAAGCGCGTTAAATAGCACTCCCCACCTTAAGTCTTTCGAGATTCTTAGTAGATGCTGAGCAGGGCAGTTGACCTTCATGCTGATTATTCACTTTTATCGATCGGCGGTTTTTTTTTTTTTTTCTGGTTCGCACTGCTCAAAACACGTCCGGACACGCTGTGGTAGCACAGTGGATGTATCAGAGGCAAAGAAAGCTTGCAATTCTGAGACTTCCTGAGCAATAGAGTATTACCTCCATATGCGGATATGGTGCGATTTAGCGTGTCTCAGTACGTTAGGTGTCACCTTCTGTTTAGTACCGTATCTAGCCCACAGAAACCTGACTGAATATTCTAAACTTATCATCATCGATCAGCCAAGAAGGCATCAGAGTTGGACTGAAAACATTTATAACTCAAAAGCGGCTACACAGCGAAAATACAGATAAATGTGAGAGTGAATATTCAAAACTACGGCAAGAAGATTGTTAACTGTAGTGTAGAGTCACCTGCCCCACGCTATAGCCTTATAGCAGAAAAGAAAAGAATACTTATGTTCTAGGAAACGGACATGGTGCGGAACAATTCAAGTCATTTCAAAATAAATGTGTTAAGCGAAGAGTGGCGTAGCAGACAAAGATGAGGACAAGATGGTATAGCGCACACAAAAGCGCGTTTGTGTGCTATCATCTCGTCCTTGCCTTTATCTCCCGCGCCATTCTTCGCGTAAAATGTGTCGCACACTGACACAAACTTTTACTTTTATTAATAAACGTGCATCAAGCCAATCTACTTATTAATTAAAGGCACACATAAAAATAAATTTCTAAAATAGCCTCAGTGAAATAAACGGCAGCATTGTTTCAGCAAGTCAGGATTATTTGGTACCTACTTGGCAGTGCTGCTGGAATATACAGCGTCAAAATGTACAGCGCACCTCTGATGGCACTTCCTGGTAATGGAGTTACAGGTAATGGAAATTCTAGAATAGATAACATATCAGTCTTGAGGTCTTCAACGCATGACAAAAGTGGTTATTATTTCTGCATGCGCAGAATTAAGTAAAGCTTTCTTACGAAACAGAATAAACGCATGGTCTATGGCCTCCAGGAGTGCCTCTCCGTTTTATAGCCAAGAATTACATTTCATTCCCTTTCACACTTGTGTCTCTAAGAACCCTCGTAATAATACTGGTTGTAGGATATAATGAATAAATATTATTTTAAAAAAAGTGCCTTTATATTTACTGAAGCTTCACGACTCGGATGAGGATTAAATTCAGCGGGGCCATTCAGACAATCCAAACATTGTCTTTCATTATGAAACTTTAAAATTATATTCATGACTGCATCTCGTAAGTAATAAATCATAACTTTACTCCGTTATACGTCTCAATACAGCCATCCAATAATTTTCTCATCCTTTATACTTCGTGTTATTATCTGCTGCATTTATATGCTATTCTAAGACGAGTATTTTTTCGGAAAGCTTCCCTTTTTCCTTGAAAGTAACAGGGAAAAGGCCAACACAACCCCCTTTTCTCTCTTCCCCATGAGTCGTTATACATCTTTTGTTTTCCTGTCTTTAAAACTTTTGAAGCTTTTTTGATGACACGGGAACGTTACGAAAGTTATTTCTCAGCGGTTCTTGCATAAACGTCGTAATTGCCGACTGGAATGATGGGGCGTCGGCGCCTAGCTGAAACAAACGAGGACATTAATGCCCCTGGGGATATTAGAGTTTTCACGCTAAGAATACAAAAAAACGACAAACAAAAGCCACAATGAAGGCTATAAGAGTGGTGGGTCCTTTGAATGTGCAAAGGCGTCATTGTAAGCGGCGGGCGGAGGGGGGGAGGCGGGGGTCATTTTAGGGCAGGAAGCCTGAAAAGAAAGCTGACGCTGACAAAGGCGGAAGGAGAAGTGAGGCGCAAGCAGCGGTCTAATATTTTGTTCTGGGCTCTTGACTATATTTTGCGTGCTTGTCCAAAATGAATAAGTCATGTCACCCACCAACAAAAATAAAACAATGAAATTAAAAAAAAATGACATCTCGGGAACAACAAAAAGCACTTTTACAATTTCATGTGGGAAACCAATGAGATAGGTTAATCATTTGGCTATTGTTGTCTTGTCGCGCACCGTAGACCATAGAGCATTTTGTGGTGCTCAGTGTGGCCATTTTTACAAAAACCAAGATACTTGTAATTAGCCGCCGCGGTGGCTCAGCGGTTATGGTGCTCGGCTGCTGACCCAAAAGACGCGGGTTCGATCCCGGCCGCGGCGGCTAGAATTTCTTTGGAGGAGAAATTCTAGAGGCCCGTGTACTGTGCGATGGCAGTGCACGTTAAAGAACCCCAGGTGGTCGAAATTTCCGGAGCCCTCCACTACGGCGTCTCTCATAGCCTTAGTCGCTTTGGGACGTTAAACCCCATAAACCAAACTAAGATACTTGCAATTAAATTAAAGAAATACGGAAGGGCAGATTTCAACTTAAAAGCAAAAAATGCTGCAACAAGGCCTCAGACAACACTGGAAAAAGTTCTCGGGCAAAATTTACAAACGAAATCTACTTAGAAAATGCGGAAGCCTTCAAATTTTTTTTTTTTTTCCAGTTAAGCGCTTCTATATTAAACTAAACGGACATCATCCACTCTTAATTTTGGGGGAGGGGAGGGGGGAAGGGGAAGGGGGGCGCGACAGTTAGCTCAATAACTGGCAATATGCCAACACAAACTTCTGTGGCAAGTAAAGGTTCTTGAAAAATATTTTTCTGAAAATGCTCACAGTGCAGAAATTTTGTACACTTTAAGCAAGATATTTGGAGATTTTTTTTTTGCCTCAAAGAAGACCTATACACGTCTGTTTCGACTTGTCTTGTCGGATATTTTTATCAGCCAATACGAAAATGTAAAGAAATTGGCGCGTTTACTTCTGCGTGAACGGACCCTTCGCCGATCCGCAGCTCTGACGGCTAGGCAGGCACTGTTCCGCCTAAACAGAACGTCGTTCTGACTCCCCCCCACCAAAAAAAAAAAATTCTACTTCCTTGCTTCATACCTTCCTTTAGTACTCAGCTCCCTTTCCACCTTCCCTTTTCTATCCATCATCACTCTCCTCTCTCCCTATTTAGAGAATGCCCTGTTCCTCACTCCATCCTGAACAAAACACCCGAAGTCTTCGGACTGAAGTCTTTTCCGTTCTGCTGGCACCAAAAAAAAAAAAAAACGAACAGCCAAATAAGGCACTGACTCGATTCTTATGGCTCTTCCTTCATTCTGTGTCTGTGTATCCGCTAGGCACCCGCAAACAGACGTCAGCGATTCCCGAAAAAAGACTGCACACCGCGTGCCTCGTGCTGCCACACCCTTCGTGGTCGTGACTGAGAGATGTGGCACTGCTGTACAGTGCAAGGTAACGGTGCAACGAAGGAAGAAGAGAGAGAATTAAGAGAGGGAGGAGGAGAGCAAAGAGACGGAGGAAGTAGAAAAGCTAATGATAGATGCTTATGATGTGGGCTAAGCTGCAAATATATGCGCGCTTGTATATCCTACTATGGCTGAATGTCGTGCTTTGTTGGTGTGACTCGGACTGTGCCTTTGGAGAACGTGTTGTTCGTTTTACACCAGGAGCTGTGCCGAAACTTGACTCTGAAGCCCAAAGAATTGTCCAAAGCAAAAGATTTTATGCTAATAAGTTCAAATATTTTATACGTTGTTTAGTATTCGTTTCGAAACTAAGTATGACACTGGCACCGCCTATGCATCCGCTTCCGGGAAGTACGGGATTCTGAATGCGCACGTCATCTTCAGTAAAGGTGTATTTATCAAGGGCCTTTAAAATAGCCTCCAAAAGGGTGCAGAAATAGTCTTTGTTGAGGCATTAATGAAGTGAGTAAATTCCTTCGATAGAAAAAAAATTAAATGGCGGTTGAAACTACGGAGAAACGAGCGATCGATGCTAGCTGGTCCAACTTGTGCTTGAAAAAAAAAAAAAACCTAGGATGGTTTTGACGGCCTTTAGAAAAAAGAAAAGGAAAAAAACGAGGCAGCCGACACGCCTCGCATGCCATTGTTCGATTTTTCTTTCTTGATGCGAACAGTCGCTGCTGCCGCCGGCTGCCCGATTCTCATCCACAATGTATAGCCCTGCCGACACTTAAAAAATTAAACTGTTCTACGTCTCGATTTTCTTCGCACAACATAGGTCGTGAAGGGTGTCGGAGCGCTTTTGGTGCATGCACCAATGTACAGTTCCTGAAAACTTTAACATACGCTGCAAACTTCGGTAGCTTTTTCTTCAAGCGAATGGCTATGTACAGGCATTTAAAATGCACTGTATGAAAAGACAGAATCAGTTTCCGCAGAAAGAAAATTTTTTATTTATTTCTCTATAGAAATTGAATGACTTTTGAATATCACACTCGCAGAGGAAAATTATCAAACCGGAAAAACATGAGCTCTTCATTCATATGCAAGAAATAATAAAGTGGAGGACAGGCGCGAAAACAAGGCACGAGCGTGGTGTTCTGCCTGTGTCTGCACTCCGTGGACCCGGCCAAGCAAACCATCGCCAGATGCCGGGCTGCCAGCGTCATGAGCCTCCGGGACATGAACGTTTGAGTGCAGTGGGGCCGTGCGGGGGCCCAAGGACCGACGTGTCCCAAACTCCCTAGTTCCAAATAAAGTTTTCATCATCATCATCATCTGCCTGTGTACGCTGGACAGAGAATAACAAGTTAGAAAACTATGGTTTGATTTGGTTTACAGAGTTTAATGTTCTAAAGTGACTCAGGCTATGAGGGACGCTGAATTAGAATGCTCTGGATAATTTTAAACCATCCGGGGTTCTTTAACATGCACTGACGTGGCCGAGCACACGGGCCTCTAAAATTTCTCCTGCATCTAAATGCGACCTCGACGACCGGGATCAGACCATTGTCTTTCGGGTCAGCAGCCGAGCGCAGTAGCCACTGAGCGCCTAGTGGGCTTAAATGAAGCGCAAAGTGAAGAAACACTTTGTATTTTCACTTAGAAGAACGTAACAACTGGGTAAAGAAAAGTCCAGTAAGCAACCATGATCTCGGCGTTGCCATGAAGCCGCCAAGGTTGGGCTCCCAAGCCATTCGACAGTAGGGGCGTTTATTTCGTTCTTCGTAGAAAGCAGGAAGTGAGATTTTTTTTATCCATGACAAGCAGGAATTCAAATGACGCCTCGAGGCTATCTGACACTGCTAGTAAACTGGTGTGCCTTGCGTCATCTCATAACACGTCTGTTTTGACAGCTTTTAGTTTTGCGCTTTCATGTCCCATTTCTCCAAGTAGCCAATCAGCGCGTGAACACTACTGTGAAACTAGTGGAGCAAGCTTGAGAAATTAATTTTGCATTGTTCCCTGGGATGAACGCGTCATGTGCATTTCTGCTTCATTCCCCACTGATGCAGCTGCCTCGTTCTTTTTTCTGTTTTGTTCTTTCATACACAGGCACCTACGACAGAACTGAAGGGAAAGACCTAACAGACCTAGTTATTTAATAATCCTAGAGATAGAGATGTATCAGGGTTCATGATCTCTTTGCTAACCAAAAGTTGGTTCACGACATTCTCTTGCAGCACACTGTACGGTAGCGCAGTAAGGCCGATGAGTTAGATCAGTGCTGCATTTCAATACCACAGCATCACAGTTTTGCCCAGCTTGTCCAACCTCGCGTTGAGCAACAGCCTTTGCATCACAGTACAAACCGCACCTGCGCGCCAGCCCAGAAGAAAGCTATTTATTTATTGATTAAATGAAACTTGTCAAGCCCTAACATTTTTTCTTTCCCCTGTCCGGTCTACCGCTCCGGTATTACGCATTACGTGCGTCACGGAGTGTCCCGATTTCATATATGTCGCTTTGGCACGTGGTTATCTATTGGCTTGAGAAATTTCCTAAATATGTTGAGCCACAGCGGCAAGGCTAAACGAGTTTTCCAAATTGTAAACACTGATACCACTATTACTAGCGGTGGGCTACATATATCTACTTATAATCAACTAACTCCCTATTATAATAGTTAGAAAGTCAACTATTAGTTAGTTATTAGTTATTCGCTTTACTATTAAATACTACTATTTACTACTCTCCACTTTTCTGACGTCTGCCAACACAGATACTAGTAAGCCACAAAAAAAGTTTCTCTTTACCGCGAAAGCAATATTTTACACACTAGGTTTTCATTTCTTCGATCCTACAACCAGTTAAACCAGAGGAGCTTCGGGAAACATATGTAGCAGTGCATCTGATTATCTCTTTTTAATCACCTTTTCGCTCTTTTATACGCCAGAAATTACTCTCCTGTCGCTTCCTTCATTCTTAGGAATGTTCCTGATCAGTTTTTCGTAATATGCTTCCTCATATGTTTGCTCTCCTGACTGATGCTGTCAAAAAAGGTTTGCTCTCGCGATGCAATCTCATCCCGTCCGATCACTTTGTGTCCTATAAGTTTGCTGATAAGTCTTCGGTAAGAAATAGATCAGGTAGCATGTAAAGATTTTATGAAATGTCCAATCTCCTGAGACCCATATAAGAGTCATTGCATCAAGACTGCGTTGTTTGCCGAAGTTAACGACGATGGATGACTCTTCAGGGTAGCGCGCGCATTCCGACCTGCTCAGTAAGGCGCGCCAAGCTGAATGAACCCAGGTCGCCGTTAACCTTGTGCATCGAGGCGGCAGTTGCTTTCAGAGATACATGAGGCGTAGAATTAATCAAGAGGTTTCCCTGGTCGTCACCTCGAGTTCTCTCGCGTTATAAAAGCCCTTACCTTGCTTGCACACTCAGCGGCGAACTAGACTGATGAGCATAGCATTTTTTGTATTTATTTTGTTTGGCAGGTTCTTCATTGTGGCAGTGGCATCCTGCAGCCACTCTGGTATGGATTCGTTGTCAGTGGCCAGAAATTTACAGCTTTCATTTCGATCTTGGTGTACGCATTTTGAAAGGTAGCATATCAGAGCCATCTATGATTATATTTTAGAAGCAATGGGCGAACTGCGTGGATGAAGCATTGGGTGGAATATAAAGTACAGCGGCAAGGATTAACAACAATAATAATATTAATAGAGCCGCTTTTAATGCATCAATCATTCATTTGACTTCAGTTTCCTATACTCGATCTTGGCATGCCTATCAAATGTTATACTATAGAAAAAATAAAATATTTGCTTTTACGTTGCTAATGCTGTGATACACATTTTAAGAATGCAGAATGCAAAATTTGGCTTTTTCTACTAGTTGCGTGCACTGTAGTGGTTCTTTTGCCTGTATGTTTTCTAAAAAGCATGCATTTTTGCACGACGCGGAGCAATTTGTCGAGGCACAGTGGCAAGGTAATCGCGTTTTCAAAATTCTAGAACATATTGCTATTACTAACAACCAGCTACAAGTCTCTAATTGAAACCACTAGCCTAACTGTCATAGTAAAAAAGTTAATTATCAGGAATTAGTTAAGTGGCTAACTAGTTAACGTTTTACACGTTTTCTGATGTCTGCCAACGCAGATATTATTGTGCCGCAGAAGCTGCCTTCATACCTGAAAAAGCCTATTCCAAAAGAACTTGGTTTGTTTAAGTTGAAACACCTGGTATATATATACGTAATAAGGAAAAATATCAGACCTCTGGAAGCCCGTAAGTTTAAAACCAGTCCTTCCAAGAATTCCTAGCAGGAACTCATTAAGGACAGAGTTAATGAGGGCGAGCATGGAGCAACTCTTGACGTTCCTTACGGCACGATGTTTAATTGGTAACTTAAATTACGCGTACGAGCGAAATTTCTTCGAAAGTTCAACTGTGAAACCTTGTGGAAGTGGGTGTTTCTTGCCAATTAAGCAGTGATATTGAAGCCTGGCGATTTCGTATTTCGTATTTTTAATTCTTTACTAGTCTTCCGGGAGTGTACCAAGTAGGTTGCTTCTATGATAGCTCAATCGTGACAGCGTCACATTCAGTTTTAAGCATACGTGCTTTATTTTCAATAAATACACTTTTTCTTCAAATGCGAAGCGAAGAAAGTGGACAGACGGGCTGTATTTGAGTTATACACAATTTATAAATGCTACCACAGCGCTTTGAAAAAAAATAATAGCTTCCAGCAGTACAAGTTTCTGTACACTGCGAATGTCTCACGGTTTTCAAAAAGAAGTACTGGTAGGAGGTGCATAAATTAATTATTACAGAAGCAGGTCCCAAATGAAAACTGTCAGGGGGACGTCCTGGTATTAAGCGTACATATAACGCACGGTAAAAATATGGCAGATAGCAAATACACGGCGGGAAACAAGTGCAGTGAATTGATAATCACAACGGAAAGTTATATCGAGCATGCTTAATTTTTACAAACACAAAAACAGAACACAGTACTATACAAAAGCGTTCACGCAATAAAACCCGTACAACTACGGGGTTCATTGGCGTGGTAATTGAAGGCAACGAAACAGTACATACTTCGTCAAATTTTTGTGGAATGCGAGGAACATAAAGCAACCCTTTAGTGGATTTAATAAACGGCCACCCAAATTAGGCATTAAGAATTTTAGAAGTTCATGAAATCTGTATACTAGCGTTCGACACCTTAGAAGGTGAAGATTACATTTTATAATTGTGTGTCCAGGTGGTATATTTCTACACGACTATGTCTTACGCTGCAGGTTGTGATGTCTGCTCATTGAGCTACCATTCGACAATTTTTCCATTACTTTAAACTGCGTCACGGTTAGGCCGGCTATGGGATCGGAAGCACAGCGTGTCGATCTTAGTCATCTGCATATAAATAGAGCTATTTGGAGGTGTTAGGTTGATATTAACTGCAACAGAAACTGCATTAGAAAACTGCTGTCCTCTCCCTAACTCTGCCAGTTTGGTACTTACTGTTTTATCAATTTACGCGGCTATTTTTTTCTTGTCAGATAATTATTGCAGCAATTAAATTTGGCCTGGACGGCATTCTTCCAAGACCTACAATACAAGAAGGAGAGGCCACAATAATCGCGATCATGTCATGACATCCTGATACAGCTCCGGAGACGATCTTCCTTCACGACGCAAATTGCTGCTTCGGCCATTAAGGAATTTCAGGCGCGCGCTAGCATACAGTACAACCTGTAGAATAAATTCGTCACTCTCGAGTACTTCTTTAATAATGTGAAGGGTACAAAAGTGTCCCATTCATTGGTAGAAATATATCGACTGGGATGACTGTATACCCATAATTCCCCGTAGCTTGCACGTGCGAATGACAGTTGCCTCACTTGGAATGACGGGGCACAGGTCTTGCACAGATCTTCACAGTATGCCATTGTCATTTAGATCTCAGCATGCGTCCGGAATTCCATTCGGTGGTTCTTTTCGCCGCAGCAAAGTGGGCTTTTCTTAAGAGCCCCGCATGCGTGGAGCTCCATAGCTTTCGTCGATCCTTTTTCTCATTCAGTGAAAAGTGGATAGTGTGCCTCGCATGCAATTACGTTTCGAGAGCCTCGCTGCTTGCAATGCAATGACTTGTATCCTCTAGTGTGCCTCCATACGGGGGAAAAAAGGGACAATCAGAGTCGCTGTTTTTTTTTCTGAGTGCAGTTCCAGAGAAGGGTGCAGTTGCCTAAATTATTTTTGGAGCGTCGCTGAGCCTTGCACGAAGGATTGAATGCGATGTACGGTTCGCATTGTCGAAAATGTCAGTAGGGTGAATTTCTGATTGAACGAGTATCTCTTCCCTCTTTCGCACCTTATTACCTTAACTATTCTAGTTACCTTAAATGTTCTTTAGCTGCCTACTGAGCAGATATGAAAAAAGTATCATACAAAGCAGCGTGGTTCCTTTAGAGCGAATTTGATTTTCAAATAGCACAACCACATGAACCATAGGGCTACATAATTTGCAACATAATTTCCAGGAGTAAGCTATAAATACCCAGAATGCAGCCCCAGGCAAAAGAATTTCACTTGCGTTCTATGTGCGTTCATTGATATTTAAAACTGCCCTAATAGAAACCCTTGTGGTGGCAACAAAACTGAGATAGGCTAATAAAAGCAAGGGAATTCCACTCGCGTTTAGTAACGCTTACGCAGGAGCAATATTAACGAAATACTGACTCTGTTGAGGATATGAGCCCGGTGAGTGAAGAACATTCGAAACAAATGAAAGAAAAATGTTTGCTGCCATATTTCTAGCGATTTACTTAAAATGTGCGAATAAATAAAAAATCGCTAACGATGGACGTGATGAAGTAGTAAATGGCTGTCAAACGTACATGTTCTATCGAAAAAGTATGAAACACGGGACTCGCAACGATTTAGAGGCAAGTCCAAAACGTTCGTCTTTAGAAGAATATAATTTCTAGTGGATTTTTCGGAACTTTTGTGTGAAAAGAATTTGGAAACTAAGTCTGGAACTCCTGAATGCTACAGAAACATTAAGCGACTTAAAAGACTTCTTTGTCAAAGTTGAATTCCCTGAAATACTGTGTTCTGAAGAAGAGACAGACACCACTCAAGATACATTGCTGTGATTCAACGTAACCGAAAAACTGATCAAACTCGTTCCGTTCCTTCCAGCGACAGCACAACTGAATACCAGTTTAGACAAAATAAATAAAAATGTGTTAATCGCGGTGAGAACACGCTTCCCATAGTGAACTGGAAACTTGAGGCAGTCCTCAGAACTTGCTCTTCTATGTTCGCTTTGTACAGAGCGAAAACATCTTTCATTCGTTAACACGAACGAGTGTTGCTCCTGTGAGCAATCAACCACTATTTTGCGCTGTAGACCTAGCTCCTACTTCCTAGCTAGCATCACCCCAATGAAACAGGCCCGGTGAATGGAGAACTAGCCGATTTTTAGAAATCGAACCTGGGCGCCTTTCATCTGTTTTACATGTAGCACATGCCGCGCCACACACTTGGAAACTTCATGCTTTCTAGTATTATACTCACCGGCTTTGGGGAGTATAGTCTCTGTGGAATCTGTGTATATGATAGGCGTAGTAGCCGGTGGTTTGGGCGCTAGGCTACAGCTGTGAGCCTTAGCAGAGCACTTGCGTCGATCCCAGTTCCGCCTCATGGAGCCGTATTTCGTGACAATGGTTTGGAAATTGCAAGTACAACTAGCCAGTTTACGGGCAAACTTCTCTATAGTATGCGATATGGAGTTCTTATAAGGTATATAGTCCAGCAAGCGTGCAGCTCAGCCGGTCCCCTTGGGCGAGAGTCGCCTGTTTAGCAATCTTCGAGAGCAGGTTCATACCGCTCTGCCCGTAATGCTCCTTGCTAGGTGTGGCTTTCGCAGACCAGTGATAATGCACCTCGGTTAAGCTCTTCAAGGCTGTCACACTCTTCTCTTGTGATGACATGTTAATTGTGTCCATACATGATGCTCGAGTCAAGAAGGACCATCACTAGGTGGCGGGCCTTAATTTCCCTTGTACCAAACTGAAGAGTGGTCAGTCTGCTAATCAGCCTCATTAGGGCCTTGCATTAGGACTTCACTTTGATTATCTATGTTATGCCCTATTCGTCTTGATCAAGATATGCCGCCAGAATCAGTATGAAGCTTGGCGTCGAATAGGTTGGCCAGACAAAGAGAAGATGATTAGCCTCCGGACTGCTTCCACCTGCTTGTGTGGATCGCTTAGAATCAGCTCAGTCGTGTCGGCATCTTGGTTGAAACATGCAAGCGTTCTGAAGGACGGAAAGAATGATATGATGACGTCATTACAGCGAACTGTGTGGGCCTAAAGATATTACAGGTTTAGAGGATATGCATTTTCGACGCCTTTCTTTTTTTTTTCTTGCGAAAGTTTTTCTGGGAGGCACAGCTGAAGGCATACAATTTCCTGACGAGGGCGTGCCACCTTCCCACGCAGGCAGCACCGACGAAGGGCAAATACTATAATTTTAATGCTGGCGAATATTTCAAACGTAAAAATGGCGAATTTATGAAATCATTATACGTAGCAAAGTGGATATGCGAGTTTCACTTAATATTCAAATAAATTTAACTATCACTTTTATTAATATTCTTTCATAGGTAGCACCCAATGTAAAACAAAGATATCAATGTTATTGGCACAGCAACTGTGTACGCGACAAATATTGACTTTCAACCTTCGTCTTCGTTGTAGCGGGTTCTCTTTTAAAGGTGGCCTTATTAATGCAATGCCACTCGTTGTACTTAATTTATTTATTCAAGTTAATGTCTATTTCACCTCAGTGTGAACTACGAAATCTTTCTTGAATATATGATTGCATTTGAAGCCTGAAACCTAGGCATAACAACTCACCTATTTGCTATCTCACTACTTGTCGCTGTTCAGCGTTAGGTACGAGCCTAAGTTTCGAAATGCAACGTATGTCCCCGAGTGAACACCTCTCACGTGCTGTATGCAGTACCCTTGCACTCACATATTTCATAAATTTTTCATCATCACCGCAAGCGTAGCATGCCATTTAGAGTAGCTTCTACCGTGTGAGCTCGTAAAATCCTGATAACTCCTCTCCCACAATAAAGAAGGGCACACATAAGTCCTGAATGTGAAGTGGTAGTCCTCTGGCCCATTCAGTTGTCTGCCCGCGTGCCAAGTCCTATACCCGGCCAAATAAAGCGGGAGATGTCCTCGATGTGACAGTCGTCACACACACACCGCGAAGACGAAAAGAGCTGCCGAACTATATCCTCGCCGATGCAGATCTCTTTCTCGAAGCTATTGCGACAGTATCCGGTAATCTTGTTAAGCGGCCCGGCTTCTCTATCTGCCACTGTATTATTTCGAAGCCTGTGCTTTCTGCGACTCGAGCGCGGCCTTCGTCTTTCTGCTTTTGTTAGCACTCGGGAAGCAGGGGAATCTTAACTCTAACCCCTGTTACTTTGTAAAGGAGGCTTTCCTTTCTTGTCTCCTCTACGTCTTGCTGTCTCTTTGCATACCAAGTACGAGCGCACACAAAAGAAGCCAGGGCAAGATGGAGACACCCTCATCCAACTAATCGTTTATTGACACAAATGCGTAATATATACACCGTCTCTCATGACGTCATCGAACTGAAATTGCCGACATCAGGTGGCCGCACTTAGAAAGGCCGTGAAATTGATGGTGCGCGTACATAAGATGCACCTGATTTTCTAATCAAATCTGCTTCGAGGATATTCTTTGCACCCTGGCTCCTGCGCATAGCTAGTATCCTGCACGCTTCAAATAAAGGTTGGAAAGGCTTTTCATTTATTTAAGAATCGTGAGGATGTCCAGAAAGGTTCCCGGCCCTGCAACTTCAAACCTTCCTCCTGTACTCCATTACTCTTTCATTTAGACACCGGCCGGTTCCACCGATATAACTGGATCCGCAAGATGTTCCCCTTTGCTGGTCACTTGGCATGCTGGTGTCTTGGCATACAAATGCACCAGCAGGGTAAAGGTTCGTAATCTTCAGCGATTTGAGATAACGTCGATGCAGAAAAAAGGATTTTTGCCGCGTTAATTGAGAATAGAAGGAATAACGGTGAAAAAGCCTCAATTTTGCTGTGCCATTCAAATAGCAATGAATCACGGGCTGCGAAATAAATGCAAGATTTTATTGTTGCGTTAGCATTAGAAGGGTCTGTGGAAGCGGAAGTGGCTAGCGTCGTCTGTCAGCAGCCAGGGATAGGGGTTCGTAGCCTACCTAGCGGGCTAGAACGAACTTCGTATACTGGCAATATGACCACAGTATACTTTCGTGGGTGTAATAATCTTTCCTGTGTTAACATCGGATATAACAAACTTTCTCCTTAACCTAGGATATAATAAACATAAGTTTCACCTTGGATACAACGAGCTTTCTTGCCTTGACCTGGGATGGAACGAACTGAGTGTGTTGACCTTGAATCTAAGGAACCTAAATGTACCGCCTCCGATATAACGAACTTTAGGGCCTCTACGTCGGGTATATTGAACGTTTAGCTGCTAACAAAGTTAACGGTTCATCGATGATTACCTAAGTTTTTTTTTGTTTTTGCGTCCAATTCATGATTTCCTAATAATTGAAGCAATACACTGAATTGACTGTGATTGTCATGAGAAGTATGCCTGATTTGAGTCATTACACAATCTGTGTTTGTATAGTACTCGGCATTTTCTGCGCAGTATTCTCACATACCATCAAAATAGCTTTGCGGGAACTCCCAACATTCGGAGCCTCCACTACATATCTCGAGGTGATGCGATTACTCTCCTAACAGTGCAAAATAGTTTCTTCACGCCGTATAGCTATGGCCTTCAGAATAACTACATGGCGCTGCTGTAAAAATAAATATCGCATTCACTAATAAAGTGCGACACTGTGTGAGTGTGCGAAGGTCGAAACAGATTAATCTTACTCATTCTTCCTATACTTCACTGAGGAAAGATTACATATCCTGTCGCCTGACCTCAGGACCAGAAGTTACATCAAGCGGGCCGGGCAGCGGGATCGATGCATTCTTGTTAACACCGCCGCGCCAGCATAATCATGATGAGCTGGCAGAGAAAGCGGCAACATATGCGCAGTAATAAATATTTAAACAAAAGCTATTTCCTTCCCCAAGCCCCGTACATTGTAAGACATGCTTCATATCAAGTCAGAGAGTTTGAAAACCAACATATCCGAATCGTCTCAAAGCATATTCGCGATGTGTTAGAGGGCGATATATGATCGCTGAACTCAGATAAGGTAGATAAGTCGTTCTTCTCTAAGAGCGAAAGAAACAACCGGACCGGGCATACACGGCTACGTGTATTAGCACACTCCCGTTCCGTAACACATAAAAAAATGTTGGGCACTGCGAAAATACCCCCCCCCCCCCCCTCCCTTTAGGCATTTTCTTTTTTATCGTATCTGACAGCAACCTTTTGACCAAGGAAAACTTTAGTCGCCTCGCAACAAAGCAACCAAGTGGATGCGCGCAAACAGTGAACAAAGTGTCTAGCAACTTTTTTCTATGGTGCAGAGCTTGTAAAAAAAAAAAACGCATGAAGCTACCAAAATAACTGACATAGAAAAGCATCTCATTGTTCGAAATAAAATGAAACAAAGGGGTGGAACAAGCTCCGTAATGGCATCGAAATCTCCTCTCGAATGCCGGATCTCGTGAAGTGTGAGCGTGGCTAGATGTCGGATTAGCACGCAACGAAAGCTCTTTCACCGGAGTGCACAAATGACATGCAAGATCGATAACGCGGAAGCGAGCTGCGGGTGATTACGGAGAAAGCCACGCTCGTGTTTCCGCTTTTCTTACGGTGTTCAGGTGCGGTTTCTCGCTGATGGGCCTCCCGACATTAATCTCATTTATGCATTTATGCTGCGCCCATAGCTCGACAGCATCCGCATTAGCGTCGGCTGTGTATTTGGCCCCTCGGCATGATCTTATTTCCTTTCTTTCTTGGCGAGCATAAAATCGGCAAATTTGTTTCGGCGCTGAAGAGTTGCAGGCTGGCATTATAATCGGATCGCTCTTCGTTCCTGCTTTTTTTACCGTTATCTCGACAGATCCGCTTTTCGCAATGGATGCTCAGCAGGATAAGTATTGTTCACGATCTTTCAGAAATCATTCGCGTAAGATGCCTTATTTCTTGTATCGATCGTATAGCAAATTTTTTCATCAGGTTAGGAAGCCGACATTGGGTTGTCATGCCTGATAACCAGTGCCGCCAGGCCGTCTTGCTGATTTAAATGATTAAAACAGCCTAGCGACGAGCAATTGAATGTCATAACTTTGAGCAGCTCATTAAGGCGAAGAACCAATCCGCTCTGTCTTTTCGCCTGAATGGCGGAAAAGAAGGTCGGGAGTAAGCATTTCTTTATTTCCTTAATGTAAGGTTTTAGCTCACGGTAATGCAGTGCCAGATTTTTTCTTACTTCTCTTGACATTTAGGATCAAATAGACATGACTGCCAGGCATTGCTTAGTGTTACGTACGTTTTCCTTTTTCCTTCGCACCCTTCGCACCCTTCAAACACGATCATTGAGCTTCCAGGTGCGAAATCTGCAACAAATCCTAATTACATCTGAAACTGCGAATAAGGGTTGAAGAAAGTGAATCCATGTAGCGAAAATTACGTGTTTAAGCTAGGACTTCGTTCGTCGCTATGATGTCCTTCTGTTCGACTGAGCGGCCTAGATTCTCATGAAGTGAAGCTACTATCAAGGAATGCAGAGAGAATTATTTCACTCAGTTGATGTTAAGGACATTGAGACCGCCCCTGGTGTTAAAGGCAGAACAGAGCTCTACGCACGCGCTTTCGCACTCATTCCTCAAATATTGTTTGAATAATGCGTGTTCTCTCGACCAAAAGAGGTATTTATTTGGCACTTTTCGGCTTTATCTGCAATGCTAATAGAGCAAAAATCAATGCTGTCAGTTAGGCAGATATGGGTTCCACCTGAAAAAGAAACGAAAGAAGCATGCTGGCGGTGGTTAGCTTGAAATGTCAGTTTGGGCAAGCTGTTTCATACTTAAAGCATAAAGGACCAGCTTAGAAACGATGGCGGACGTATGAATACTCATAACAGGACTGGGGCTTGTCTAATGTTACCAAAGTTATATATCAGCAAGTATCAAGAAAACGAAGAGCATATATTCTATCGTGCGAGAGCGCGCTGCTTTGAATACAAAGAGATCTATTTTTTAACATTCTTGTTTTCATTGACGGTTACAGACAAATGCAGAGATGAGGTCCGAAAAATCCCATCAATCCAGAGGCGAGCGTTGACAAAAATAGCGACAGTAGCCTGTAAATAAATAATAATACACAGCGTTTTGAAATGGGCACACCAACCAGCCTGTTGAAACCTCTGCCTGTGTTCTGACAGGAATACCTGATTGTGTACCGTTTTTTCTGCCGAGGGACTGCCAAGTGACGACTACCATAAAATATATCACAGGCGATGACAAACTCTACCTCCCCCCCTCCCCACACACACACACACACACACACAAAAAAAAAACAATGCATTGAACCGAATCAACGCTTTGTCGTCTTCCTTGTGAACAGCCCTGAATGGAGCTTTTCGTCACACTGTTATTAAGTCAGAAGAGAGCTCTGGAGCATTCTTATCGCTCACGGGCTGCAGTAAAATGTTTTGGGTCGCCATGACCACATGACAATGTTCTATGCACGTGCTCAAAAGTTTATCCTTGCTTCTGATGGAACCGCGCTACAGAAATTCGCTGCAAAAATTTATTACTACCGAATTTCATCACAGTGGCCAAGGTCCTTCTCGAAAGCGAATGAACTGAAATTTTATTATGTAGTTCCTCGTGTTGTCAATTACGAAAGCATTTCAGAGATATTCAATTTGATCTTTAGTTGTATCAAGATGAACCTAAGTGGAGTGATAAAACTGTCAAAGTTATTGTTAAAACTGGCTTTTCAGCCAAAGGACGTTACGAATCCGGCGCGGAGTTTCGTTCCTTATTTTTATAAAGAACCAAAAAGAAATTGGTTTTTATGCCAGTGATGTGCCATGCCGTGAAGGCATTGAGAGGAGCCATTTTTAGTATTCAAGTCGCGACGGTATTGCTGTACGATCTAGCTTTTTTTGCTTTCAGTGACTGCTTTACTTTTCAGAACTGCAGATCGCGATGGCTAGTTGTTCTCTGTCTGTAATTTGTGCTTCAACACACTAAACTAGCAGTTGAACCAGTCCCGCCGAGGAGCGGCAAATTGAATAAGTCCACAAACTGTCGAAGCTGTTCTCTTTACCGGAAAGACTACTTGAGGAAGTTCTTGAAAACAAACATTTCTTTGTTTCCCGATCGACCAGCTTATAACATCTTATTTCTCCTCTGTTGTGCATCAGATAAAGGATTACAAGCAGGGGCGATTGCAGTTAATGGTTTTAGTTCTATTCGAGCGCATAAAATCAGTTTAGTTGTTATTGTCTCGAGATCAGTAGCTCTTCTGAGGAAACTCCTCGCTGATGTGTCTCAGCGGAACCAGCAATGACTCTGTGGGAGATGAGAAATAGTTTTCGTGGTCCCATACCAGAAAATAAAACACGAGGACCATTTCAGTTAGAGCCTGGTAGGCTTACGGCAGAACCTTATCATTTTTGTAGACTTACATTACATGGAGTGGTGAAATGTGCTTGCTTTCTGTATCTGCATTAATATTTGATGTCTTATAACTTCTTTCAAACAGCAGCCACTCTTTGTATGCATAACTTTAAGTTTTTTGTGAATATCATTCACAACACTAATTTAGCAACTGATGCATTATAACTGCTGCCGTTGCGGGTTTTGATCGTATTTTTTTTAATGTTCGCACTAACAGCAGGTTCCGCTGCGGCCACAGGCTATGGGACCTCTTCTTGTATTTCCAACTACGTAGCAAGTTCCGATGTACAAATAAACACTTTAATTAACAAAAAAAAAGAATGAGCAAGCAAGAGTGAAACGACTAGAGCCACTAAAATGTCTATGCTATCTTAGTAACGCTCAGACGTCTTGTAATATATCACTTAATCAGATTGGTCTGTTCATTATGGCGCATCAGGATGAGTGGTCCATACGTGTACAACACACCGATAAGGTTATCCTGCGTAATCATGACTAGAAATTGTTTTAGTGTAAGTAGTTCAAGCACTGATGCGGCATCTCTATACGTTGTGCGCGTCTGAAACATCATCTGTACCCGCTCCAACACAAAAATCCAAGTAATACTGGTGCTACTGACAGTGCGAAGAAAATGCATATATAGTCGATACCTCTGTATAAAATCAAAAGGTACAGCAAACATCGTTTGTTAGCTTCCGCTCACAAAAATATAAATATATAGAATTCCGTGACTGTGTTCATGGAGTATACCAAGGGCATTCAGAAATAATCCTTATTTTGTTATCTACGCATGCACGCAAACAATTTTCCAGTGAACCCCAGCTGTATTAATTCATACACTGTACTCATGTACAATTTAAGCTTTCTTTTAGGGCAGTGAGAGGAAGAGACACTGCGAAAATGTTAAGTTGGTCTGTATCTATAAATAGCTTGATTCTAATGAAAAAAAAAAGGCCCGAAAACGAAGCTTTTAAATGGGCTTAAAAGATCAAGACGTGAAGTACGGGTATGACAGCAACAGGCCGTTTTTGAAAGCAAATTGAAGCGACATCAAGAGAGTCATTTCGCGTGCTGATCCCTAAGGCTACCCTGCGTCGCCATTCAATTCCCAACAGAGGTCACTAACCCCGTTTTCGTCCTGCCGCCATAAATTTGCATCAGGTAGCGGGAAAAAATGTCATTTCTGAGTCCAATTAACTAAGCAATGAATTCAACTTGTATGCAAGGAATGAACGTAAACGCAGTTAGAAGGAGCCAGAAAATAGAATATTGCGGAGAACGAAAACGGCATGCAGTTTTCCTCATTGTTCATTGATTAGAAATCAAACTTGGCAGGACTGCGAAACCAGAACGAAGAACAAAATTTCTAGACCTACGCGAGATGTGTCACCTATCACAAAGCCCACAACGGGGCAGGCCTAGCTTTGGCCACCCTCTTATTTTGTCTGCCAAATGGAGTCTGACACCTTCGTTTCTCAACTACCATGAAAAAAATAAAAAGCGTTCAAGTTAAGAGTAGACTTTCAAAGCAGGAAATATCTCATCTTGTGGCAGAGAAAAGGTTGAATTCAAATCTGTACAAAAAAACTGAAGGATCACTTAGACAATAATCTTCGCTTAATAGGTTTTCCTTTGGCTGGTGTCCTCACGATTTTATTGTGTGCGCACATGCGCGACGTAGCTTTAATATTGCAATGGCCTTGCTGCAATAAATCAATTCGAGTGCAGCGTTCGTCCCTGTGCGTCCTCCTTCCTAATGTCAATGAATTTTTTGCGCTGTAATTATGTCACAAAAATGCAGCCCACTCGCGCAAAAACTCGTTTTATTAAGGTGCGTCTGTAGCATCGGTAAGAAGGCTTCAGTGTGTGAGGAGGGCGCCTCCACGAAAATACCAAAAGAATGGCTACTGTCACTTCGTTTAAATAGCGGCACCGTTTACGGTGAGCGTAGACGGAGCCCGTCACACACTTCAACAATCGTGCAGCCGCCAAGGTGGTGGCCAAAACGAAAATACCAAACTGATCCAAGCTGGGGGTCCGGTTTTTTTGGACTTCGACCCCGTTTTTCTAATTTTGGATGCGTAAGAAAAGTAAGAAGAGAGAACGAGGGTAGCAACGAACGAGAACACACCACCAAAAGAATGCCCGGCCTTCCCTTTTCATCCAGACATCTTTCAGTTTTTTTTTTTTATTTGGCGGGGGGGGGGGGGGGGGGGAGGTAAGTATGCTGATCCCTCGTTTCTGGCTGATCAGCCATAGCCTACTTTTTTTCATTTCGCTACAGCATTTCCGAGCTCCTAGCCAATCATTTGTTTTTTAAACGGCTGTAGCGTTCCCGAAAAACCGCATCTTGCAGCTAAAAAGCAGCACGACTATGACTCGTGCTTCCCGAGTAAATTTCTCATCTCTGTTTTTTATTCCCATGTTCTTCGTTTTTTTTAAAATTCGTGCCCCTGGAAGAAACTTCAGGAACACACGCACCGAAAGCCAAGAGGGAGATGGATGAGTCTGTCGCTCAAGCTGGTCAGATCCAGGCTCAATACACGGCCTTTTAGTCTAACCTGACCGCTTTTGATTGTTTAAATTATTGGCTTTAATTCTGTGTCGTTCCAATCCCAGAAGATTAATGGACAGGCTTTGGATCCCTTTCGCCGACATGTCCCCTTGAAATGTATCATTCCCGACTTGGGTTTTCGTAAGCTTGATTTATCTTTATTTTCTCCCAGTATAAAAAAGGAGCGGGGGGTGGTAGAAGAGAGCGAATGGAAAAAAAAATAGATCTGAAGCAGCGGTATGCGATGGCGCTCGGCGCTCCATAACGATAGCCCTTACACTGGAACTAAAGGCGTGATTGTCGGTTTTGACAGCTGAAAGGGATTAAGCGGTAAATAAAACAATATTCCCTCGATTATTACATTTATTACATTCGCACTTGTGGTTTTCAATCTAAAAACGCTTCCTGTGAGAATAATTTGTCTTACGCCGGAACTTTTTGCCCTTGTTTGTGTCGGGCAGTGACGTTCATGCATTTTGCTTTTCCTTACTTTTCTTGGCCCAAGCGTTTCTACCGTTCTCACGTACCTGCTCTAATTTCGCCTATTTCCTTGCTTAGAGCGTCAGTAATGATGCACACCAGGAAACAGGATATATGGACAGCTGGTCTTAAATCGAGAGGCCGAGTCGTGTACTAAATCCTCAGGGACGAATTCGTTTCCGCAACTTTCAGAGCGCTTCGACAGAAGCAACTGCCGTGGCAGTTCCATTTTTTATGTTGACATCTTTATTGTGAGAAGCTTTGGTTTGTTTGTTCCGCGGCCTTACAACGACCATAATAAAAGCTGAGTTTTCTTTTTCTGGAACCTAGAGTACACATGCTAACAATTTCACGTACGCAGTCGTACTCCCTATCGGGATCCACCCCGTCAGGAAGCACCACGGGAAATTGTGGGCTAGGTTCATGTGTCGAAAATATGAAAAAAAAAGGCTGAGGCTTAACTTGGTTAAGCCTGGAGAATGCGAAGCATCATCGTGTCGCGTAATTTGGAGGCGCACAACCACAGCGACGGCGCGACGTGGGCCCCCGTTTCTCCACTGTCGTTACGTCATCGTGTCACGTGCTGTGACGTCATGTATCACGTGATTTCAAGGCGCGCAACCACAGCGACGGCGCGAGGTGGGCCCCCGTTTCTCCACTGCCGTGACGTCATCGTGTCACGTGGTGTGGCATCATCGTGTCGCGTGATTTGGAGGCGCACAACCACAGCGACGGCGCGAGGTGGGCCCCCGTTTCTCCACTGCCGTGACGTCATCGTGTCACGTGGTGTGACGTCATGTATCACGTGATTTGGAGGCGCATAACCACGGTGAAGGGCTGAAGTGGTAGCTAAAGTAGTATGCTTCGCATAAAAAACAAACCGACGTCTCAGCCTTCGCTAAAAGTATGTTGCAACGTTCATGTAACGTTCTCACATAAGCTTGCACAAAGGAGGAAAAGTTGGAAAACTGCTAAGTGATCATCTTTACGCGTAACTTGCCTTTGAATGTTTAAAAGTAATTGTAGGGTATTGTAATATTAATTAAATTATTTAAAACTTGAAGGGCAGCATAAAAGCTTAATGCACGCCTTGACCTGTCTTGATAAAAAATTTCTTTAGTACAGATTCTGGCCCCACAATAAAGCGAGAGGGTTCGCCTCTTCTCCAATCAATGTGGCTCATTTTACATCGTCAGCCTTGCAAATATCTCAAAGCTGCAAGGAATTTCTGATTCTTCACAACTTCACCTTCCACAGGTGCTAAAGAGCCCCGCCGCACGGCTTGGTTGCAAACATCTTGGACTATATATTTTTTATATAGGCTGTACATGCTCCTGAAGTTGTTGGTTGATACCTTAGAGGAAGGCGCCGGAGGGTATAACGAATGCAGGGCCTTGAAAACACATTAAAGGCACTAACTCAATACACGGGTAAAACCTCCCAGTCCCACAAACGACAGCTTAAGTGTTCTAAATAGATTTTTTTTCTTTCTTTTCGGTTTAAAGCGCTTATACAAGGTCATCTGCCCTTTCCCATGGCATAGGCTTACATACATACATATACTTTGCTCCCGCAGTAGTGTTGCAGCAGACACATAAAAACACGCAGCAAACTAGTGAAGCAAGCTAAAATGGCCACATAATTCAGATATTCAGAGGCTTTTCTGGGTATTATTACCACAGTCAGCACTGGAGTGTGACCTGCGTCGCAAAAACGAATGAGTATTTGTAGATGTTTCCGGGTGGCCTCATGGTACCGACCCTCGCGGAGCATATGTCGTCGTTAGCTGTACCGACATAGAGTATGGGCTTAACGCTGCAACAAAAGGCTCCTGCAAGCTTTTTTACGCTCACGAAAGGATAAAAAAAGAGCTCGTCGGCCTTACACTCACAATTTAATAACGTCAGTGTACAACCTTCCGAAAGATCGAGGCAAACTGGCTGACTGGGAACCAGAGACGAGGCTTAGTAGTGGTGCCTTCCAGCGACACGAGCCGTGACGATCCTCGCACCCTATCGTTAATCATGGCAACACGTTCCGACAGCTGGCCGGAGACAAATGACGTTCAGTCTGGTTAGAAAGGAGCCAAGTTAAATAATGCCAGACGCTGGCACCGATGAATCGTTGGCTCCCGGCACCATCTCTGGACTTGAGGGCAGAACCCGTCGACAGTGCGCGGGTGGCGCAGTGAGTAATGAACGCACGCTATGTAACGCATCGCTCCTTGAGCCTCTTCGTTGTTCCTGGACTTATATTGTTCCTGGACTTATAGTGGGGGCTGAAGCTCCCACTACTCCCATTTCTCCTCCCTGTCCACCTCCCACATCTTTATTTCACGCTTCGTCCCGCATCTGGTGCATGGCGATCGATGCCAAAACTAAATATGCGGAACACAGCAACTTATCTCGGAAAACAACAACAGTTTGCAGCGACAAAGATAGCACAACGATAATCGAGCGAGCAGATAGCGGTCACGGGCAATGGCCTCGAGGTATTGTGCAGCGAGAAGATTACACAAAAACCAAGTGCGAATAAACGCATATATACGAGAGTGGGTGGCGGCGTCCCGAAGGGCAGCCCAGCCTGTCATATTTCTCAAAAGCGGCTGTTAACGGCGTCAAAGGCAACGTCACAAAGCATCCGTCAGTTGACAGCGCGACAATGTGCTTTCGCGTCGGCACTGCTGTAATTTTTTTTTTACTCAGGCGTTCTCTGGGCGCGTTGAAGAGTTATGCGCCATAAAAAGCTTCCCGCCGCATCCCAGCAGACCCGGCCCGGCTGATATTTCTTTGCGGTCTCTGTAAAGCATGAGGCACTTGATAAATTGTGTATTTATGCTTGTAATTTTAGGCGATATCGCTTTTTCTTTCGCCGAGGATTGCAACATTTCACTGTAATAATATTTTAACGCTATTAAAGTAAAGGGGAAACCGAGGCGAGAAAGTTGAACAAAATGGCAGGCGTGCAAGAAGAATATTGCCGAAGGAAGCATTCACACATAGAAAGTATCTTTTGGTGGTCGTACTACTGTTGCTTCGTAAACTTTCAGTTAAACTCTTTTTTTTTTATATGGTTGTCAGCATTGATTGATATGCAGGAGTAAGTTTTGAAATCTTCTGTACACACTAACTACGAAGGTGTCGCTGGAACCTGAATTATTGGGAGATCACTTTACTGGTAATACTTGCGCATACTTTGCAAGACGCATTTAAACTGGGTGTTCAGGTAGTTAGCAATACCTCTGGCAAGATCCGTTTGCATCATTTATTCAGTGAGACATCATTTCTAACATAAGTTTGAACAAAAATTACAGTCAGTCATTGTTCACAGTCACCCTGGTTAGTAAGTGCGAAAGTACCATTCCGATGGGTAAACCCCAAGCAATTGCGATGTTTGGCAGCCTGTGCCAAGTATTCTGCGGTGACGGGTCGATGACTCGGGATATTACGCTGCCTTATTTCAGCGGCAATAGCACTGACAGCGACTCCATCTTATAAACTAACAATGCGGACAAACCAACCCAACGAGATTTCTACATTTTAACGCACATCGCCGAAAAAAAATGCAGTACAGTCACTCTCATTTATAAGAGTGTTAAAAGCTGTCTCCAACCAGGCGCTTAGTAAGAATGCGCATGCATCTGGGTTTGGTTGGAGGCGAACGAGGAGTCGCTCTTCGGCTCCTGTTTTCCGTGCGTGTCGTCAGTCATCCATCTTTGCCGGCGCCTCAGCGCCGCTGGGCCCCGATGTCAGAGCCTGTGCTACCCACTTCGCCGATGCTATGCGACGCGACGAAGCGCACTCTTTCTACGATGGCCGAGCGCGTCGGTTGCGGGTGGGCTCGGGAGTCGCGTGATCAACCACGCAAACACTCAAGGAGAAAGGTCAGCCCCCGGTGACACTAATCGAGGTTGCAGTGACGCCGCCTGCTTCTGCCGCTGCTCGCCGAACCTCCTTATCCCCCCTCCACCGTTTCACTTCCCTTCACTGCTAGCCTTTTGATGTGCTGCGGGTTCAGTGCAGCCCTGTCAAAGACATAAAACACATGAGTTGAAAGTAAGAAACAAAGGAAGCTGGTAAGTATGGAGAGTTGCCTCATTTGCGAATAATGAAGAAATATCCACTAGAGCGCTGCTGGTGAACTGTGCGGGGGAGATATCCAGCGTCGGTCGATCTGCAGGTCGTTCACATTCGGTGTGCGTATGGCAGGTACGCGAAATACACTGAAACTGATGTCGCCTTAGGAAAGGAATACTATAAATTAGCCTTTTGAGCTTATAACTCTGCGGGTGAGAAGGTTTGTGAAGCACTGCGCAGAGTTCAACGCAGAGAGGCACAACAAGGAGAAATTCGGTGCAGCTGTTTCCTACCGGCGAGAGAGTCACAAAAAAAAACTGGAAGAAAAAATTGACTGGACGGTTACCTCTGAATAACACGAGATTCAGTGACAGCTGTTAAGGTATTAGAACTTTACGACTGTTGTGGTTAAGAATATAAGAGTGGCCTCACATCCGTATAGTTCTAGGGGGCTCTTTTTAGTTTTTCTCTTACAGTCATTTTTTGTTTAGGTCTGCTCTCTGGTACGCCACTCAGAAACGAAGCGCAGGTGATGATTCGTTCCTCAAGCGGCGCATTTCGCAGTAGCTGTCGCAGATGAACCGTGCTATATTCTTCCGCTTTCGCCATACCCTTCCGCCTCCTTCGACGGCAAACACGTTCCGGATGGTTACCGTGGTACGCTTTTCTACACTGTCGCCATAACCTCCGCCTCTGGACCTACACTACTTCCACGGTAACCCTTCTTCTAGGTAACTACCCTCCGGTTGTTTCCCATGGCTACCAGTTGTGCCTTGTCCCGCCCTCGTCCCGCCCTTCTCCTTCCACTGTAGCCAACTTCCGGAAGCAGTAGCAAGGGTGAAACACAGTCCGTCCTCGGTCAAGCTGAACAGGCTCTCGCTCTGAGCGACGGCAATGCGGCTGGGAGTATGCCAATCTTCTTCACAGCGTGTAAAAGAAGACGTAGCGAGGGAATAAAGATCGGCGCCACCCGTAGCATTTCTCACAGAACATGAGTAAGTGCGAACTTCGAAGTTTGTTTCACCCCATCAGTGCCCAGGGGGGTGCATTGGTTAGCGGATCCGGCTTGTAATCGGGAGGTGCGGTGTTCATTTCCCAGTGCCGCCGGTAACCCATCGATTTTGACTTTCTAATATGAACTGGCCTTCACCTGGCCTGGTGTACGGCTCCTCTGCGCTAAAATACTTGATGAAATAAGTGAGAGGCTCCCCCTCTGGAATACCTAGAAGTTCATCAGCAACGGCGCTCTTTGGCGAAGCTGCCTTTGCCTCCTTAAAATGCAATCATCGTTGTCTATTTGCGTTAGTGTCCTCCGCTGTGCAGAAACCAAATATTGCTTGAACTGCTGCATTCATTATGGGGTGACTTCTACGGTTCCACTTTGGTCAACCTAATATAAGCGCTTGCGCCAAGAGCCTTCTGTGCACGAGGATGACATTAATAGTATAACAGAAAAGTCGAGTACTTCCATCCAGCTCCTAGTCAGGACTCCGCATCTGATGGTTTAGTTTCTTATTTGACGCCGCGTATGACCACTAATTCTTACAGATGTATACGTTCAGTTGTTGCTGTGAACATCGCACTCAGCCCCCCAAAAAAAGAAAATATATGTACATAAAATATTTTCTGTCGTAATCAGCAGCGGCGTCAATAGCCTTGTCGTAATCACATTTTTTTCACGTGAATGTCAATGAGAATATTGTCTCAAGGCAAACCATAATCGAACCAGGAAGGTCGGCTAAGAAGGATAACTTTAAAGCCATAAAACAAAACGCAGAATTCATCCAGCTATAAACAAAGTGGCTGTAAAGAGTGAAATTTGCGGCTGGGCTTTGGAAGTTTCAGCTTTTGGAGCAGCGGCGCTGCCACCTAGAGAGGGCTCAGCTGTGTATTAGCAGAGCCTTTACCTCTTGCTTGTCCTCCAATCTTGCCGTGCAACCCACTTCACTGCAATTTCCCAAACCGCACTTTCAAGTTGCCCTGAAGGAACTCGTGATTGCCAGCCATTACTCGCATGCTTTCTTTCTTTCAGAGAGCTGTCCCCATTTCATCTAGCTTAAAAAAGAGATTAGGTGAAACTGAAAAATTTATGCACTTGAAATTAAACGCTTACATCAAGACGCACGCAGTTATGCTGCGCACAAGTGGAAGGAGCCGTACAATGACCTCTAGTGGAGTAGAGCAGCCCCTCTGGTCATTACAGAGGATGATTACTATGGTAGACACAAAGCTTCGCTGAAAACACGTTTCTTTTTTTTTCCAACAAGCTATAAAACAATCCTTGAATTATGAAGTCTGGTGTAAGATTTATGACGAGAGTGCAAAGTACACTAGCTATAACTAAACAGGTGGGTAATAGACAAAACACTCTGCGTGACAATTCGACATCGCATTGGTTGGTCTTTACCAGATTTTGTTTGTACGGTCAACACTTAAACTCTGTATCGCAGGGACAATCGAAAATGTGTTTCGAGTACAAGTACATATACAATACTACTTACTATTGCTTTCAAAATCCACCACTTATGGCGGCAAGCAACACCGGCACACTGTTAAATCGGTGCACTTAAATAGGCGGCTTGAAGGTATTTGTAGATTTTCTAGGTACCAGCAGGAATATTGCGGGAGCAGATCACCAGAAAACTTTGGCAAAACTAGCTTAATGTAGATCCTGGAGAACTTCGAAAGCGCAGTCAGTCACGCCATCTGGACTGTCGGTAGACAACTGCATACAAACATTTGCTATTCTAAAAAGCGACATCCTTTTTTTTCAGTTACTTCTTGCCCAGAATGTAATCGAAAGCACAGTGCATTTTAGTTGTCTATCTTTTTTTCTTGGTTTTCGGTACAACTTATCTCCCAAGAAATTTGGTGATCCATAGATGCTTAACCACCGCTTATTTCATTCCTTGTCCTGCATGCGGAAAAATCACCGTAAGAGGTTGGGATGGAGCCAAAGGCAAATTACCAGATGTTCATTAAGAAAAAAGTTTCTTACGATGAGCCCCTAAAGAGGCTGAGTACTGCAACGGTACATAGTGCATCTTGAAAGATACCAGTAAGCCGCCCCTTAAAGGCTAGGTGGTAGTGTGGCTTGTGCAAATTGGATGATCACTGCATGCAACTACAGCAGTAACTAGGGGGACGGTTAGAACTGGCTGTTTTTCATAGATCATTGATTTGAACTTCTACAAAAGTTTCGCTTGCGGAAGCTATGCACGTAGTGAAAGATTGATGGTCTATGCTCAGAACGACGGCGATATTTCACTTGCTTACACACGATGTCCTTAATGAAAAAGAGATGAGCTCTACAGTGGATAAAGCGGCCAAAGTCTGATGCGCTACCCGGCATCTGCCACATATTGAAGCCCAGCGCCGACTTGGGAGTATCGTGAGCATCTAAATGGGCAAGCACTCATTGTGCACGAAGTACAGAGGAACCATTTTTCAGTCGCCGGGAGACATGAAAGCGAGAATGGATTCCACATGTTGCAAAATGAGTAAAAAGAAAAATAGGAAAAAGATAGGCCCTGGTAGATGCAGCAGAAGAAGCAGCAGGAACCACAGTCGCAACTTCTGGGTCGTAAAGGAAGTTATGTCGTACGCTCCGGGGGATTTGTCGAGCTAGAGCTGCACAATGCGAAAATTTGCTGTGGAACGGCCAATTTTGCTGGGCGCTTCGATCGCGTCCCGCTAATGAGAAGAAAGGCAAATAAAGCAGATCAAACGAATGGAGAGGTGCTTGGCGTCTGTTTGGTGTAACCATATGGAATACATCGGTAAAAGGACGTAGCAGTTCATCCAATAAGTATTGGAGACATCTTGCAATCATGACCGTTGCAAGAGAGGAAAGATTAGTATAATAAGAATAAACACTTATTGTTTGTTCAGTGCACTTAGTTAATCAAAAAATGACATGCTCTTGCCTCAGAATACTCTTGTCATCTGGTCGAAAATGAGTGCCTATACCACACGCTTTGTAGTGTCTCCCGGTTGTTCGTATTCGTTGTCGCTATATGTGAATATAAGATATGTAAGATACTCCTTGTTATTACTGCGAGGGAACGCAAAGATGAGCGTAATTATAATTATTTGGTTGTAGTATGGCAAATGCTTTCGTTTAGTTTCACACACAGGCAGAATCAAACTACAATGCAGGAACACTTGTAAGAGGAGAGTGTGAAACCCTTATGAAGGATGCATAGTAAATTTCAGTTAGCCTAAGTTAATAGGTCCCTTTTCAGGGCAGGATGCACGAATTGGTACATTTTTGTCGTCAGTAAAAAGTGATTCTATCGCTGTGTCCGCTACGTTTTTTGCACTCTCGCGGCAGCAAAAGGAAATTTTTCTCAGCAAATTTGTTGCTAAGAAAATTGTGTTTCATAATCGTCCCATTACACGATCCAAAACCGTGACGTGTACACCGATACACTCACTGAACTCAGCGAGTTTTAATTGAAAGGCGCTTTAACTTAGCGTCTGAGATACGTATACAAAAAAAAAAAGCAGTGATAATGCCCAGCAGTTTACCAGACAAATTGGCGACTGGTGGCGACCGCTAAATTTCATGTTTGGACCTTTTCTGGCTTATAAAATATCTGTTTTATGTTAAAGTTGAGTCGTTGTAGTTAGAATTCTGTAAACTGTCTATACAGGCCTACTTAAATTCGTCCTCATCGTCCCATTAAGGTTTGTTTATATTCAGATAAGCATAGTTTCATGTCGCATGGATTGCGGTACCTATCGTAACGAAGATGAACTTGAGCCATGAGGGACGCCGTAGTGGAAGGCTCCCGATCGATTTCTACCACCTTTTATGGTTTAATATGCACTGACATCACACTACAAGCACGTGTTTTACAGAATTAACTGTTACTAGCATTACACCAGTTTTGCTGCGCCGCTGTAGGCGTTGGCGTCCGCACCGCAGACCGCACCGCTGATTGGACAACACGCCGTGAATAGCATGATATCGGTGCCGCACCATATGCAACGCGATCAAAAGTTCTTCCCTTCTCCGGCACTAACTCGTAACAGTCACGCGATGTTTTGCATTTTCCGTCCATCCAAATGTCGCTGCCAATAATGGGACTCATTCCACGGCCTTGTGCTCAGGCGCAGAAAGGCTTAGCCTTACCGCCGCAGCGGCGGATATAAGCATAACTTCAGGTTACTTTTCAAACACAACTATATTCCCCACAATGCAGATGGCGCTACAATGAAAAAATTAAATTCTTGCCACCGCTTATTTTTTTCAAGGACTGAATTACTAGGGTGACAAGATCGTTGGTTCATCCTGGTACGCGAGGTCAGAGCGTGGCTGGTTGGAATTCTGGCTGTAGTTTTAAAACATATTTTGACTGAGCACCAGTAGGAAGCAATGAGCGAGGAATTGACGTCAACGACGACGACTGAGCGGAGGCCAATTATTTAACTTTTCACAATATAGAAACTGTTAGATATTTTAAATTTCTTTATCCGGCGGCCTGGTAGCTGAACACGTTTTATCTAACTCCCGCAATTGCCAAATTTGAGGCGAGGGGCGCTGTTAATTTAAAACAGTTAATTAGGCTCACTCAAAGACAATCCATACTGCATACATTAATACTAAATAGGAATTATTCGAACATCCTTCGGGATAATTTTGCCTTCTGGCGACTACGAACAACATTATATATGATAATGAAAGGAAAAGTCCCATGATGTGAAACGCATGACGACAAAACGTGAGCTCAGTAAACTGCAAGAATGAAGCTCGCAGTCGATTTCATTTCTCTCTCTCGAAATGCAGCGAAAATTTCCTCCCAGCATGGCTCTCGATCGCACAAAGGCGGAAGCCAATCCTCAAATATTTACTCGACCCTCCTTGGGTTTGCGAGATGAGCTGCAGCAGTTTCGAAAGTCTCATTAGCGGTGCTGATGCTCGCTTCGGCCTTTGGGCGGGCACGAAGCAGCGGTTTTTAAACCAAAAGCTGCAGTCCCCCGTCTAGCAGAGCAAAGAGCAGCTTCTTGAAGTAATTTTTCAAGAAGGTCGAGGATTTATGAGCTTGTTGAAAGATATATATATGTATGCCTACTCTGATTGCGTTGGGGTGATAAGTGCACTAAACGAACTCGTCGAGAGAAGCGAGATCCCCTCGTTCCTCAAGAAGGGAAACGAAAGAGAAAATATATGCTCTTAAAAATCGAATATTGAACTAAGATGGAGCTTTGCTTGGGAAAGCGGATCTTGAGATCTCGTAGTGTCGTAGTGTCGTAGGTCTGGTAGTGGGCAGGTTTGCGCAAAGCAAAAAAGCAATAGGAACACTTAATTAAATCACGTAATCAGTGGAATGCGACGGCATCCGATTACACTTTAGTCACATCTTCTCTTGTCACTTCTGCGTCTGTGTGTTGCGTCAGTTTCTTGGCAACTGTCGGACCGTCAACAGGCTTATTGGGACTGCTAACTGCAGTAGCAGGTATCTACTATGGTTTGACGGTGCACATATATCACATTTTTTTTTTAATTTTTGGCTCCTATTTTGTATCTAGTTCGCGGCCCAGAAACTGGGTTACTCGAAATACAGCGGGCAGCTTGTGATGGCGTCACGAGGAGACGTGATCCTTCTCGACCAATAATTCTTTTATTTGCCACCTGCCGCTGTTGGAAGGTTGTTTACAATCCTTTGCCCAGGTTACTTTCTGCCACAGTGGGCGCGTTGTGATGCCGTCAAAAGGTCATGTGACGTCTCTAAACCGATCACAGCGGCTCATCAGGGCAGGTTGTGAATGCGTCACAAAGTGATGTGACTTCTCTGGAGCATCAGCAAGGTTCGTGGCATCCGACGGCGGATTTTGCTCCTGATGTGAACTCTAATGATATCGGAAGAAAAGGCCGACATGTAAGAATAGAAAGGCATGGAGGGGAACTGAAGCAAAATTATATCTTTTGACGAACTCGCAATAGCGCAAGCGACATTTCCGAACAACCATATATATGGAGAATATGGAGAAATATGGTGAAAAAGATAGATAGAAATATTCACCAAAGAGTATATTGTACTGTAACACGATAAACAAGATTATATTCGTGCGGACATCGAGAAACCAAATTTTTTTTCGCACGTCATTAATAGTAGCACGGAAGAAGCTAACCAGCTCACATCCTGTTGTAAGGTTTAAAGGAAAGTATCAGATAAAAGCACAGAAAGAAGCTCGCCCATTTAAGTCAAGCCGGTGCACTGTCTAGAGCCCGGGGTTCTATATATACACTAAACCAGGCAAAAATGCAGTTCGTGTGCAGGAACTGACATCAAGAAAAGAGCGTAAACCAAGTGCTTAGGCCTAGCAGCCTAAGCGCCGAAAAGTTAACGCAGAGAGAAGACTATTGTCGCTCCGAAGACAACACGCATGTTCACATAGGGGGCGTTATTTGTTTGGGCGCCACGCACAAGACTATGAACGAGAAAGACACCGAAGCTGGGTACTTTAAAGAGTGGAGGGGAAGAAACAAAACATTTCTACACAGCAAAGTACGCTGGTTTTCATTAGAGACGGGACCACGCCGTTGTAGTGCTAATGAGAACAGCAAAGCCGTGTTTAATAAGAAGTGCAGCTGACGTCAGTGGTAGACTTTAGGAAGAGCTGCCACCAGCGGCAACACGGGTTTAGAAAGACTGTCAACAGTGTTATGATGGTAACAAATAGCGCACCATTTAAGCGTGCTCTGTGCACTACTGCTTCGTTCGTAAGCGCAAGCTTCGAAAAGAAAGAGAGAAGAATCATACAGAGTTCTTACTGCGAAATTTAGGGAGAGCGCCAATGATGAACAAAGACGGTACGCGCGACACGACACTCCACGCACTACCACATTGTCTCTATAAGACAGGAGCCTTCCAGAAAAAAAAGAGAGTTAAAACCAAGAAGCGATTTGCTTTCGTCAGGAGTGTTGCGTTGCACGCTGGTAGTGTGCTGGTTTTTATGGTGCCTTCAATCCTCTATTGGTCCTTCATTTTAGGCATTAAAGGGCGAGCAAGCATCTGTGTTTCCTATCAGAAACCTAACGTAAAAAATTCTTTCCTTTTAAAAAAAAAGCTTCACTGCTTCTATATTCCTTAATGTATTTTTTTGTTTCCCAAAAACATGAAGAAGCAGGGGAGTAAAACGAACAAAATAAGCGCTACTGCCAAATCAGTTTCATTATGGAACATTTCTTTGAATTTTCTCGAAAATAATTGGGCGCACGGCACGAGAATTTTGCATAAAATCAGTATTAGAAATCTTATGACTTATGGCTTAGTTACATGGCTCTGTTTCTTCTTTTTTTATAGGTGTGTCGACTTTACGGATTTCACAAAAAGTCATGGAGTCTGAGGACCGAGCTTTAGATTCGTTTTATTGCAGTTCTTTTCTCCTAACCTTCTGAAAGCGCGGATGCATGAAAGTGAGAAGGCAGCCGTATTTAATGAGGTGGGAAAAAAATGACTGAGGCTTAACTTGGTTAAGCCTGGAGAATGCGAAGCATCATAGTGTCGCGTAATTTGGAGGCGCACAACCACAGCGACGGCGCGAGGTGGGTCCCCGTTTCTCCACTAACGTGACGTCATCGTGTCACGTGATGTGGCATCATCGTGTCACGTGATTTGGAGGCGCACAACCACAGCGACGGCGCGAGATGGGCCCTCGTTTCTCCACTGTCGTGACGTCATCGTGTCACTTGGTGTGACGTCATGTATCACGTGATTTGGAGGCGCATAACCACGGTGAAGGGCTGAAGTGGTAGCTAAAGTAGTATGCTTCGCATAAAAATTTTGGGCGCCGACTGGAGAGCGATCACAGCTGCTTCACGAGAGTTGCATCTTGTCTCTCCCAGAGCTCTTTGAAACGCATTCTCCTCTGTGAATGCGATGTTCTGTCAGATAGAGGACCTCATAGGGCGATTGCGAGTGCTTCCGCGATTCAGGAAAAAGAAAAAAGAAAGGAACTAGAAGATGTGCCGATCACAGTATGAATATACTGAAAGCAGCGCAAACGAGACGGCGGATTCTAAAAGAAGTGTTGGCGGGAGCACTTATGTGTTGTCTTGCGTCCATACGAGGGGGTACCCAAAAGAAACCGGAATAATTTTTTGAATCGGCAAAGCTTCTGTGGTACCGCGTTTTGCCGCTAGGAGCGCATAGAACGAACATTTCAGAGTCAGTAAGCCGAGTGCCGTCGCTGAAGGAGGTCAGACTAGTTTAGGCAGAGTTTTAGAGTGACGGCTGTTTTGTGTGAGCGTCGTTTTTGCAATGGCTGATGTTCGTGAACAGCGTGCGCCGGTGAAATTCTGATTTTTTCTCGGAAAAAGTGGAACGGAAACTCTTGAAATATTCAGAAAGACGTTCAAGGACGATGCTATGGGGACAACTTAAGTGTTCCTGAATTAAATCCTGAACAAAGCAACATTCATGCCGATGGAAAACTTCAAATTCACCTCGCCTTAAGAAAGCTCGTCAGGTGAAACGAAACCTCGAAACAATGCTGATTTGTTTTTTCGACTTGAGAGGAGTCGTCCATTCAGAATTTGTTCCGCAGGGTCAGACAGTTAACCAGGCTTTCTGCTTGGATGTTTTGAAAAGATTGGGCAACAGTGTCCGGTAGAAGCGGCCTGATTTGTGGCAGACGGGTGACTGGTTTTTCCACCATGGCAATGCCCCTACTCACACAGCCCTGTCTCTAGACAAATTCGGACCAAATATGGCATGACCTCTGTTACTCAACCCTCATACTCACCCGACCTTGCCATGTGCTACTTTCTTTGTTTCATAGAATGAAAATACAGGTGAATGGAAAGCGTTTCGCTGATGTTGCTGAGGTGAAGAAAAAAACGACGGAGGGACTGTCAAGCATTACAAAAGATGAATTTAAACAATGTTTTGAGAAATGGAATGAAATATTCGACAAACGTATTATTGTAAGTGGAGAGTACTTTGAAGGATATTAAAGGTCTGTGCTTAAAATATGAACAAATAAGTTCAAACAAAAATAAGTCCGGTTTCTTTTGGTACCCCCTCGTACACAGTCTACTTTGCGCTGTTTTAAACATGAACAGCCATGAATTCGCCCAATATTCCACATTTGTAAACAGTAAGAACGTTGAAAGTGTTACCATTTATACTCCAGGCAAATAAGGCCAAACAGTTAGACCTGCAAAGACCAAAATTGACCATAAGAGTGGGCGCATAACTTCAGCCAAAATACGCAGGATAATGTTAGCAGTAACGAGGCTTAGTGTGGGCCCCAAATATTCAATGTGGCCCACTTGCACAACTGGAGTCAACCATTTGGTCTGATGGTATACAACGTTGTTAAGGAAAACAGTTCGTTTACACGGGTACCCGACACGGGAACACTCAGCAAGCGTGAGCATTTTCGCGGCCCACAAATTCTGTGGGATTGTGTTGCGGCAATATTATTTCCGGGAGGCACAGGAGCCTCCTGGAAAGCAAAACAAACGCCGCTTTCTACCGCGGCAGACAGGCCCGTGCGGACAGCAGATTGCCTATGTGGGCAAAGGCGCGGAAGCAAGCTTCCTACAGAGCTGAAGGAAATGAGAAAAACCGGAAGTCGTCGTCAGTGTTCAGGCAAGCTACTGAAAGGTGTAGCGTTCTTGGCTTCCAGCCGTTAACCTCGGGGAACGTCGGGACAGTTTTCCAGATAGAAAGCTGGACTACATTTTGTGATTGCCGCCTAATCTGTTGAAGAATAAATACGACAAGCTTTTAAGTCGATCTTTGTTTTTCGATGCTTTTTCCATAATTGTAATTGGAGGCAAATTGTTTGTACCCGATTGCTGTCCATCAAGTATCTTGTTGGCCTCTTCTCTTCGCAGAATTTTCATTTGTTCACTTCCCTCATGAAGTGGGAATTCCCCTTTTGCTTCCGTACACACGAACAATTATCACGTATTCGGTTACCTTTACACATGCATTAAGACTCGTGTGATCCGTACGGACGGGGTGTGATAGTGCAACGTCGCATTCATTAACAATTGCGTATGCAATTAGAAACCATCAGCAAACAGCAGTGGTTCGCTACGAATTGCACGACATTTATAACTGGAACCAATTAACAGTTCCAAACGAAGGAACTTAGTCAAATACCAATAACTTTGAATATCAGATTCTTCAGCAGAGAACTTTTTTATTTTTATTTTATCATCAGAGAGGCAAAAGGACACTGTGAACAAAGCCTGTGGAAACATTTTAGTGCTCTATGCATAAACGTACTGCCTATTCTGATCTGTGGTCATTGATGACATTTTTATGGTTGGACCATTTGTTATTTTTGCTTATCTTCCGGAGACGTTTCGCCTCATACACCCAATCTTCAATATCGAATCACATTTCGGTAGTTTATACCCCATGTCAAAACTCTGCTCTGAAATAACCTTTCTGCTCTCTTTGTTCGAATTTTGATTCACGCTGAATGAAAACGAAAAAATCTTTCAGAATCGAACAAACCCATGAACGAGCGCACGATAAAAATAGCCAAGATTTTTAGCAGATGGTCTAAGGCGTCGGTATAATACAGGCAAAGTTATCCCTCGGCCAGAGATTTGATCGCGATGGCTAAGTTGAAACTACTCAGAAATGCGGACTAGCCGTCTAGCAAAGCACACGTATGGTCCTACCCGCTCACAATAAGGACACGATGTAGCTGCATCAGTAAACAGCCAGGGACCATTTCAAGATTTTCTTTTTATGCATAGCATAGAGAGCAACGGTGCGCAGTCACATAGGAGCAGTGGTCAGGCACTATTGTTATCAACTCAGCAACAACGACGAGAGCTAAACTTTATAAAAGGCGAAATAATTTACACTTCCTAATTTCTCAATATGTTGTATTGTACGGCGAGATCAGTTGTGTTCGCGATGCTGATCTGCCTTAATGCCGAAGATGAAGAAGAGAAAAGAACCAGTCCTTGTCCAAGCTCAACTGCGTAATCCAAACAACAACGAGCTCTTTGGGTTCCGACTTTATGGTTTTGGGCCTCTCGCTAATTCCTCCTTTTTTTGTTTTCAGGCTTAAATTGCTTGCTCAATTCTATCCGTGCCATACTTCCTGATATCTGTATTCCTGCTATTCGAAACCGGTCTTTCGAGACAAAACTCTCGGCATTCTCTAATAACTTTGGCATTCTCTTTGGCATTCTCTTTGGCATTCTCTAATAGGATCCTTCGTTGCAGTGAGGGCTTTCTAGTTTACTGCTAACGACCCCCCTCCTGTTGCTTCACTTGCGCACTCCTTAATTAATAGCTTTCTAATCCTGGCATTTGATATTGGGTCATCTTGCTCGTTTAATGTGCGAAATCCCTTTATTTCACAAATATTCTTTTTTCCGCCTCCTCTGCTAACTCCTTTATTCACTTCTTAATACATACTTTTCCCGTTCATTTTTTTAAATATCGTGCAGTTCTAGCCCTAACCGTCCTATGGTAAAGCGCATATGATTTAGTGTCCCGAATCTGCACGTAGGCTGAAAAGACGCCGTCGCGAAGGGCTCCACATTAACATCAGCCAGCTGGAGTCCTTCAACCCGCATTCACATTCCAGAGCTGAAGGGAATTTTTACATTTCACCGAAAAGAAAATGTGGCCCCCGCGACGGGGATCTCACCTCGCGATCTTGGATTCAGCATCCGCACGCAGAAGCTGCTGAGCCGACGTGCTGGGCTCAAGAAAGGCTCATGTGAACACCAGGAAGCAGAGATCTAATTATTCCCATCATGATCCCCATGATTGGTTCCGCGAGCAATGTGTGTAGTGAATAATGTTTGTCAGCGTGGTGTGAATGCTTCGAGGTTTAGAAAAAATTAAAGATCGAATTTACACCTCCATCATCTCCAGACAAGGACGACTTGCGTCATTGCTCTCATGGCGCTGGCTCCCAGTCCAGAGGACGAGGTTAATTGCGAACCTCGTCGTCCCTGGGCAAGTAGGTGCCGGCTGTGAAACTATTCTACTGTCTTAAAGCCCATAGTCCTGGGGCGAACATGGCGGCCGATCGACGGGACTCGTTTTGTGTTCAGGCATACGTCGCGAAGTACGGCAAAAAGATGTGGCCGTGCGAGGGCTGTCAGTGCTGGCTGAGGTTATAACGATACGGAGGAGAGACTGACACCACGCTCGTCAGCGCTGCCTTGCCGCCGACGACATATTACGAGACTTCTCGAACGGCTGGTCACCTCTGACGCTGAGACGACGTGTGCGGAAGGTGTGGGGGCAGTGTGCAATGCACGCTCGGCGTCCATTCTATGCACGTGCCCCGCACAGCCTGTCTCAGCATTTTTCTGTTTAGACAAGCAGATCTGTATATCCAGATTTTACTACTGCAACGTGGACTTCCTGTATTAGGAGTCCATGTCATTCGAAGTGGCGAGGATATGAGAGGGGAACGCGAAGTACGCGTAAGAAGGAATTCAAGTGACAATGGGAAAGCAATGGTGCCCCGCGCCATGCGATCTCGTTATGCTAGCTAATTATGAATGTTTCTAGGAGATGTTAACTACCAGTTCCAGTCAGCGTAGAACTACTCCCTGATAATAGCGGATATGACAATTGCTGGCACGATGGCCGTAAATCCGAGACAATTGTTTGGAAATAAAAAAACGCACCGTGGTCACGGGCGTGGTCTATCCCGTTTTCTAGGCGGCTGCACCATTTCCTTAGCGAAACCCAAATTTTTGCCTAATATATTTCGCACAAACTAGCGATGGCTACATTAGTTTGAATATGCAATGCTTTATTCGGGCTGCCACGGTGGCTCATTGGCTGCGGTTCTCGACTGCTGACCTGAAAGACGCGGGTTCTATCCCAGCCGCAGCGGTCGCATTTCGATGGAAGTGATATGCTAGACGTTCGCTGCTGACCTGAAAGACGCGGGTTCTATCCCAGCCGCAGCGGTCGCATTTCGATGGAAGTGATATGCTAGACGTTCGCTGCTGACCTGAAAGACGCGGGTTCTATCCCAGCCGCAGCGGTCGCATTTCGATGGAAGTGATATGCTAGACGTTCAAGTAATGTGCAATGTAAATCCACGGTAAAGAAATGCAGGCTGTTGAAGACATCTAGAGCCCACCACTACAGCTTCGTTCACAGCCTGAGTCGTCTTGGGGAATTTAGCCTCATAAACCAAAACAAACCGTAACATACTCTTTTGCCTCGGTTTAAACGCAGTAATATACATAATATTGTGAACAGTAACAGACAAGGTGCTTAAATACAGCGAGTTGTAATCATTAATAAAAGGTAAGGAGAACGAAAAAACGAAGCAACCAGTAAATGCGTTCTATTATTCCGTAGACGCGCAGTCACTTGGGATTCCCATGAAGAAAGATGGCAGAGCTAAGTTTAGCCGATTAATAAACGACAGCTGATTAATGAGCTTATGAATGCGATTAACTAGAGCGGCGGCAGCAGCTTTTGCGCGGTCTTCCGAGCGTGAGCTCTTTCGAAAAACACTGTTCTGCGCCTGGGGACAGGAAGGCTGTCGTTAGAGGCCATCGCAAGTCCTGGCACTGCCAAGCACGAATCCCCTCTCTGCCGCTTACGCCGTTCGTGTTCATAAGTAGCATTCACGGTGCGCCGATGCTCAGTGTGATCCCGGCATCGATCGACTTCGCACCTGGCACAGCGTATGGCCACCGCTGGGTGTCACGCACGTGAACACGACATCGTTTTTTTCTACTGCGACTCAGCCGTAGTACTGGCAGCAATGCAGATTCCTGCTGCGCACGACGGTTGCGCGTTTGACTCGAACCCCTGCTCCGCACCATGTGCTGCCAACCTCGAGTTCAGCACTGGCTGCTCTTCGGCTCTTGGAAATGACGTCATACCAGGTGTGCTCCTGCTTTAACGGACTACGCGTGGAGCCACATGAAAAGGGCTCCATAAAACAGCTCTTTCTGTGAGACAAAAGCTAGTGGCGCTGTTTTCATTAGTGACTGTTAAATTCCGCATATTAATCGCGTAAAACAAGCTTTGAATATAAACAGTGTTATATGCCAGATTTCCTTAAAACTTTGTGATCCAGCATCCAGAGAAGGGTTGAAGCCACAGATATTTGTCGGGCTCTTGTATAAAGAAAGACGAAAGATGCCATAAAGCGCAAACTGCTTTCTGGGACAAAACTCGCTAACAAAGATCACACCAAAAATGCGAAAGAAAAACCAAAGCGACGATAGACAAGATTAACTCAAGCGATTAATTTTACCCCTCCGTCAAAACCACAAAATAAATTTTTTCAATCACTTGCGTTTTCACAACCACCTATGAGCCTCCTTTCGCTTGGGCCCAACTGCTTCCTCTCTGGTGATTATTCACGCTTGAGATTTATCACCGCTTCTCTATTACATGACCGTCAGTAAAACGAAGTTTTTCTGATTCATCCACTTCGCATTCAGTGTGCTGCTCACATTACTTTGCAATCATAGTTTATTCAGCATGTGACTCCCTATTGATAAGTGGAAAACCAGCGGAAAGGAAGCGTTGACAAGCTGGAGAAGTACACAGGACCTGCGTCAGAATTATCGCCTACCTCTCCTGCAAAGCCCGGTTTTTATTCCCAATGCATAAAAAACGATCTTCCGCCCCAGGACGTCATTAGTTTATTTGGTTTCCAGCGCTGTACTGTGTACTTCTCCTGTTTGTAGACGCGTCCTTTCCGCTGGTTTTCCACTTACCATGCACAAACTGGCCCAACAAGCAACGCTTCTTCAAGACTCCCTATTGGTTCAGTGTCTCTAGTATTCTTTTCCTATACAACATGTACTTTTATAAAGGCGCCTGTTTTCGCATTGCGACATCACCAGGCACTCGCTATGCCTAATATATGTAGTGCACCTTTCCCTTTGTTTCCTTTTCGCATTTCCCGGCTTCACCTCCTGCTTGTTTGTGGAAACACGCAATCTTGGGCAGGAACCCTCTAAACAGAAAAGAGTGAAAAAGGAAGTGAACTGTCGTCTATCGCATGCTCTTTTATAAAAGGGTGTGCACGAGAGGACAGTGCCCTCTCTCTTCAGTCCCATATAGGTGTATTCGTGTTTAGAGCGAATGAAAACTAGACTGCTCCTATGTATGCCTTGAACACCACACACGGCTGAGAAGACTGCGCTTGAAACAACTTACAGCTCTAGATTGTTTCGATCGCAAGGAAAACAGACGAAAGCAAGCATGTCCCGGTGCAACTATATTTTGCATCTAGCCCTGACACCTTCCGCTGCATGGTTTATCATGTTGACAGCACAAGTCCTCCGGAGGAGGTGCGCGCAAACATTCGCTGTTCCTCTCACGTAGTGCTGCAAGCACGACCTATGGGGCGCCGGGGCTCATACCTGCTCGTTCTGCAAGGCCCGTTGATTGTGCCAGAGTACCTTACCAACTACGGTGCGATCATCAAACTACAGCCCTTCCGATGTCATCATATTTTTTCTTATCATTACCATAAAATAGGACATATGTAGAATTACCTGCCCTAATACTGCTGCTGTGGTCGACATGAATGAAACAACAGTCCTTTGCAAATCGCCGGACCATGACATTCGCTCTCCCGCTTGTCCAAAGAAGAAGCACGCGAAGAAATTGCACAACCCATTTATAAAAAGGAATATTCCTACAAGTAACCGCTTTGCTGCTCTCGCATTTGACGACAACGACTTCACTGGACTTCCTTTACCTTACTCCGTTGCATACCATACGTCTTCTCAGCAGCGTTCATACGCACAAGCGGCTCACTTTCGTGGATCAAATGGTACACCTACACGCCCAGTGCATCCATCATATGTAGATCTCACAGATGAAGACACAGCTTTAAAAAATGCCATCGCAGAGGCTCTCCGCCGTCTAGACGAACTCGCCCAGCGCCGGGAACAGCGTCGTTCTCATTCCTATCGAAGATTACTAATCACTCGAGAGCAATCTTCACAGGAATCATTTCCTATAAGCACTGGGCCACAAACAGGTGCCGGCCACCCGTTAACCGTGACTACTCAGAAAGTGGATAAAATATTAGCGCTCATGAAGCAGTTGACCTCCCTCAACGTAGAAGCTGTTCGGCCTCGCCATGGACAGCGGATCGTCTACAGTGGTGCAGTGGAACTGTCGAGATTTTGCTAACAAGGCCTCTGAGGTGAGCATCTACCTTCGTGACGGAAAGCTGATCGCACGGGGAATTTCTGTTGCAAGAACAGAAGTCTTCCACGCCTTTCATGATTCTGCGCATAGTTTTCACCCTCTATCCCTGTTGCATCGCCGTTGCATCGTGTCCTCCCTGAGCTCAGGTAAATCTGCAATTTATATTCAAAGTTCAGTTCCTCATACACCGCTAGACCTTTCACGGTGGTGCAACACATTTCAAGAGGTAGTCGCCCTTCTTGTTATACCTGCACGCACCCCTATTTTTTAGCTGTTATATCCGGTCCTTTTTTTGCAAGCCACTCTAGGTAACGTGACACTTCGTTGTAGCAGGTATGCATATTATATCCGATTTATAGTTAGGACATACTATGACATTCGTTATATTCGGTATTTATTAACTACAATTGCGACGTACTACACCGGCATCAACTTAAAAAAAAATGGTGTGGTTCAACTACTCCTGAACCTGCTGAGAGAGAGAAAGCTACGGTGCATCCGACAACTATAAGCGGCTTGGCATCTGTAGCGATGAGTGCGTTTCGGACACTGGATAGGCAGCGCACCCACCGTGCCACCCTGGTAGGTGGCAGTTAATGGCTGACCGCGAGAGTTTGCTCGCCGAATGAACGCTGGGCCCACTGCAACAGTGCCGCGTGTCTGCCACAACGTTGTCAGCGCTAACGCATGAAGCCCACATCTCTGTCTCATCACCCTACTTAACTATCAGTGCGATTCAGGCGTCCAGACCCAGGGAGCCAGTTATGCGCTCTTCCTTTCCCTAAAATCACCGCAGTGTAAAACGTTATCATTACCAACGCCAAAAACACAATGAATGCCGATGGTCTATGGCTTCAGTGGCGCGTTTCTACCACAACGTTTTCAGTGCCAACGCACGCAGCTCACATCTGTCGCTACCGCCACATAGCTTAAAGCACGACTGAGGTGTCCACTGTTCAAAGGGGGCAGTTATGCGCCTTTCCTTTGCTTTCAAAGCTCAAGGTTACTTGAATGTCGAATTTGCACGGCACGCGATTGAAGCACGAGGACCTGTAGACCTTCTCCTAACATTAAATTTCCCAACCAGACAGACTTCTGTCGAATGTTTTCTTTTGAACCTGTAGAGGAGCTTTCGCTTCCATAATTAGCACACTTACTTCACGACTACAACGTCACCTGACTTCCTGTATCACGCTCTGCGGACAACTTCGGGCTACAGATTCTGCGGACAACTTTCCGTCTCCTGAACCATATAATGATTTCGCATTAATAGCCGCTTCGACTGCGCAGCTTCACGCTAGTGACAAAGGGGTGTGTCATCGAGCCGTGACGAACTCGGCAGCAATGATTCAGACTCAGCTTTGCTAGTTCCGGTATTTACTCCTATGGTCTAAACTTCAGGATTCGGCTGCGTTTGTGCGCACATGCTCGTTACTCCCACCAGTCGCTTCTAGCGCGTTAGGGAAAACGGTGGTGGTGGTGAGAAACTTTAATACTCAAAGAGAGTTTGAGGGTCAGAAAACCCCGCTGCATGTTCGGTATCCTCCGTCCGGGACACCGCCCGACGAGGCCCCGTCTCGCGCCCGCTTTACTAGAGCCCTTTGGGACTCCAGTGTGGAGCAGTTGAGGATGGCAGTCTCCCATGGCTCTCGGGTGGGGGTGGGGGAAGGGGGAAGGTGAGGATTCTGAGTACATGCCCACACCATGTGAAAGATATCGCAGATCTCTACACAGTGCGGGCAGCGCCCATCCCCAACCCAACCCGGGAGGACTGGGAGGCGATCCTGCTCGGCTGCCACGACTTACAGGCCCAACAAGCCTTAGTCGGGCGCGCCCGGGCGGCGGCCACCGCCACTGGGGTCCCATACTAGGGACCTCCACCTAGTGTTTGTAAGGATCGGTCCCTTACGGGCTGATCCAAACATACCTCCTGTTCATTCTTAATAAATGTTTTCACCACCACTATCTGTGTTCGGATCGAACTGTTTTGCTATGGCAGGACAGAGAAGAGTTCTTGTCTGCAGGCGCCGCAGAGTTCGCTCCTCCGCCTTACTCAGCCCCTTGGCAGGTGCCGGGTAGAGACGGTGGCTGTTGCAATAATGAATTAGGATTTCGCGGAACCGCAGAAGCTGTTTATGAGCTTCTGAGCCAGGAGAGCTAGGATGAGGAGCCCGGTGTGTGAGCGCTCGGGCGGTCGCATCAGCGGCCTTTTTTGCCTCGTAGTCCCTGGTGGCCAGGAGCCCAGATCACTTTTCTGCGAGTTGGATCGGCGGGAGCACGTCTTAGAATTTGGGAGGCAAGAGGTGATATTTCCCCTGCAAGGTAATGTTCACAGGCCACGCGAGAATCTGTGATAACCGTTCTCGATTTTGGATCGGCGGCAGCGAGCTAGTCAGAAGCCTAGTAATTAGTCGAATCACGTACAGCCTACCCTACCAGTGCCTAAACAAAAACGAAATACAACAAGCGGATGCCCTGCTACGCAAAGGGTATAAGACAGCGCTCCGACTACCACGCAACACGTCTACAGAAAAACTAATGGCCCTGGGATTACATAACACCTTTGAGGAGCTACGAGAGGCATAGCTTGAGTCGCAAAAACTCAGGCTGTTGCAAACATCGACTGGAAGAGCGTTCCTGCAGAGGCTCGGATGCCGCGAGCAGATGCGAGAAATGTCGAGGACGGCAACGATCCCCGACGAGCTTCGCAAGACCCTCAAGGTAGCGCCAATACCAAAAAACATGGATCCCAACCTCCATCGAGGCAGAAGAGAAGCGAGGGCCGAATTCATCGAGAAAACATACGCTCCTCAAGCCACGACCGTGTATGCAGACGCGTCTTGGAGAGGAGGAGATACCAAAATCGCTGTAGCGGCGGTGGTCGATTCGTCTTTACGCAAAATGACCAGCGCGTCTCTCCGAGGCTGCACAGCTGCAGAGTCCGAGGAAGAAGCCGTTGCTCTAGCGGTGACGGAGGGCTATAGAACCGGGCGGTCACTAACAATACTCACGGACTCTCAAACAGCCTGCCGAAAATACATGAATGGCAGAATAGGTCGTCACACGCTCCGTATACTCCTCGCAGCGAGCGACAGAATTAAAAACCAGGAAGAACAAAACGACAAGATCCCGCACAAAATTGTGTGGGTACCGGGGCACACGGGGGTGGCAGGGAACCAAGAGGCCGACAGGATAGCTCGAGGATACATTACTTTCCGAGCATCCGACGAAACCGCGGAACTCGCGCCAGAGCCCAGGGAATACTCGGCCATACTGCAAAACTATAGAGGCAGAAGAATGCAATATCCCCCACCGCACAAATCTCTCAGCAGAGAGGAACCTGTCACTTGGAGACAATTACAAACAGGCTCTTTCCCAAACCTACATATACTAAACAAAATGCACCCTACGTTATACGCGGACAAATGTCTCTGGTGCGACGAAAAACCTACTCTACATCACATCACATTGGCCTGCCGAAACATAGACGTGGTCCCCAAAATACAAAACCCGAGTGCGGAGCAGTGGGAGACTCTGCTGTCCAGCGACCGCTGTGAAGACCAACAAGGTCTGGTACAGCGAGCTCAACGGGCGGCAGTGGCCAGCGGAGCCCTGGACTGAGGGCAACCGACCATTGATTAGAGGCGGACGACTTCGACAGAGAAGGCTCCTGGGGTCCACCCCCAGACGTCTCTGAAGATGCCCCCCAACCGCAGGAAAAAGCCTTAAAAATAAAGTTTTCCCTTCCCTTCCTTCTGCTGGAGGAAGCAACATGAGCACCATGCAGATATGTCTTGTCGCAACCGCCGCAGCCAGGGGCGGATTTAGTGCATAAACCTGGTGTAAGACCACTGAGCGACTGCGGTGCATTCTTACTTCGGCATAGTCTAGAAGCCCGAGGGTTAAAATCACAAGTGATGTCACTAACCGCTTAGCGGACTTGGATGAGCCTGATTCGTCTTAATCTGACCATCTCATCTGGCTCCTGACGAGTCCAACTTGTCGTGCCTCGTCTGCACATTTTGTCCAGTTTTTAGCGAGTAACGCTCGTCGAAAGCAATCCCCTTGTGTTAAAGGTATGGGGCTTCTTTGTTTTGTAGAAGGGCGGATGTTTCCTTGTACTAAAGGACGATTTAGTAAACGTGCGTGTCTGTTAGGGTTTAAATACTGGAGGCGACATCAGCCCACCGAGCAAAGCATGCGCACTAAATCACTATAATGACAGTGCACGGTCGCAGCGGCTACGAAAGCTCCAAACACCAATGCTTTTAGCGGCGCCAACGGCTCAACAGCTGCTTTGAACAAAGCCCACCGAGCAATTCATGCGAACTTGATCACTATAATGACAGTGCACAGTACCAGCGGAAAGTTCCAAACACTGAGGCTTTTAGCGCGCCAACGGCTCAACAGCTGCTTTGAACAAAGCCCACCGAGCAATTCATGCGAACTTGATCACTATAATGACAGTGCACAGTACCAGCGGAAAGTTCCAAACACTGAGGCTTTTAGCGCGCCAACGGCCCAACAGCTGCTTTGAAAAAAGCCCACCGAGCAATTCATGCAAACTTGATCACTATAATGACAGTGCACAGTACCAGCGGAAAGTTCCAAACACTGAGGCTTTTAGCGCGCCAACGGCTCAACAGCTGCTTTGACCAAAGCCCACCGAGCAATTCATGCGAACTTGATCACTATAATGACAGTGCACAGTACCAGCGGAAAGTTCCAAACACTGAGGCTTTTAGCGCGCCAACGGCTCAACAGCTGCTTTGAACAAAGCCCACCGAGCAATTCATGCGAACTTGATCACTATAATGACAGTGCACAGTACCAGCGGAAAGTTCCAAACACTGAGGCTTTTAGCGCGCCAACGGCCCAACAGCTGCTTTGAAAAAAGCCCACCGAGATATTCATGTGCACTTGATCACTATAATGACAGTGCACAGTCGCAGCGGCTACGAAAGTTCCAAACACATCAGGCTTTTAGCGGCGCCAACAGCCCAACAGCTGCTTTGAGCAAAGCGCTTCCAGAAATGTTAGCGTCGTTCAAGATGTGCCCCATCGGCAACGTGCGAATGCAAGGCATATAACGCATTGCGAAGGTACCGCCTGCATGGAGTCGTGTCTACAAAACTGCGCATTTTAGTCTCACTGGCGCCCACTAGGCGGCACTGAATGCACTTTTCACTTAACTGTTTACTATGTGGTGTCCGTGCTTGTGCATTGTGCTATTAAAGCGCAGGGAGCTATTTCTGTGGTATAAAATAATAAAATTTAGAGGACGCTTAAGCTTAAAGAGTTGGACGCGACAGCATGTTGCGGCGTTGCCAAGGAGTCCACGGAACGCCATCGCCCGTTGGGCTCGGCGCCTTTCCCAAAGGAAAGGAAACGACACCTGTCTCTCATATCTCGGTGGACACCAGAACTGCGCCGTAAGGGAAGGGAAGTGCAATGGAAATTGGTTTTAAAGAAACGAAGATCTCTCATATCTCGGTGGAAACCCTAACCTCGCCGTTAGGGTCTTAAGGAAAATGAAATGTAAATTGGTTTCAAGGAAAGGAAATACGCCTGTATCTCATATCTCGGTGTACACCCGAGAGGAATGGACACTACAGTACATGTCTCTAAAGCACCCTTCGAAGAGAACGCCGTAATCACTATACGCGCTTTTGTTCATTAAAAACTTTCGTATTGGCGTCGCAGAGTGGTTAGCGTGTTCGTCTCGCACTCCGTAAGGCCCTGGTTAGTTTCTCCAACTCGATCAATTTTCTACGTTTTATTATTAATGCATCTGGGAGTTTTCACTCACGGCCAACGCCGCCGACAACGTCATCAGATTTTCTGCTTGTGAACAAACCAGCGCAAAAAAAACACAACGGAAAAGAAAAAGGCGGAACACGACGGACAGGAGCGCTGATTTTTTATGCGAAGCATATTGCTAGAGCTACCACTCACGCCGTCGCCGTGGGACCCCCACGTGACACCGTGACGTCACACCACGTGACATCGGATGAGAGAGCCGGCCTCCACCTCGCGCCGTCGCCGTGGGACCCCTAGCCGTCACGCCACGTGACATCGGATGAGAGAGCCGGCCTCCATCTCGCGCCGTCGCCGTGGGACCCCTAGCCGTCACACCCGCGCATTCCCGCGCATTTTGAACGCGCGTTCACACTCGGTGTAGGTGAAACGCTCGCTCCACCGGGCAGGCAGACGCGGCTTCCGAGGCAATCCAGGCGCTCACCCAACGCGCGTCTCGGGGTTAGTCGGCGTTCCGCTGTAGCCATGCCGTTGTCTTCCCCCACGACGAAGGCTTCTAGTGGTTGTATTAAAATGACCAAGTATTCAACCAAGGAAAGCCATGTATTACCAAGCCTAGCCACTAATATGCTTCGCATTCCCCAGGCTTAGCCAAGCTGAGCCTCAGCAATTTTTTTGAACGACATTCCTTTTAACCAACTTAGAGTGGGCTGAGTCAAAAGGAAGTACCGGCTTCTTTTCCCTTGGCTCATAAGACCAGCATATGTGATCACACTTGAAATGAAGGCCCAATTCTAAAAATCTCAAGAACCCATTATTCGGAAGTTCATGTGTAAGGGTTAACGAAGATAAGCATTCTAAGAAAATGGCCAATGTTTTCGAGACCTCAACTTGTAAGGTATCCTGATTACAATCGAGAAAAACGAGAAAGTCGTCTACAAAACGAAAAATCTTGGTCGCTTTTGTACCCTCCAACCGACTGTTCACGTTTTTATCAAGTTTGGCTAAATACAGGCTGCCTTTTTCTTGTCCGTTGTGTTTTTTTGCGCTGGTTTGTTCACAAGCATGTCCAACCAACTAGCCCAACAACAAGTGTTGCTCAGAGTTTCTGCGACACGGGGCCCTTAACGCTGTCGCGTTAAAAACAGTATGGTTACATTATACTGCGCTGAATGAGTAAAAAGTTGGTTTTGAGGGCAGGAAATGACGCAGTAATTGTCCTACATATCGCGCCATCAAAGAAGGCATAAAGGAGGGATTGAAAGAATATAGGAAGAAAGACATGCGGTCGTAGAGGACTCCGGAATAATTACAACCATGTGGGGTTCTCGTCAATCTGGCTACGGCGCACCTGCCGGCCCACCGGGATGGTGTCGCCGGCGTGAAGCATGCCCTGTACGCCAATGACATCAGCCTATGGACCATGCAGGGCAGCACAGGGGACATTGAAACCAGCCTGCAAACAGCGGCGACAATAGTAGACCGCGACGCCCGCCGCTGCGGTCTTCAATGTTCCCCTGAAAGACTCGCAGTTTGTGCATCTCCGCCGCTCACAAATGTGCGCAACTACAATCTCTTTCTCGTGAGAGTGGTCCCATACGCGAAACTGACGAGATACGGGTACTCGGACTCTAGATACCCAAACACAGACGGCCAGACATTACATTGGCCAAACTCCGTAAGGTGGGTGACCCGGTGGGCCGCATTGTACGCCGGGCTTCCAAAAAACTCGGTGGTTTACGAACTAAAGATGCCTTGCGGCTGGCAAACGCCTTCGTAACTAGTCGAATGCTTTATTCGACTCCTTATCTTCACCTACGGAAACAAGAGGAGGATGCACTTGAGGTCATCCTCCTCAAAATTGTTAAACGTGCCCTTGACCTCCCCATCACTACTTCAAACAGCTGGCTTATGGCCCTCGGGGTGGTGAATACTTGCCGGGAGCTCCGCGAGGCGCTACTTACAAACGAGTACATGCGCTGGTCGATAACGGAGTCGGGTCACCGCCTTCTTGCTCGACTTCATATCCAACACACCACCCCCATGGAAGACAGGTTTCACATCCCAGAACTGTGGAGACGTGCCCTCCACGTGTGACCTCTTCCAGCCAACATGACACACGAAGACCATAATGGTCGGCGCTTGGCACGAGCGCAAGCCCTAGCCCGGCAATATGGAACAAAACAGGTGTATACTACGTGGACGCCTCCGGCCCTCATCACGGGGGATGGTACACTGCCGCGGTAGTTCCCAACAGCAACTCAGTTAATGGCCTCAAGTTCAGAGCCCTCAGTGCAACACAAGCAGAAGAGGTCGCGATTGCTGTCGCGCCGGTCGGAACGTCGAACAAGGCTGCACTCCTTTCCTAGCCTATCGAATCTACCAAAATTGCATACGGGATACGGACCCCGCACACCGTTGTCTTCTATGGGCCCCTGGTCATCAGGGGTTGGAAGGAAACGAGGCAGCAGACGCAGCCGCCAGCGCGGTCTCTCACCGGGCTGTTTTCTCCTCCACACCCGATCAGGAACCCGATTTTAATCCCGTCTATACGTTCAAAGATATTACAACCTATTCTCAAGATAGTGATCGCCTTTACCCTAGTCCATGTAAAGGCCTTAAGAAGGCGGATGAGCAGCTCCTTCTCCGTCTTCTTACCAATACATTGCTGTGCCCGGCAGCCCTGAAACATTTTGACCCCTCATTTAGCGGCAGCTGCCCGCACTGTAGTGCGGTGTCTTCGGACACCTATCACATGGTGTGGCTTGCCCCTCCAACCCGGCCATTCCCCCATGCCCAACCCAATCCGGGAGGACTAGGAGGCGACCCTGATCGGCTGCCACGACTTACAGGCCCAACAAGCCTTAGTCGGGCGCGCACGGGCGGCGGCCACCGCCACTGGGGCCCAAACCAGGGAACTCCATCTAGTGTTTGTAAGGATCGGTACCTTATGGGCTGAGCCAAACATACCTCCTGTTCCTTCTAAATAAATATTTTCACCATCACCACCCACCATAAGTTGCAAACGTTCGTCTTGACCGGGAATGTGATCCTCATTTTGTTTAAGACACTAAATTCCTTTTAGCTGCATAACTTCTGCGCGATACACTGTCGCCCTAGCGCCTCCGACATGGCTGGTAGCCGCGGCGTTAGGCACAGTGGCGCCTCGCTGGAGTTAGGTTTGCGAAGCGCTGCAAAGGAAAAACCTTCAAATAGCCGCAATTTTATCCAAAATGGGCACACCTGGATAAAATTGGTATCCAGTTTGTCCACATGATATCAGGGATGCGATGAACACAATCTCAGCAGAATTACAGGCGAAAGTTTCGTTCCAAACACCGATTTCCACGCAGTCCACATGCCTTATGTTCAACTGCGCCGAGTGTTACGGTGGCGTCCCGGCCGAACCTAAACCTGGCTCGCCATCGCCAACTCTACGTCAAGGACCAGCACCGGCCCAAGGACCTGCTTGGAAACCAAAGCCGCTGCCGCGGCTTCATCCCGAAGACATCGTTATCATCCTGAAGCCCCGGGTGACCGTCGCTCTGAAGGATGTCTTTCAACATGGTGAGCTGGGAGCAGCGTTCGCGGCCTACCTGGGCGCCAAGGCCGCAGCATCGCTCAGCCTGCTCCCCACATGGGAGCAAAACCTGATCGTGGCAGGCACCCGAGAGCCGCACGTCGCAGACAAGCTATTGCGGGACTTCGAACTAACAACACCGAAAGGCCAGCTCTCTATGTACGGCCAGTTGAAGCTCACTGGTGACGTGTGCCGCGGCGTCATCACCGTGGCCAAGCACGAGACCAGTGAGTCCCTGCAAAACAAGATCCAGTGGCCTGCTGGAGAGCTTGCCGATATCCGCAAGCTTGGAAAATCAGACGTCGCGGTGCTCACCTTCGTGGGCAAAGTGGTGCCGCGATACGTTCATTACAACTCGGAAGTCACCCTTGTGCGTACATATAAGAAAACGATCCCGGCCTGCGTGCGGTGCGGCACCGTGGGACACCGAGCGGACACATGCCCCTGCCCGGATCAAAAGTGTGGCCTTTGTGGCAGTGCGGTGTCGACCATCGACGGGGTGAAGACACCGCATGAGTGCACACCGTCCTGTGCAGTCTGTGGGCAAGCCCACGCCACCAACTCCCGGGACTGCACGGGGAAATTCAGGCAGCTCAAGGTGCCCGGCCGCAAGACTAGGCGCCCAGAGCTCCCTGGAAAACAGCGACCTGGCCGGCAGGCAAGTCATCCCAATTCAGGTGCCGGTGGCGGAACGCCGCGTGGAGCTGACGGCATCGACAACAAAACGTCATCATCATCATCCTCGGTGAAGTCACCACCCGGGAACAAGACTACGCCCCCACCGCCACCGCCCAGCGGCAGGGACGCTGGCCACTTCCCGGCGCTCAAGACAAATGGCGCTGCCGGCGCCCGGGCATCAGCGTCTCAACACGGCAAACAACAGGTGAGCAGCTGGGCTGAGATCGCCTCCTCCTCCTCCCATTCCCCCTCCTCCCCAGTTACCGTCTCCGCACTCGATGCGGAATACAAAAAACAGATCGACGTGCTCCGGGCACAGAATGAGCTTTTGCTCAACAAAATTCAAAATTTAGAATCAAAATTGGCGTCCGCCGCTCCGAGCCCGCAGAACTCAGACGCAATGGAGAGCGACGCGGAGATCTCGCCTGCCCTCGTGACAGCCATCTCCGCGATGGAGGAGCGCTTAACCTCTAAATTACGATCTATGATCGAGACCGCCATGGCCCAAATTTTGACCAAGGTCAAATCTGCCATCCCCGCGGTAGTATCAAAACACATATTGGACAACCCCCGCCTCCTCCGTCGGACGGGGCCCATTGGGGACGTATCCCGTCCTTCAAAATTCAACCGTCTGATTATTGATTCGGACAATGAGGACAGCTGCCCCGCTCCTTCCGTCATCACCCCCTTGATGGCGCAAGTAGCTGGCTCTGAGGCAGCCAATCCCTCCTCCTCCCCCCCAAGAATTTTAAATCATGGCGAGACACCTTAATCAAAGGAGTTCCGCCATATCCAATTCGGCCGTGTCAACTTCAATAACACAGTGGAACTGTAGAGGCTTTAAGGACCGCACTAAGCGGGCCAATTTCCGCCTCTACCTTGAAACTTTCGAGTCCTTACCAGCCGTGGTTGCCCTCCAAGAGCCAGGCCTGGGCGCCACAATTTCAAATTACACGACGTTCCAACAGGACCCCGCGTCTTGTCTTCTCGTTCACAAAGACTACACAGCCAACCTAGTGGATCTCGACCTCCAACTAGAGTACTCTTATGTAATGGTGACCCTCCTACCAGTCCGCCGCAGGGACCCACCGTTGCATATACTCAACGTGTACTGCTCTCCCAAACTAAAGCGAGTGACTTTTGCGGACCTCTTTAGCCGCGCGCTAAGAGTAGCGGGCCGCGATCCCCTGCTGATTGTGGGCGACTTTAACGCTCCCAGTCAGCAGTGGGGGTATCGCAAGGAGGAGTCGCGCGGGCGTAAGCTGGCGGAGCTTGCGTCCACGTTGGGCCTCACCCTCCACACGGACCCTGTCCACACAACCCGGCTAGGAAATTCCGTGACACGGGATACGTGTCCGGACTTAACCTTCACTCACAACATACGACACGCAGACTGGCTCAACACCGAGGAGACCCTCGGTAGCGACCACTGCATCATTAACACTACACTACGCACACGCCCCCTCAAGCGTCCAAGAACACAAGCCCATATCCCAGATTGGACGAAATTCAGGCAAAATTTTAACTCACTTGATAATACACCCATTTCCGCGCAAGGCTACACAGCATGGTCCCAACAGCTGCTGGCACACCTTTCCTCGCATGAAACACACATCCAGCTCTCAGAGGCGGTCACGAACGTGGATAACCACCTTCTACACCTCTGGGAAGCCCGTCGCAGCCTCGTCCGCCGTTGGCGACGGCAGAAACACAATAGAAAGCTTAAAGCTCGAATTGCCGAGCTTACCCAGAAAGCGGCAGAGTACGCGGCCCAACTCGCCGACTCCAACTGGGTAGATAGATGCAACACGGCCGCGCGACAAATGTCCAGCCGAAACACGTGGCGTCTCTTTCGAGCCCTAATCGACCCAACCCAAACACGATCCGAAACACAAAAACATTTGCAGCGAGCACTGCACGCTTTTCCTGGCAACACGACTCAACTGGCACAGAAACTTCGGGACCAGTATCTGTGTACAGCCCAAGACCCCCGTGGATCTGCGTACTCTTATGCAGGCAGAGAGAACACGGAGCTGGATCAACCTTTCCAGCTCCATGATCTGCGGGCGGCTCTCGCCAAAATGAAACGGGGCACTGCGCCAGGACGGGATAAGGTCACCGTCAAGCTTTTGACGAACCTTCCCGACTTGGCATACCAGTCCCTCCTGGAATACGTAAATGCGATTTGGCGCGGGGACACCCCCCTGCCAATCGAATGGAAAACGGCTTTGGTCACATTTATTCCTAAAGCTGGCAAACCAATTGACACAGACAACCTCCGCCCCATCTCTCTCACCTCATGCGTGGGCAAACTAATGGAGACGTTGGTGCGGGATCGGTTATCTACATATCTTGAACACAAACAAGTCTTTGCGAGCACCATGTTCGGATTCCGCCCACACAGATCCGCACAGGATGTCCTCCTGCAACTCAATCGGGAAGTCCTTGACCCCCTCGAATGCCCCCATAATGACCGGGTAGTACTCGCCTTGGATCTTAAAGGGGCATTTGACAATGTAACACATGAGATCATACTCACTAACCTAAGTCACACCGACTGTGGCCTCAACACATTCCAATACATAAGCCAATTTTTAATGGATCGTCAATCCTACATTCGAATTCAAGATAGAGACCATGGTCCTTACCTACTCGGCACGCGGGGAACCCCTCAAGGCGCGGTACTTTCCCCGCTGCTCTTCAATCTGGCCATGATGCACCTGCCGGCCCAGCTGAGTGGTGTCGCCGGCGTGCAGCACGCCCTGTACGCTGATGACATCACTCTGTGGGCCACGCAGGGCAGCACAGGAGACATTGAAACCAGCCTGCAAACAGCGGCGACGATAGTAGACCGCTACGCCCGCCGCTGCGGTCTTCAATGTTCCCCTCAAAAATCGGAATTTGTGCACCTCCGCCCCTCACAGAAGTGCACAACTAAAATATCTCACTCTCTTGAGAGTGGTCCCATACGCGAAAGTGATGAGATACGGGTACTCGGACTCTACATCCACAAACACAGGCGGTCAGACACTACATTGGCCAAACTCCGTAAGGTGGGGGACCAGGTGGGCCGCATGGTCCGCCGGGTTTCCAACAAACGCGGTGGGTTACGAAGTAAGGATGCCTTGCGGCTGGCAAACGCCTTCGTAACTAGTCGAATTCTCTATTCGACTCCTTATCTCCACCTACGGAAACAAGAGGAGGACGCCCTTGAGGTCATCCTTCGCAAAATTGTTAAACGTGCCCTTGACCTCCCTATCACTACTTCAAACAGCCGGCTTATGGCTCTTGGGGTGGTGAATACTTTCCGGGAGCTCCGGGAGGCGCACCTTACAAACCAGTACACGCGCTTGTCGCTAACGGAGTCGGGTCGCCGCCTTCTTGCTCGACTCCATATCCAACACACCCCTCCAATGGAAGACAGGTTTCGCATCCCGGAACTGTGGAGACGTGCCCTCCACGTGCGGCCTCTTCCAGCAAACATGTCACATGAAGACCATAATGGTCGGCGCCTGGCACGAGCGGAAGCGCTAGCCCGATATTATGGCAACAAAACAGGTGTATACTACGTGGACGCCTCCGGCCCTCACCATGGGGGATGGTACACGGCCGCGGTAGTTCACAACAGCAACACAGTTAACGGCCTAACTTTTAGAGCTCGCAGTGCAACACAAGCAGAAGAGGTCGCGATTGCTCTCGCGGCCTCACATTCCAATTCAAAATACATAATCACCGACTCGCGAGGGGCCTGTCGGAACGTCGAACAAGGCTGCACTCCCTTCCTAGCCTATCGAATATATCAAAATTGCATACGGGATACGGACCCCGCACACCGTTACCTCATATGGGCCCTTGCTCATCAGGGGTTGGCAGGAAACGAGGCAGCAGACGCAGCCGCCCGCGCGCTCTCTCACCGGGCTGTTTTCTCCTCCCCATCCGATCAGGAACCCGATTTTAATCCGGTCTATACATTCAAAGATATTACAACATATTATCAAAATTGTCATCGCCTTTACCCTAGCCCATGTAAAGGCCTGAAGAAGGCGGATGAGCGGCTCCTTCTCCGCCTTCTCACCAATACTTTGCTGTGCCCGGCAGCGCTAAAACATTTTGACCCCTCCTTTAGCGGCAGCTGCCCACACTGTAGTGCAGTGTCTTCTGACACCTATCACATGGTGTGGGCCTGCCCCTCCAACCCCGCTATTCCCCCCATCCCCAACCCAACCCGGGAGGACTGGGAGGCGACCCTGCTCGGCTGCCACGACTTACAAGCCCAACAAGCCTTAGTCGGGCGCGCCCGGGCGGCGGCAACCGCCACTGGGGTCCCATACTAGGGACCTCAACCTAGTGTTTGTAAGGATCGGTCCCTTACGGGCTGATCCAAACATACCTCCAGTTCATTCGAAATAAATGTTTTCACCACCACCACCAGCAAGCCAACTAAGCATAGCGTTACCGCCACTTCAATGCTGCTGCCACTGCGCCCGTGCTGATTGCTTCCGACACGGCAGGCGTTCGCGCAGCTGGGCTACACCTGGCTTCATCAAACACCTCCAGGGAGATTTATGCAGTACCCACAATACAAAAGGAGTCTAATGGCCCCGAGAGCCATTCTTGGAATGTCAGAAAAAAAACGGAGCGGACACTTAAGCTCAGACTTAAGGGCATGACGTGATATCTCATTGGGTTTGTGCTTATACGCACTGAAATAGTTATTCCCTACTTCATATTCATGGATCTTTTGAAAGATAGAATAAAGGGCACACAAAAAATTCTGCTTTAGAAATGCAGCTCTCCTGCTCTTGCATTCATTTCGTCCTGCAATAGCCATGATTACAGAGTAGGACACCTGGGACTTCCTTAGTTAAAATTTGAGCAAATAAAGAGAACACGTAGTGTTAAAACCTGAAGAGAAGAAATAGAACGCCAACAGAAATGTCTATAAGAAAATGGTTACAAATCATCGAGGGTCAAACAGAAAAACAAAAAATGCAAATGAGAGGCAATAACGGTAGAAGAAACTAACAAAATCGTGACGGTGTAAAACAAAATAACATAAGTGCAATAACCTACTCATGGGCAAATACTCGGCGAAAAAGAAGTGTTAATATAAAAAAACGAGTTGTGCAGTTTGTTGGTATTATAGAAATGCAACTTATTTTTTTTGTTCCTTACCACAGCGCACCCGTTTCTTTCCAAATTCATATTAGTATAACGTGTACAAATTGCCAGAGTTACGTTTTATTAGAGGAATGCTCTGTTTTCCATGTTTTTTGGGGCGAGAAAATTAGCATAAAGACAATTTCTACGCAGTTTCAGAGAACTTTAGAGTCGAAACTACTTCACCTTTTCCAAATTGGCGGAAAATGGTTTTATGGGATTTTCATTTAATTTCATTTGATCAAAAGAAAGGCCCAGGAGGCGTCATCAAAACATTGCATTGTGTCATCACACATTTATGAAATTAACAACTTCGCAGGGATACGGTGGCCGCAGCTGGCAAAATGCAGGGTTAACAGGAGAAACATGGGAGAGGCCTTTGTCCTGCAGTGGGCGTAGTCAGACAGTGACGACAGGGATGTTTAACAATATCAACAGTCAAAGGGAAGAAAAATACAGCATGTGTGGTGTTTACAATTGGCATATACAGCGTTAGCATTTACATACCCAAGTAATATATGTATGAGTCATATACAGCGCAAGTATAAAAATCAGCAATAAAGTAAACGAGGTACAACAGCTCTCATTCGGGTCGGTACTCCTGCCTAATCAGTTAAGTGAAAAACCTGTCTCCAGATTCTTCATTGCTCACGATGCAAACAATACATTTATGCAGAAAATCCCTTCACTAATTCCATTCGCGTCCCAAAATTTCAGTTCACGTCCAAAAGCGACCCAGGCTATGTGGGACGCCGTGGTGGAGGGCTGCGGTTAATTCCGACCACGTGGGGCTTGTTATCGCACAATGACATCGCAAAATTCCCGCTCCTTAGCATATCGTCACCGTCGAAATGCGACCGCCGCGCTGGGATTGAACCCGCACCTTTAGGGTCAGCAGCCAAAAAATGCCATAGCCACTGAGCCACCGCGGTGCCGTAAGTTTAGGGATCTATGGTGCACAATTATGACTCTGCTTTCAAATTCGTCGGAATTGTATGCTAAACTACTGAATGAATGAGCAATTAGGCAATAGATACAAAATTTTGATGAAACTGGCGTGCCCTCTGCGACTGTCGGAGACCTTTTCTGAGCCTTGCAGATCTTATTCATAACAATGTATAAAAAGAGGCCTAAAAAAAGTGACGCAGTTTTAATTTTTTTATTTTCATAAATGTACAAAGACAATACATGCGGAGTCGCAGTTAGCCTGCTTACGCTCAATGTAGTTAGGTGTAAAGCACTCGGTCTAGCATACTGAAAACAAAAGCAATTTCACAATACCTTTGGAAATATTCTGGCTTAATTTTGGCAGCACTTAAATAACCTAACCCATACACTGCTTTTAGAGACATCACATTGAAGCTTTGGGACCAGTCACTCAGGCGCGACGGAAACGGCATACACCGGACCGATATTAACATGAAGCGCCGTATAGTTCCTTATTTCTGTTAAAAATCACATTTAAGGAGTTAATCTAATTACGCGGGTAGAGTTTGTAAGCTTTTATACCTAAACAACGCGACAAGTAGAAGTTTTTAAGGAAGCCCGGATGCGGGTAGCGCTCCTCATTTTCGTACTCTTATGCGCGCGTGGAAATCGTGCCTCTCTACGAATATCTTGCAGAGAAAGCCAAGAACCAGATTGCGTCGATTGAGATTTCAGGTAAAACAATAAGGATTTCCAGCGTGAGTGAAGACAATGCAATCATATAGCAATATATGACGTAAAAAGAGAAAAAAAAACGCGACCGAGTACTGCACTTTTAAAAGAAGAGTTTTCTTCATGGCCTCTGGTACTTCTAACGCACAGCATATATTTAGTCATAACAGAAACAATACCACACCAGATACCGCGAATGTTTTCGCATTCAGTGCAGCGAAACCTGTAGAGTGACTGTTAAACCAGCACTCCACGTGTTACGTTTTCTTTTACTCGTAAATGGCGCCTGGTTTGCGGCCCCCTTGCGTCTAAAACCCAAATCCTGAAGCCCTTACCTGAGACGTGATGAAATTCAGCGTTCAAGATATAGACTTCCGGCAACTTCTTTCCTGAAAATTTCTGCTTTTATTTTGAACGCTCTTACTTGTACTGCCAAGATTCGATGTCTCGACGGCTCAAAGTTGCAGCAAGCGAAAACCGCAGAAGGTCTGCATTCCACGGCTCCCCGCGTGCTTCAGAAAGTCTCCACTGAAAGGAAAGTGAATAAGAACGGAACATGGAGGAAGCGGCAGAAGCAGAAAAATGGAGGATAAAAACTTCATAGAAAAGGTAGGCTCCCGTGAGGGCAACAGGGTACGATGCGACCCGAATAAATCCCGAAAGGCTCCAAGCTCTTGTATAGACCTCGCCGTCCTCGCGTCGGCAGGAGATCAGACGACGACAACAGAATATAGAACAGTGAGCGAGAACAACTTGGCGAGGAAAGGTCGACAAGTGAGAAAGAAAGCACATGCGCGTCAGTTCTCGCTGTATTGGAATGCGTGGTAAGGAAGTTCTGGTTGGTGAAATCCGTAGGGATTTCACGAGAGATGGCTAACTGGAATGACCTTTCAATTCTCCTGAGAATACACAGATTTTTGCTCTACCTGTCATACAGGCAAAAGGCTGCATGAGCCCTTCAGAGCACGTGTTCTTTTTTCTTTTGGCTACCGATGAATTTGTATTAAGGGGCCAACCAAAAGGTCACGCTGACATTTTACTCGCTTCATATGTCAAGTACATATTTCGTTCAGGGCTAAAAGATGACTGTTTAAATAGCTAAGCACACACTAGGCCTACACAATGGGGTGACTGCCCGAGTTTTAACATATGCCAGTCTATTGTATCATTCTGCGTGAAATACAGGGTCAGAGGCATAGCGCATTCTTATCCTGAAATGCCACTTCTTCGTGCACCTGTCCACAAGGCGCGAGATTTTCTTGGAGCTTTGCAAAACACTGGCACCTGTACTGGCACCTGTTTGCCAGTCTCAGAAGAGGTATGTATAGTATAGAGGCGCTACTCTCTCCCTTGAATAGGAATTCCCTAATCTAACAAGAATTGTCCGTTCACTAATGATTCTGATTTTAGTTTCCATTCAAAAAGAGGTCCTGAAAGGAAAACAGCCTGATATCGCTTGCGCATAGCTGCTAAAATACCCACTCCATCTTTTCACCGGTTGTAGAATCGCGATAAGAAGCCAGCTCGTCGTTCTGTATATGAACGACCCTCGAAGGTTATTATTTTTCCTTTGTTGCATTCTTTCCGGCTTCGCAGGATTCCTTCCTCACCACTCCGTTCACAAGAGAAGAGCTGTAAATGATTCGCTCCTACACCACAAGTCAGTGTAGAAAAGAAAGCCAAAAACATTTAGACGACTGTCATTCGCAAAGAAAACAAGACTGCTCGCCATATATTACGTCAGCAAAAGGTCAACAGTGCCACCAGCAATCAGCTAACGAACGAAGCAATCGGCTGCCTGTAGCTGCCACCGTTGCTCTTTTATGCACTACCAAGCACACATCCGCAGAAACGTCCGCAGTGGAACACGCAAAGAAAAGCGAGTGATCTGGATTAATCGTTTCAGGCCGCCGCGATAAAGGCTCCCCTGACACGAACGTGCAGTTGGCTCGCTTCTGTCGCTGGCGCAATGGCGGCTGCCCGGAAGAGAGCCAGAGAATGGATAAAACGTGATCCAGCTAAGACGTAAAGAAGGCACACATGTTGTCGGTCGTCAGGCTGCAACGACGACTAGAGTGCGACTATTTCGGCGGCTCAGGGTCATCGGGCGTTAGCCTGGCTGTCGTTCTGGCCCACGCAATGGGGTAACCTGCACAATTATCATGATTTCTATGCAGGCATGTCGACATCGGTAGCACAGCTTCGGAGTTCTGCAAACATTCGACAGCCGCGAGAGTTATATGCTGGAGTGCGTATGACTTAAGTTGGCCTGGAATAAAAAAGTCATCCACTATAGTTCTCGAGGCATTCCACCTTTTTTACAGTATTCTTTCGTCTCAATAATTTGAAGTGGGATTATGTTATGAAGCACCTGAGTGTAGAAGACAGCCGGCACGCAAATGGCTGTGCATGGCACAATAATGTTCTGAGCCCGTGTTTTTAAACAAATGCTCAGAACTCAGTAGGCATAGCTACCATGCCTGCATGTCTGAATGTGCACTTTGGTTTGGAGGCCGGTATCGAACACGCCGTGCACTATCTGCCCTTTAGTACCTGGCACCCCTTGCACGGCACCTAAATATTTCACGTTCTCAGGAGTGACTGCGCTATATATAGGATTTTTGCTGCATGCACAGCTCATACTGTATGGAATCGTAGAGGCGGAGAAAGCAAGAAAAAGCGCATGAGTGTCATACCAGCTCCTCGCGTACCGAGTGCACAGCGCGAATGTTAGAGTAATGGGACACTAGCCGGGCCCAGCGCATGTAACAGGTTGCACGTGTGCAGAAAATCTCCAGGCCGAGCCCTTTGTGCGACGTTCATAGCGGACTGCGCAAAAGGAACAACGTCAGCCTGAACAGGCTCCGAATTACCACGCGGCATGATAGCACCTTGTCGCTAGTGAGGCAAAACGCAATGCCAGTGGTGAAGCACAGGATATGCGACAGTCCAAACAGTTTTGTTTAGCGAAATCAAAAATGGTGCGCAGCACGAGTGGAAAGCCACAGGTGTTCTGTGAAGACAGGCATCACCGGTTTGATCTTCTTGCATTAAAGGGACATCATTTTATTGAGCAGCTTCAAGAAGAATAAGAATAAAAAAGTCTCATCCTGCGTGACTAAGTATGTCGATTTTTTATTGTTTAAAAAATCAATTCTGTGGCTCTTTAAGCCCGTGTTGATATTTCCGAGGCTCTAAAAGGCGCATTTGTTGCCGAGAAAGTAAAAAAGTTTTTCGCGTCGCATGATGCACACTAGTGGCATCAAGGCGGGAAGCAACTCCATAATCCCTAGTTTGAAATCGAAGGCAGTGTAGGAAATCCTCAGGGATTCGTAAGACAAATGTCGAGTGTCAGTTGTTTGCTTACGAAACTAGCCACTGGTGGCGATACCAGTAGTCATGCCTCGTGAAAACTGCCTACGTTAATATAAACGGCTAGAATAACAGGCAAATTATTTCGGAACAAACTATATTTCAAACCAAACTTGCGTCTCGCAAAAATGAAACATCACTGTAAGGGCAATGAACAGAGTTCAAATGCATTGAATCCATAAGAGTCTATGTATTTTGCCACATTATTGTGGACAGCAACCAGAAAAAAAACTCTGTAATCCCAACCGGGTGTTTCCGCTGCAAAAACATACCCAGTGATGCCTTAGCGCCGCTGCGGTTTCGATCCTGGGTCTCGGCGGTCGAATTTCGATGGAGGCGAAATTCTAAACGCCCGTCTACTGTGCGATGTCAGCGTACGTTAGACAACCCCAGGTGGTCCGGAGCCCTTCACTACGTCGTCCCTCAGAGCCTGAGTCGCTTTGGGACGCTAAATCCCCTAACCCATAAGTACATAAGGTTGAAGTAGTGCACTACCACATTTCATCTAGCCGGAAGGCGCTTCACGAGGCTTAGGAGATATTCGGCAGAAGCACTTAAAACTGCCAAGTGCAAAATTTTTGCTCTCCCTGGGCGCATTGACACTCAGCCGCACACACATCAGCCACAGCCACACGCGCGCGTATGGCTCCACCCGGAACGCTGTACGACGAAGGGTTGCGTCATATTTATGATACGAAAATTAGTTTCGTGAGATAGGAAATGGCACAGTAGCTGTCTCACATCTCGGTGGGCACCTGAACTGCGCCTTAATGGAGGAGCCAAGAAGTATTGAATGACATGCAAATGTAGGTGCATATGTCGTTGGTTAAAATTTCTGTCGCAAGCTAGCCTCCATCTTAGCTACCATATGACGGAGGCCAACAGTCATTGAAACCAAGGAATATAGTTTCCGTATAAATGCTGCGTCTCAGGCCAATAATACTTTTGGTACCCAACAAATACATTTCTGTTTGTCATTTCTTAATGAGGGCGCAGTTGCCGTGCACATGTGTTGACTGGAAGAAAATATTATAATGCAATCACTTCGCAATTAATCAACTTAAATATGATTTTTGTCTCGCTTTGGGAGGTTTAGGGGGTGTGACAAACAAGACGGGATGATAATCTGCCAAACAGTGGGGACGAAATCACCTCTGCAAGCTGACCCACAGCCCAGAAAAGTAGTTTCGATAAAGTGCATTCAAATTTCAGCACTGACTGTGAGCTATTGAATCTTGACCATCATGACTGAAGTTGACATCTTATCTGTGTTGTTGGTGCAGATCATGCGTGCTCCTGGTTGTAAAGAGAGTATATCTTATGTGTTCCTTTTCAATAAACTTTCAGTTGCTAGTCAGCGCCTGTCCCGTCTTCTCTCTGGTCCCTGTTGCTGCGGTGTTTTCTCCATGTACCAACTCGCTCAACTCGCCGTGTTACTGAAAGTTCAGCACCGTATCCATAGACGGCAGCAAGGCGCTGCTATCTGGTGCCGTTTTGAATACAACACACGTATGCTTCTTTCCCAAGCTTCCGGTTGGAGTGAACACTGGAGCGCTTGGAGCCTGCAGTGACACGTGAAACAGTCCAGACCAAGCAAACACACTACGCGCGACCACGCGTTCGGCAGTCTCTTTCCTTCTCCTCACTTTCCCTCTTGCAGCAGTGGGGTGCGCCTCACGCCCTGCCTGCCCCAGCTCCGTTTTGACACAAGGAATAAACGGTCGAGCTACACAAAAGTCTCGTCCTGAGAATCTTTGGACAGCTGAATTCCTACAGCTCCTTTCTCCGCACGGAATACTACTTTTCAGCCGCTTCTAGTAGACTGCTTGGAGAGAGGAACGGCACATAATGAAGTGGGATCCGCTTTCATGACATGCGCCGCGCCATTTCCATCGCCGCCAAAACAACCTTCTATAGACGCATACACAGCAAAGCCTGAAGCGCTCGGATACAAGTGTATGACGCTACTCCGCAATACACTCGGAGCAGCGGTTCTTACCACTATACAAGGTCGTTTGCGGCTTTTCCATCCCGCCGCGGCCGGGATCGAACCCGCGTCTTTTGGGTCAGCAGCCGAGCACCATAACCACTGAGCCACCGCGGCGGCCATCGCGGTGTTCCGTCGTTCCAAAGGCTAGAATTTCTTTGGAGGAGAAATTGAGAGGCCCGTGTACTGTGCGATGTCAGTGCACGTTAAAGAACCCCAGGTGGTCGAAATTTCCGGAGCCCTTCACTACGGCGTCTCTCATTGCCTGAGTCGCTTTGAGACGTTGAACCCCATAAACCAACCAGCACCGCCATCTTAGTATCACAGTGAAAGGGGAAGATGGTTTCGTTTTTCGCTGGTTTATCTTCCGAAAGCGACACAGGCTATGAGGGACGCAGAAGTGAAGAGCACCGGAAATTTCGACCACCCGGGGTTCAATAGTGTGCACTGACATCACACAGTACGTGGACCTCTAAAATTTCGCCTTCATCAAAATTCGACCGTCGCGGCCGATGTCGAACCCGCGTTTTTTTGGTCAGCAGCCGAGCACCATAACCACTGAGCCACCGCGGCGGCCATCGCGGTGTTCTGTCGTTGCAAAGGCACTGATTCGAGATGAGCCAGAACCACCAGAAACGCTGCTGGCTCTCAAATGAGGACCACATGTTAAAAAATTAGACTGCGTATTATACTACAATGTTCTGACACGAGACAGTTGAAAACCCAAAGATCTCGAAAATAGAAGTAGAAAAAGGAAGAATTTTGGACAAACGGGCCTTTCAACGTGCAACGCGAGAGCACAGGAGACTTTATTTCACCTCTGTCGAAATGTGGGTGCGGCGGACCGGATTCAATCCCATTACTTTCGTTGAACTCCGCGGCTGCATGCCATGGCTACCTGTATTTCGCTCTTGCACAGTAAGAGAATGGGCCCCTCCATGGAATTCGAGTACAGATGTTTATACTGCAACGAATACTATGCACTGTGTGATGCTCCGGCTTAGGGATGAGTTCGCTGTTTAAAATGCCCTCCTTTGGCTCTCATAGAGTTGGCGAAAGAGGCTTCGCATTTTTTTTTTTTTGCATATCATATCATGCCGGCGCTCGCTTAATGATTGTCGAGAAAATTAAGTGCGTCGTCTATATGCAGGGTGTGTGGTTGGCCATGTAGATTTACACACTTGCTTCGTCCTTTGTTTTCAGATTGAAGATTTGTGCAGAAGCTGCAGCATCATTTGCCGCAGCTCTATTTTTGTACTTCTCCTGTAGCCACCCACATACGCACACTCCATAGCTTTGTTCTTTGTGTTGGCTGTAAGTGTACCCAACGTGTTGTCATTAAATGGCAGAGAAAAAAAATAGGTATACAGTTAATGGACTTGGTGGTGTTTCTATGCAACAAAATATCCCACAGTGGATCTACTGGCGTCGTTTTTTATTGCACAGAAATGTCGCAGAATGGACCTAGTGGCATCGCTAATCATTATATAAAACCAGCCTCGTGATGTCCGGACGGACTCAGAATTGTCCCGCTGACTTATAATGCTTGTCTGGAGGCGCCTGCGCGTGACTAGAAACAAAAACTAAATAAAATAAACGTGGTACCTCCAACTCATCAGCTGCGGCGATGAAAAGAAAGATACAGTACATGGATCATTTAGTGTGCGTTAACGTTTATCCAAAAAGAAAGGAAGCGACCTACAAAACGTACAGCTATCTCCTAGACCTCTTGCAGGACGACGCCAAAAATCTTTCGTAGCTAGGCTTGACTGCCACAAACGAAGTGCCGACGACAGCCTGGCGAATGACTGTGGGCTCCAGGATTTGGCCGCGTTCGTCGACGTTGCCGAAATTAATCTGAAGGAAGTAGGTTTTGTTGCACATGAGGGTAATCTGCATGGAGTATAGAAGAACGAAAAAGCATTTCCAAATCAGGTGATGTTGAAGAGCTGCTGATTGAAGGCAAACGCTTTCACTCTTTAGGGTGCAATGTAGGTTCCCAAATGCCATCGGGAGAAAAACGTCGCAATCGTTTCATATCATGGACATCTCAAAAGTGCACTTCAAAGATGCTGTCCCAACAGCTGACGTATGCAAGATATTATGGTTTTAGCCGACAGGATTTGCAAGCTAGGAAAGTTAGTGCGAAAACTAAGCGAGCCACAAAAGAAAGGCGCTAATCAACGCTGGTGAACGTCTTTCCTCTCTCCTTTGCGGCACCTAGCTTTTGTGCTGACTTCGCAACATGCAAAACCAACTAGCCTTTTGCAACACCATGCAGCCTACAATACCAACTATCTTTGCGCAAGTGTGCTTCCCCAATGTTCCACAGCCTTCATCAGAACTCGCGCAAACAAATGTACATAACATCTTACGTTCTATTATAAATATACGAAGGCTTAAAAAACAGTCCATGCAGTCAGCTAAGCCAGAAAGATTGCGACCCTGTCACCCGTACTTATAAGTTCGCAAATAAGATCAGGAACATGTTTTCTTCTCCACAACCTACTGCTATTTTAAACAAATAAAGGAAAACCCTGTGGAACTTTCAAAACGGCGCAGCCGGCTGTTCGGGTGTTCAGCCGGGCTTTCCGGGAACTATTCACGGAAGACATGTGCCTGAAAAATGCCTACGCTCTTTATTGGCTAGGTGCAAAGTACGAGTCAACTGGAGATCAAGAAATAGGTTTCCACTTATTTTTGAACTTTTTTGTGAGCTTATTATACGAGCCAACGGAATGAACCGATGACTGGGGCTAGTTGGCGCGCTAGGGACGGGGACAGAGACAAGAAAAAGAACGAGCGCTCGTTCTGTTCGTTTTCTCTGTACCCGTCGCAAGTCCCCTCGTCAAAGTTAGCGCTACCCACTGCAAAAAAAAGCAAACGGGCCTATGTAACACTAAACTGACCCTTTCTAGCGCATCAAAGACAACTCAGTGACAGACAACTGAGACAAAGACAACTGAGTGCATCAAAGGCAACAGAGACAACTGAGAAGTGAAGATACTGAAACAGGAAAATGCATGTGTCAGCGCCCCTTCGATAGCACTGCTGTAAAAAGTGCAGTCGCTTCGCGGGGACTGATCTCTGTCGGCTTCCCGAGTGCTTGTGCTGCTGCTGCTTTTTCTGCGCTTTGTGTGGCTTTCCATACCGCCGCTGTCTTCTATACATTTATACTTAGTGGCGCGGAAATAAGCCTTCAGTTGATAGCACTGTCTTGTACTGTTTCCTCGTTTCTTGCGCCTGCCTCTTCTCGCTGTACGATAGAAGACAGGAATGAAGCATGCTCGTATCCGCAATGTTTACGCAGCATTAAGTGGTGTACAGTCACGCGCACTCACGGGTGTCTTCGAGCTGCCGTCGAAAGCGAAAAGCTTGAGCTCTGAGAATTCCAGTATTTTACCGTTCCAAGAAGTGCCAGGTCTGGGCGATTCCGGGTGCATGTATTCGCCAGCTGCACGAAAGAAAGCGGTGCGTCGTTCATGCCATGGAGTGCACATCTGGTGGGAAAGTTTGCAGAACGTATACTAGCCGCATAAGCCGGAGTCTTCGATGAAGCTGATCCACACGGCGTACTGCAACTCGTCGGACAGGTTACTAAAGCTGACTTTCGGAACTGGCCGCATAAGCCTGCGCATAAAGAGATTGGTTCATTGGTTTATTGGGGTTTAACGTCCCAAAGCAACTCAGGCTATGAGGGAAGCCGTAGTTAAAGGCTCCGGAAATTTCGACCACATGGGGTTCTTTAACGTGCACTGATATCGCACAGTACACTGGCCTCTAGAATTTCGCCTTCATGGAAATTCGGCCGCCGCAGCCGGGATCGAACCGGCGTCTTTTGGGTCAGCAGCCGAGCGCCGTAACCACTGAGCCATCGCGGCGGGGCTGCGCATAAAGAGAGTCACCACTGGTTTCGTCGAGTGTGCTCAACAATTTAAAAGAGCCACCAGTGAACTGGTGATGATTCACGCCAAAGAAAATTCATTTTCGTGCCAATTGTGACGCCGCAACGCTCGGCTTAGAGGCAGAAGACACTTTGTGCTGGTTGTCCGAGTATCCCTAGGTACGAACAGCACGAGCGTCCATGTTACGGCAGCTGCGTGGCACTCCATAAGCAGAAGGCATACGGCACGCCGGGAAGATGAGGTTTGGTAATTGGCTTCGCTAGCGCTTGGCTCATAAATTGCTGCGCTACAGTTTATCAATCGCGCACCAACAAGCTTGGATTCAGTTGCAATAACCCAACTTTTCTTGTGGGAAACCTCTGAGCGTGCTGTCCTAATTTCTATAAAAGAATAATATCGAACATTCGATGTTAATTTGTTCAGAAAATACAATATTATTACAAGTATTTATTCTGCATGCGGCAACTAGATCTAGCTAATACACCACGGCGCAGCCATGAATCCGAGGTTGAAAAAACATTCGCGAGAAAGCACTATCAAAGCCAAACAGGAAATTTTCCCGGCCCAATATTCGTGTAAACAGGTTTTAAGTAACCATTTTTTCTCCTCTCTGCCCAAAGTAATTTGGAACAAAATATCGCTGAAGACACAACGACAACCGTGTAGGCTCGGTTTTCATTTCTAATTGCGTTATGAGCGCTTATAGATAACTGCTACCCGAGGAACCACTGCGTGCGAACTGGAAAATAAATAAAATGGCGAGCGACGCTCTTTGTTATGATCGAGGTGTCAGTCTCGAGAAGCTACTTAGACCGCGCACATCGCACGAAGCGGAAGCAGTTTTACAAGCGTATGTAACCTTCCTTAGACTGGGAACCAGAGGAAATAGCAGACGCGCCGATGGTCTCCCATTTGCTCTATGATTTCTTTGCTTTCACGTTTTCAACGCCTCTTGAGCGAGCTTTGAAAACTCACCTTCCTTGTCGGCTGACCTGCAGTTCCATCTTGGGCAGAAACTCGGACTTGTTGACGAGCGTTACGCGGGGAACCCTTGTCGCATGGTCCAGCGGTACGCTGCTTGTGACGCCGACGGAAACTTGTTCTTCGTGTCGTAGTTCGGTGTCGTCGTCCGTCGGCCCGCTTGCCGAGCTGACAACAGGATCAGGAGAGGAGCCGGGCGCTCTTGACGCCATTTTTGACTGTACGCGAGAAAAGCTTGTGTACTGTCGCTGCCGACGCTGGAGTGGTTACCTGCACTTCGATTCTTTGGTGATGCGTCTGGTCTCTCGGATACCAGGTGCGCGTATTATAAGTAGGCGTACCGCTGCCTTGGTACCTCGGCAATAGCGTTCGTTGTTGTTAACCTCAGTAAACACGTGTAAGGTGGCGTTCAGCACCTTACGTCGTCGTCTTCTTCTACTGTCCATAAGATGGTTTTGATTGACGCCGTTGGTGACCACTTGGCTTTTCGCTCTAACATCGTTAATCCATCCTTCGAGTGGAACACGTCCCCTTTTTTTCCTTTTCTTGCTTTAGCCGAGCACATCTGCCATGAATTCCAAGGCTATGTCATGCTACTGCCTAAAACACCACCGCACTGCTGCTGAAATAACCGTAACTGCCATGCAAAAGTAAGGTGCACTTTTATAGGGGCGTGTCCGGCAGCCTGCCGCTGGCTTTGTCATTGCGCTCAACGCTTCGTTGCTATCTGCAGTGGACGTAGGCTCGTGTGCCTTCAGTAAAACAGTCTGTGCAGCGCCAAAAAAGAAAAAATAGGCGCGGCCGCGGCTCCGTTTTTTCTACCATCGGCAGTGTGGCGGCACCCATCTCGCTACGTCATTGCGCCCACAAATTGACGCCATGGGATCCGCTCCCCTTCGCGCTTTGGTGATAAGCCGAGCGGCAACGGACCCAGCTACAAGATGCCGAGCATGCACGGGCCCGGCTGCTTGTTTCCTGATATCAGTCGCTCTCTGACATGAACTGCAACTCATCGCCTTATCACGACAACCCGGCGCCGCCGCTTACAAAGAGATGGTTCTTGGGTATACTTACCCGCTGTATACCTTGTATAAAAATTTCAAATCTTGCAGGATATGTAGCACAGCACCATAGACAGCAGTGCAAAAGAGACAGGAATCTTTCAACAGGTGCGGACACAAGCGCCGATATCCCACTTCATGTACACTGGGAAAGTTCTCAAATTAACACAAGCCTTGTCAAACTATTTCTTTATTCCCCCTGTAACTGCAGTACAGACCTCTCCAATAAGGGCTCTCTTAAGCTAGAGGCTCCTTGGAAGTCACCACATTGTTCGCTGGGCTTTTGGATGCATCCAGGTGAGAGCGTGGTGGAAGCGGCTATGGAACCGGTTTGTAACACTTCATGCAGAGGCTGTTTCGTTATCCTCCTTGCCCGGTGGCAAGGTCTATGCGTACATCAAGAGAATCGTGCGCAGGAAGAGAAAATGTAGAATGTCACCCGGGGATATGAGTCACCGACTAGCCCGCACCCAGACCCTGTCAACAAGAAGCGCACGTGCCCGTGTGTGTATGTGTGTGTGTGCGCGCGCGTGTGTGCGTGTGTGTGCGTGCGTGTGCGTGTGTGTGTGCGTGTGTGCGTGTTTGTGTGCATGTGTGCGTGTGTGTGTGTGCGTTTTGAGTTGTTTCTGCGTTTTCCTCTCTGGTGTTAGATCTAAGATGTTAGGTGTCAGTTTGATGAGGCTACGATACAGACGCCACGCTCCTCGGGTATGCATTGGCAGGCAACTGCATTGCACCGATCGTTCAATTTGAGTCACTGAGATGGGCGGCACATGAAACAGCCTGGCGACTCAGCTCCGCTATACGGAGTTTAAGCTTGCGATTTTATATGTTCTTCCGCCCAAGTTTACTAAGAGGGCGGCAAGCCTCCTAGAGGTGGAGGAAATGGCTGTCCACCGCAGGAGTGTCGTCCGATGTATTCAGTTGGGTAAAGTACGGAGCCTGAGTTGTGATATGACTAGCCCAAACAGCGAACGCTTCCATGAGCAACACTGGGCGGCGGGGAGTAGGGATTGAGCCCGAAAGGCATATCAGTTGGTGAGCTTGGCTTGTCTCCAACGTCGTCTCGCGGCCTTACAGCGGATTGTTCGTTTGAGGAGGCAGTCCACGCTACCTAAGCTCTCGTCCAGGTTCTCCCAGGACGAGTATAGTACATTTCTGGTGAGCGTGAGGTTCGGTCACGTGTCGCAGTGTCACGTATTCATAACAGTCGTAGGATGAGTGGGGTCAGTGAGAAGGGAGAGGAACAATCTAGAGAGGAGCTAGGTCTGCTTGCTACTGTTTGAGGTCACCGGGAGGACAAAGCCCCAATGATGGCTAGGGGCGTTGATGTCCCCGACTACTACGAGAGGGTTAGGTCCCGCCTCTTGTACTCTATCTTGTTAAACCAGAAAACCTGGGTAAACCTGGTTAAAACCGTGAAACCAGGAAACCAAAGCATCTGGTTTTCGCTCTGTATGGATTCCAGGCTGCGCTCCACAGCCTGTAGCTTACGCTGACTCTCAAGCTCGGTGGTGGCAGAGGCGTTAGGACGGGAGGCAATCCTAACCAAACTAACTGCTCACCTTTTGGTCCGGGGTCGCCAGCGGCGGAATGTCTCCAGGCTGGAAGGTCTGCAAACCACCTTTGGTTTGCTTGGTACGAGAACCGCCAGTCTTGTTCTCGGGGTGACGGGGGGGGGGGGGGGGGGGGGGTTCATTGGTCGGGTCTACCGCTGAGGGGGCAACAGATTCTTCCGATCTTTCGGAAATTTGCCAGTGCACTGGTGTAACCCCGTGAGGTAGTCCACTCCACATATGAGGCACTTCGGCTGGCACTGTTGTTCCGCAGGTCCGGCTTTTGTGAGTTCCACTATGGTCCCACAGTGGATGCACCTGTGTTCCTCTGTGTTTGGGCACGCCTCAGCGCAGTGTGCCATCGTTACATAGCGGCATGACGTCGGCATCGCGTTGGAGTAGTTGCGCCCTTTGACGCTGTCGTTGCGGTAGTGGATCGACTTGGGGACTCTGCGGCCGAAATTCGATGGAGGCGAAATTCTAGAGGCCCGTGTACTGTGCGATGTCAGTGCACGTTAAAGAACCCCAGGTGATCAAAATTTCCGGAACTCTTCACTAAGGCGTCCCTTATAGCCTTAGTCACTTTGCGACGTTAAACCCCACTAAACCAATAAACCAAACTCTTCAACCCTTGCACGTCACCACAGGCATGTTGGTGTTGCCTACTTTGCACAAAGTGCGGGTCGCAGCAGTGATCTCAAAGTTTTGGTCTTCTAAGCATAGCACGCCCTGCAACTCCAACGCTTCTGTCACTGCGCCCGCGCTGATTGTTCCGACGCGGCAGGCGTGCGCGCAGCTGGCCTGCACCTAGCTCCGTCCAGCGCCTTCAGGGAGATTTCGGCAGTGCGCGGAATACTAAAAGTTTGAATGGCTCCGAGACTCATTCTTGCAATGTCAGAAAAAATTGCAGGAGTACTTAAGATCCGTCTTACGGTCATCACGCAATAGCTTATTGGGTTTATGCTCATATATACTGAATTGGTTATTCTCTACTTTACATTCATATATCCTTGAAGATCTTCATACATTCCCGCCCCCCGCCCCCCCTTCCTCCTTTCCCCGGCACAGAGCTGTAGGGGCTAAGCGATGTGGTGCTGTCCTGTAATGAAAGGTGCTGCCACCGGAGGGCCTTGTACAACAAAGGTTTCTCATCCTAATCGAGAAGTGTAACGGAGGATAGCTTGCTCACAATCCAATGGGTAGGTTGTGATGACACCGAAACTTCCCGTGAAATAGGTGCCCATTCGCCTTCTTGTTTGCTTCTCCAAATACAAACACACACCCGCACGCACATATACCTATGCACAGGCACACGCGTCAGTCATCTGCCTCCTAGGTTGCTTAACTGGGGACTTCTCGTTTATTTTTTGCTCACTGTCAAAGATGTCGACCACATCGACGGCGACGCTAAATTTTCTGCGACGCAAGCTCCTTAACGCAATCGCGTTGACAAGTCGCTTGTCAGCTATGGCAACGCGCCGCGCCCGTTTTCCCAATGATGTGCCTTTACCTCAACACCAGCTGGTGCAAATCATGTTTGAAACATACACAAACCCTCACACACTCACTTGCACTCACACAGACATACATGCGTCCGCGTATTGTTGAGAGGAACTGTCTTGGGTCTAGCTGATGACCCGTATCAACGAGCGACTCTCCACTTGAGACATTCTACGTTTTCTTATCCAGTGTAGTTTTCGGGTGAGAAGGATGTCGAAAGGACCCCTCTCTGAACCGTTTCCAACCAGTTTCACTGCCGTTACCACCACTATAGCACGACGTGCATACAACAGCCCAGCCTGAATTGTGGCGACTGTCAAGAATCTCTTATCGGAAAGGTGCATACACAAGTTACAGGGGAAAAAATATGTTTCTCGAGGTGCGCGTTAGTTTGAAAACTTTCCAATAGTACTTTAAGTAGGACTCAGCGCTTGCCTCTGCTTCTTTTTTTTTAATTTTCTGTCTCTTTTGCACTACTGACTATGGTGCTGCCCTACTTATCAGGCACGTTTTCCAGTTTTGAATAAAAGGTACACCGCAGCGAAGCTAACCGCAGAAGCATCTATTTGCGAGCTGCAGCGCCGTGTACTCGCGAGTCGCAGGCCATGACAGACAGCGACCGATATCAGCGAACAATCAGCTGGGCTCGTGCTGGCTCGGCATGTCGTTGCTGGGTCTGTTGTTGCTCGGCTTATTGCCAAAGCGCGGACTAGGGTGTGTGCCATGGCGTCAGTTCGTGGGCACAATGATCTAGCGAGAGTTGTGCCTTCCCACTGCGGATGGTAGGAAAAAAGGAAAGCGCGACCGTCACTTTTTTTTTCTGCATACGCTGTTTTATCGCAGGCACACGAGCCTACGCCCACTGCAGATAACAACTAAGCATTTTACTCAAGGAGGAATCTAACTGCAGGCCGAGGACACGCCCCCAAGGAAAGTGCACCTCACTATCGGATGGTATTTACGGCACTTTCAGCAGCAGTGCGGTGGCCTTATATGCGGTAACGCGACAGTGGCTTGGAATTAACGGCACAGGTGCTCGGCGAAAACAAAAATAGGGGGACATATTCCAATCTAAGGACGGAGCAACTACGTCACAGCGGCAAGGCATATGGACGCCATCGCCCTCAATCACAACCATCTTATGGGCAGCAGCAAAAAGCAATGACGTCAGGCGCAGCACTAGAGCCGCTCGTATAATACGCACGCCCAGCATCCGAGAGAGCAGACGCATCACCGATGACTCAAAGTGCAGGTACCCACTCTGGCGTCGGCAGGAACGGTACCCATGCCCCTTTCGCGCGTAATTAAACATGCCACCAGGAGCGACAGGCTGGGCTGAGCCCGCTACCGCCACGAGCAACGGATATGGTGAACTGCAGGGCATTTACAACCTGTCAGCGAGGAGCAGCAGTGATTTCAGCAGCGACCGCAGCGACGAAGAAGACGGCAGCGCTTCGGAGATCGTTGACGTCGCCGGTGAAGATACGCCCACAGGCGGCCCCTGCATCGAGGGAGCCCAAAAAGCGGCGCCGCTGCAGCCGTCGGGAACGGAGGCTGACGAAGGCGCTGACGATGACGCCGACGCTGATCACAAGAAACAAGTTGTCCGCATCGGCAGCATGGACAGAGTACCGCTAGACCCTGCGGTGAGGGTTCCTCAGGTAGCGCTCGTCAACAGGGCCGAGTTTCTGCCCAAGATGGAACTGCAGCTCACCCCACAAGGAAGGTATGTTTTCAAAAGCGTGTCACCTCGAAACACCGCTGAGTAAGGGTTAAAGATATGAAAGCAAGCGAATAGGAGATCAGCGAAGCGACTGCAACTTCCTGTTCTCCCGTCTAAACTGCGTTAGATGTGTTTGCAAAAATCCTTTCGGTTCATGCGATGCGCGCGGTCACACTGCCTTCATCAGACTGAAATCTTCATCATAACAAAGAGCGCCTCTCGCCATTTTTTGTTGCCTCTAGCTGTCATTAGCGCTTAAGCTGTTCTGTTCGCACGTAGTGGCTGCTCGATTAGTAAAGTTCTAGAAGTGTTCCTACTGATTAGAAATGAAAACTGAGCCAGCCGACTGATCCCTGTTGGTCCAGCCATAGTTTTTCCAACTTACCAGGAGCAGAGAGGGAAAAGTTTGCGCACTTAAAACGCTCTTCCCTAAGCGCATGCCGGGAAGTTAGTGTTGACCCGCATACGTTAATTCTGCCGCGGATTTATGCCCGCGCCGCGATTTAGCGGCTAGATCTAGTCGCCGTGTGCAGCAAATTCTTTTAATAATGGATGTTTCACATACTGAACAAAATAACAGCGAATGATTGGCATGAATCTTGTGTGGAAATTAGCAAAGGATTCCTGTACGGTTTCCCTCAAGAAAAATTGTACTGTTGCAGCTTAATCCCAGCTTGTTGTTGCTCGATTGATAAACAAACTGTGGCGCAGCATTTTATGGGCCCAGCGCTAGCGAAGCGAACTGCGAAACCTTATCTTCCCGGTGGGCCGTATGCCATGGGCGGATGGAGTGCCGCGCAGCTGCCAGTACACGGACGCTCGTGCTGTTCGTACCTAGAGATGCTCTCGGTCAATGCGGCGTTATCAAAGCACGACAGAGTCGTCGTGATTGGCACGGAAATGAAGTTCTGGCGTGCATCGTTAGCAATCGACGAGCGGCTCATTTGAATTTTTGAAAACGGCTGACGAAAGCAGAGGACACTGTTCTTATGTGCAGGCTGATGCAGCCAGTTCTGACGATATGCTTTAGTAACCTGATGGACGAGTTGCAGTACGTGGTTTGGATCAGTTTCATCCAAGACTCTGGAGTATGCGGTCAGTATATGTTCTGCCACCTTTGCCATCACGTGCGCGTGCGTGTACGCGCGCGCGCCATGGCATGAACGACGTACCGCTCTGTATCTTGCAGCTGGCGAGTACATGCACCCGGAATCACCCCGACCGGGCACTTCTTGGAACGGTAAACCATGGTCATTTCCCAAGCTCAAGCTTCTCGCCTCCGACGGGGTCTCCAAGAGACCTGTAAGTGAACGCTACCGGGCGCGAGCGTCTGCGTACACAGCTAGGATTCGAGCGTGCTTCGTTGTAGTATTCTATTAAACAGCGCGAACACAGGCCGGCACGAGGAAAGAGACCAGCACTGCGCTGACTATCAACTGAAGGTTTATTTCTGTTCTACTGAGGACAAATACACATTGACATCAGTATGGAAAAACACACAACGCGAAAAAGAGAACCTCGACAAGAGAAACAGAAGCGCTAGGCTAAACGACCGATTATCAGTCTGCCAGAAGTGAGAGCTTTTTGCAGCTGTGCTAACGAAGGGGCGCTGACACATGCATTGCCCTGATTCAATATCTTCCCTTCTTACTTGTATTTCGGGGGAGCGGTAATCTTTGTTGATTTCCCCAGTGCTTGTGTTGCTGTTGTCGAGCCTTTCTTCAAAACAGGATGCTTAACCAACAAGCCGTCCAAACCGTTCTAGCGCGATTCATTCCAGTACCAAGTGTGTGGCACCCATACGAAACCAGCAGCACGTGACTGAGATTGGGCGCTATGTTTTCGGGTCAAACCCTATTATACCGCATTCTCTCGCCCCGAGTAGGTGGCTCAATTCTCTAGATCCGATTTATGTACGAAAATGTTGCTTCTAGACAATGTGTGGGACCGAACGCGAGTTAGCCGACGTCAGCTTGCTGACATCACGACACACTGGCACTTTTAAAACGCTGTCGACGTAAAATGCCCAGTTTTTCAACTCTCCTCAATTCGACCACGTCCAAAATGTTTTTCGCTCATTGTAGGACACTCACTAGGTCAGCTTCATCCCTGTCCAACACGACCGGAATCATCTTTCATAGTTATCCGCATGTATCAGTGGTCCTCGACGGTTAAGAAATTACTGACGCTGTTTGTACTGACTCTACTTACACTTGGTAGAGGACAGCTTCTACGCACAGGTGTCAAGGCTCAAAGAGGCTGGCTTTCCGGTACAGAGCCTCGCACGTTTGGCGGAGAGGCTCTTGGTGAAAATGAAAAGAGGTTGCAAGAAAGCCGAGGAAAGTGCCGGTCCCAAAAATATTGCTCCCATTCCATGTCTACATGGTGTCTCCCATCGTGTCAAGAAAAAAAGTTGCAGGCAGGTTCGGCATACAGGTGGTTTTTAGTGGTGAGATTAAGGTCGGCAAGATTTGTGCCGTGGTCAGAAAAAGAATGGACGAGTCGAGGCCCATTGCAGGAGCGTGCGCTGTCAGACACGCCAACAGATACGTGCCGCGCAACACGGGCGTTGTGTACAAAATACCTGTATGGTGTGGGGAAATCTATTATGGGCAGACTGGAAGGTGCCTCAACGTCCGCCTGAGAGAGCACGAGAGGTCGCTGGGGACATTGCAGCTTCATCTAATCTCGCTCTGCATTGCCGTGACTGCAGTAAAGAAAATGATGGCGTGTGTGTTCCTGATTTGGGGCGTGCCGACGTTGTCTTCAGAACAGGAATCAAAAGTGCCGGGAAATAGTAGAGGCGTATCTGATCGCCACATCGCGCATTCCGTGCGTTGCAAAACCTTCGGTGGCGTTACACCAGGTAGAACTGAACTATCTTGAGAGTGCTGTTGAGTGCAATGAGGGCAATGCGCACGTGTGGCTTGGTTTGCTGTTTCTGTTTTGTCGTGTTTCATGCTTCGTGCGCCTGCGCGTGCTGGGTTGAGGCCTTTATAAGCACGAGTATTTCGTAATAAAATTTCAGTTCATAGTCAGCGCTTGTTTTTTTGCGTGTTTCTTCCGCTGTCTTCGTTTTTCGCGCTGTACATAATGTTGTACTGACTGCTGTTCTAAATTGTTTTCTCACACCTTGACATGCAGGTGAGATGTGTCTTCGTTAACCTCTTTCCAAAGGTGTCCTTATATCATCATCATCAGCCTGACTAAGCGCAATGCAGGGCAAAGGCCTCTCCCATGCCTCGCCAATTAACCCGGTCCTTTGCCAGTTGCGACCACCGTATCTCGACAAACTTAATCTCATCTGCATGCCTATCTTTCTGGCGCCCCCTGCTACGCTTGCCTTCTCTTGGAGTGCACTCCGTTACCCTTAATTCCCAGCGGTTTTCCTGCCTTCGCACTGCATGCCCTGCCCAAGCCCATTTCTTCCTCTTAATTTTTACTGGGGTGTCATTACTGCGCGTTTGTTCGCTCACCCACTTTATTGCTTGCGGTCTCTTAACATTACACCGATCATTTTCCTTTCCATAGCTCGGTGCGTTGTCCTTAACTTAAGCTTATCCATTTTCGTTAGCCTCCACTGTTCTGCCCCACAGGTAAGTACCGGTATAATACAGCTGTTGCATAATTTTCTCTCGAGGGATATTGGTAAACTGCCATTCATGATCTGAGAGAACCTGCTATATGCGCTCCACCCCATTCTTGTTCTTCTAGTGATTTCCCTCTCTTGTTATTTACCTCTCATGATCTGGATCAGCAGCCACCACCTGCCCTAAGCTGGACACTGCTACAAAAACAGTAGATATTTTGCGCTATTTCTCTTTGCACAGTAATGTGCTGTGTTATCCCAATATTTTCGACCTCTTTCAATGCGTTATTCAAGACGCAGAATTTGCGGATAAGCTGGTCTTTCTTTAGAAACGAGAGGTCAGCACATGAATATTTCTCAGGTGTCTTAGTGGAATTGTTATATGAAATGCTAAAAACGCTAATGACATCTTGTTTTAAGGTTCTTGTCCGGTTAAGTTCGCCGCTGTTTTGTTGGATTACTTTTTTTAAGTGCACAAGCGAAGCAAACACTAACAGAAGCTCTCTGCATAAGGTCATATGCTAATGTGTGTGACAATAAAAAATAAGCGAAACATATGAATTGGCATAGTTTTGAGTCATCATCCGTCTATTCGCACATTCTTTGTGAAAGTAACTGGGAAAAGAAAATTTTATGGCGCGCTTGCGCGTACAATAAGCTCAGATATGTTAAAAAAATAAGCGGAGACTTATTTGTTGGTTTTTAACCGCTTATATTCTTTTAAGTACACTTCTCGGCTGTCCTTAATGTCAAACAATTGCAGCGTTTTTCTTCGGATAGCGTCTTCAATCAACAACTCTTCTACCTCACCTCAGTTGGAAATCCTTTTCATTTTTGTATGCCCCATGCAGGTCACCCTTAACAGCAAAAAGAGCTACTTCCTCCAGATTAATTTCGGCAACGTCAACGAGCACGGCCACATCCTTGCACGCACTGTCATTCGCCAGGCTATCGTTGGCACTTGGCTTGTGGCTGTAAGCCACACCAAAGCCTTGGCGTCATCCAGCAAGAAGACTAGGTGAGTGTGGTGCATTTTTCAGGTCGTTTCTTCTCTCAGGCTAGCCTTTAATGCACGCTAATTGTATTTTTGTATTTTTCTAGTCACGCGCCTGCAAACAAGCTGTACAAGTCTGCGTGACTGCCTCCGTCTAGACAACACGAGGATATTTTTATATAATGATAAACGACGCCACTAGATCCATCTCCAACATGTCTGCAATAAAAAGACACCACTGTATCTCAAAAGAAAACATTCGACAGAAGTCTGTCTGGTTGGGAAATTTAATGTTAGGAGAAGGTAAGTGACGCCAACCAAGTAAAATACAGGAAAAACACGACGTTTCGGGACCGGCTCGGCCCCTTCTTCACGGTGTGACTACGGGCGAGCGCAGCTTGGCTTTTTAAGCCCCTGTGTGGAGGACCTGCGGGTCAATGGCCGCAGCCCATGGACGTAGGATGAGGGGAGAGTCCCCAGGGAACGATTAACATTCTCTCGTGTTTGCTGTATGTGCCACGACTCGAGTAGAAGCCTCCTGCGTGGGTTAGCTTCCGTTTCCAATACAATGGTGCTGTCGAAGTCAATTGGGTGGTCACACCCTTCACAGTGTTCTGCCACGGCGCTGCGTTGACGATTCATGTGACGGACGTCCGCTTTGTGTTGGTTCATCCTTTCCGCGAAGTTCTTCGTTTCCCCTATGTACGACGCCGGGCAGACGGAACACGGAATTTTGTACACGACGCCCTGGGCCTTTTCTCTGGGCTGCCGGTTTTTTGGGCGGGGGAGAAGGCGACCGATAGTGCTGGTCGGTTTGTGCGTTGTCAGCACCCCTTCTTTTCCGAGAATGCGACCGAGCGTCTCGCTCACGCCTCTCACGTAGGGGATGCAAACACGTTTCCGCTTCTGGCATGCGTCTGAGGAAATAATAGACCGGATAAGACCCGTAGTCACACCGTGAAGAAGGGGCCGAGCCGGTCCCGAAACGTCGTGTTTTTCCTGTATTTTACTTGGTTGGCGTCACTTACCTTCTCCTACCACTGTATCTACTGTGCCACTTTTTTGTGCAATGAAAACAACACCAGAACTTTAAACTTTTCTTTTCTGCCATTCAATGGCAACTGGTGAGGCACACTTACAGCCAAGACGAGAAACAAAGCAATCAAGTGCGCGCGCGCGTGTGTGGTTACTTGTCGAATACTAAAATAGAGCTACTGCAAGTGATGCTCCTGCACAAATCAGCAATATTTAAAGCAAGGAGGGAGCATGTGTGTAAGTCGTACATGGCCAGCCATACGCCGTGCATATCGTCGAAGCACTTAATTTCTGCGACAGTTCTAAGCGAGCGCGGGCATGAGACCACATGCAAAACAAGGTAAGTTCACAGCTTTTCGCCAACACCATGAGGCTCGAAAAAGGGGCACTTAAAAGAGCTCATTCCTTAGCAGGGGTATCACACACCGCATCGTATTTGTTGTAATTAAAAAAAACTGTTTGATTTTCATTGAACGGCACATTGCCTTCCTGTGAAACAGTAAAATACAGGTAGCCGTGGTAAGCAGCTGCAAAGTCCAAAGCAGGTCAAGAGATTTTATCCTGTCCACCGCAACCGCATTTTGATGGAGGTGAGCTAGAAAAACACCTGTGTTCTCTCGGTTGTTATTGCACGTTTGAGTGCGCGCAGGAAATCGAAAGGCCGTTTGCCCAAAATGCTCCTTTTCGTGATTTTTTCGAGATATTTTGCTTTTCACGTCCCTCGTGACGAAACAAAATAGTAGAATATGCAGTGAATTTTTATTTGCGGTCATCATTTGTGAGAGCACAGCGTCTCTAATGGTCCTGGTGCATTCTGAATTCAGCGCCTTTCCAACGACGGAACACCGCCATCTTACTACTAACGTGCAGAGGGATAGAACTGTCGCTAGCGGCAATGTTGCAATTCTCCGAGCGAAAGCAAAGGTAAACTAGGCGATAAATGAGAGAATAACTTTTAAGGTTAATTTTCTGAGCTTTAGCTTTTCCCCTATTCTGTAACTCATCCCTCCGATAACATGTCGCCACAAAATGATAGTTCAACTTTTGTTTCCTGCGAATGAATCCGGAGACACTTACAAAAAAAAGTGCAGTAAACTCTCTTGCATAATAAACTTGCCTATTCATCCATCTAGCTTGCATGCAATGGTTTTCGAAAATTAGTTATTTAAAAAGTAATTAAGATGCATCCTTGATTTTAACTATCATGTGTACTAGGCATTGATCTTTTTTGCACACATCAGTCATTTGTGAACATGTACTTCCAAAAAACGAACACTGCTCAGTGGCGCAGATTGACGGTGATGGTGATGGTGGTAAGAACTTTTAATGACAAACAAGGCGGTTGACGCCCCGCAGAGTCCAACTGCACTGGGTGACAACCTTAGAGACATCAGTGGTGGAGGCCGTCGCCCAGGCCTGACGGACAGGGTTCCCTTTTGCTCCGGTCCAGTGCAGGTTTGCCCCCTAGTCCTCCGGAGATGGGTTAGGAACGGGTACAAACGCTGAATTCTCTTGACAGGCCCATACCATGTGATAAATGTGAGCCATATCATCACAGTGTTTGCACCGACCATTCAATTTAGGGTCGAAATGCTTTGATACTGCTGGACAAAGCAGACTGTTGGTTCGGAGGCGGCGCAGGGTGCGCTCTTCCACTTCAGAAAATCCGCGCGCCGGTGAGGGATGGTGCCGCCGGAGCTGAACCGCAGCAAAGGGGTGGGTGCAACAGCCTCCTAGGAAGAAAGAGCTAGTTCCCGCGGGCGGTATAAAGCGCTCGGCCGGCCGCGTCGGCAGCCTCGTTCACCCTGAAGCCCAGACGGCCTGGGACCCATAGCATTAGTTTTGGAGAGAGGTCAAAACCCCGTACACTTGATTATAGAATTTTGCCAGCGAGAGAGGAAACCTGATCCGCTAGATAGTTCCTGCAAGCTCTGCGAGACTCCGTGAGAATGTTTTTAAATTCAGAAAATGAGACACTCAGTGCAATGACAACCTCCGCTGCCTCTACTGAACTTGAAACATGGAAAGAGAAATCCTCCACCTGCGTATCGCCTTACATAACCGCCGCCGTCCAGAACCCCCTCGGCGAAGGTCCACAGCGTCTATATAAAAGACACCGCCTTGGTGTCACAAAATTCGGTTCATTTATGAAAAAAACCGTCGCGCGGAGGCGATCTTGCCAGCGCATGCCGCTAAAACAGGGGAGAAGGAAACCCCCGGAGAGCGCCTAGCCTTGTATGTGTTGCGGTCCGACGTTTCTACTCAATGCTGACGGAGAAGGCGTAGCCTTGAGTGTGCTAAGTGATGCCCTCTCCCTCTTCACTCGCGCCTCAGCAGCGGCTCCACGCAATAAAGATCTCGAAGCACCTCGAAGCTACCCTCAGCGCCTGACCAATGGGGACGCGCGGCCGGCACGAAAAGGAGGAGTCTGCACGGCCGATACTGCGTAAATGTGCGCGCCTGCCTTGGGGCGAAGAACGAACAGAAGCGGAGCTCGGCTATATATGAAGGTCGTTGACTGCTCTCCGTCAGCCCGAGCCGCCGTTTAAGCGTCAGAGAAGCGCGTCCGCTCGACTGCCGGGACATCAGTCGCCCAGACACGGTCCATCGAGGCAGCGTGCGCCAGCCTGCGGGACGGCATCGTCGTGGACCTCTGGTCGTCTGACTGTCGCTGTGCCCGGTGAACAAATTGTGTTTTGTTTGTTTGCCTCTCTTGCGTTAGTGCACTTTAGGTGCAATAATTCTTTTGTATTGTAACCTCCGTCGAGTTTAACTTTGCACGAGTTGCATTGTTTTGTTAATCACTTTGTATGAGTTTGTACTAGTTATTGTGAAATCCTCTTTATCGGCTCATTGCTGTATAAACTTTGTTTTTTTTTTGTGAACCTATGGCTTCGACCCAGTCTCTGGTTTGCGGCCTGCGAAAGGTGGGCATCAGACGACCAAAAACTTCATGTCACTTGGTAGTTGGTCTCCTGTGAGCTTGCCACGCTGAGTCGAAGGCATCTCCTTTGAGTCCCAGACCGCTACCCCCCCCCCCCCCCCCACCACCACGTTCTAAGGGTGTCTGCGGACTCACGCTAAGTGTGCGTGAAGTTGAGTGACACCAGAGGACGAATGTCCCCAGGCTGGAAGGGCGGCAGCATCGACCGGGTCCACATGACGTGTCTCGGATTACGGACAAAGGCCCTCTTCGGTTTGTACGTACCGGAACCACCGCACTCATTTTTGGATGACGGGCCACCTTGCATATGTTTATCGGGCGTACCCCGCCTCAAGAGGGAGCGAGGGAGGCTTGCATGCTTTATGGAACCTTGGCCATTACATGTGCGTGCGGTGGCATGAACAACGTAGCGCTTTGCTTCGTGCAGCTGCCGAGTACATGCACCCGGAATCGTACTGGCACACGCCTGCAAACAGGCAATACGTGTCTGCGCGACAGCACTGCGTCCATCCGGACATCAGGAGGTTATTACATAATGATAAACGACGTCACTCGGTCCACTGTGTAACATATCGGTGCAATAAAAAAAGACGTCAGTGGATAGACTGTTGAACGTTTTTTTTGCGGTTAAAACACCAAGTCCAGGAACTGTACTAAATGTTTCTTAGACAACACGTGGCGCACACTTACAGCCAAGTCAGGGAACAAAGCAATAGTGTGAGTTCGTGCGTGGGTTCGTGCGTGCGTGGGTTCGTGCGTGGGTGGGTTCGTGCGTGGGTGGGTTCGTGCGTGCGTGGGTTCGTGCGTGCGTGGGATCGTGCGTGGGTGGGTTCGTGCGTGGGTGGGCTCGTGCGTGCGTGGGTTCGTGCGTGCGTGGGTTCGTGCGTGCGTGGGTTCGTGCGTGCGTGGGTTCGTGCGTGGGTGGGTTCGTGCGTGAGTGGGTTCGTGCGTGGGTGGGTTCGTGCGTGGGTGGGTTCGTGCGTGGGTGGGTTCGTGCGTGCGTGGGTTCGTGCGTGCGTGGGTTCGTGCGCGTGGGTTCGTGCGTGGGTGGGTTCGTGCGTGCGTGGGTTCGTGCGTGCGTGGGTTCGTGCGTGCGTGGGTTCGTGCGTGCGTGGGTTCGTGCGTGCGTGGGTTCGTACGTCGGTGGGTTCGTGCGTGGGTGGGTTCGTGCGTGCGTGGGTCCGTGCGTGCGTGGGTTCGTGCGTGCGTGCGTGGGTTCGTGCGCGTGGGTTCGTGCGTGGGTGGGTTCGTGCGTGCGTGGGTTCGTGCGTGCGTGGGTTCGTGCGTGCGTGGGTTCGTGCGTGCGTGCGCCAGGGACGGGGGAGGCGGTAGGCAGTCGCCGCGAGACCAGGGAACGTGCCGTATACAACTGTCGCTCTAAAATAAGAAAAAAAAAATACTTCAGAAGCCTCTGGAAGAGTTTTATCTCAAGCACTTTCGCGAAAATTCCGCCTTGTTTCCCTGCATAGAAGTACAGTCCTTGTTCTGAAATGAAGCACAGTTAGGCTCAATATGAACGAACACTGTTGTCACGCATTCAAGGAATACTCTCCCACTTCAAGCAGAAAGCATACCCTCTTTTTTTTTGAAAATCTTTCTACCGATATCCTAATTCCTGATGAGCCTTTTAAGATTAATGCAGAAATAAGGATATTTTTTTTCTGAGTGCCAGCTAATGGCCCCCTTCCGCGCAGTTTGTATGTGAGCCAATGCGGGTGTGCGGAGCTCAAAGCTCACGAAAGACATATTCATCTTATAGGAGATCACGCTGTCACTCGTCGCAGCAGACAGATATATATCGCTGCTTTTTCTTTTCCAGTTTCACCAAAAAAGCCATTGCATTACTTCATTGCCGCAGTATACTCTAGATGATACCATGCAAACGCAAACCAGATTATTAGCTCCTAGTATAGGCCCTTTGGTCTTAACCGCTATTTCCGATCGTCGAGGAATTACACCGGCAATTCGGACGCCTGCAGACGCCGCTACTGCGCACATGGCTTCATCGCTTGAAGACAGCTGTGCGAGCACAAGCCTCTGGTTCACGCAGACACGTTAGCGCTTGTGTTAACTTTCTGCCGACGACGTCAGACAACAATTCCTATCATTTCTCTCCATTTGTGGCCGCTCTGCGAGATGCCACAAATGTACTGTTCACTGCTCGTTATCAGCGCAAACAAACAAAGAACTTAGATGGAAAGCCACATAAACGCTACAGTGAACGTTGTGCCGGGCTCATGCAGAGCTTTTGCATTGCGCATTACTGCCTCCTGGGAAAAAATAGCATACGGCTAATCGAGCAGATGCCGCTGCGCGCATTACAGACACTATTACGCATTTTCGGAGCCCCACATTACGGACGCGTTTGAAGCCGTTCCGGATGAACTGCTCGAGCGTTTTATGCGGCGACGCTACGCCCGCGTGCGGGCAGTAAGTGCCAGGAAATGATCCCTCTGCTGTGTTGAGAGGCGTTGTCTGCTAATGGCCTAACTCACGCCACTCTGGAGTTCAGAGGCACCAGTGGTTGGTCACAAGGTTGATGTACCGAGAAGTTTTGTCCCCTGACCGGTTTTTTCTTCAACGATACATTGTCATAAGGCAATACGGCCACGAAATTTTTTATGCCATTTTTTTAATCATTCGTATGGCATTCACTAGACGTGTATGGGTATTAAGTTGTAGGCATTGACTTAAGTGGTGAAGTTGAAGCAGGTGGAATAAAATAAAAGTGAAAAAAGAACGAAGCCAGGATCCAAACGAGCTGCTCGTGATATTTGAGCGCTTCTAGATGAACGCTCCACGAAAGAAAGGTGCAAATTCCGTACTACACATTTAATTTCCTATTAAAAAAACGGCATTATAGAGCTTCGCTCTACGTAGAATACCAACTAGAACACGTAAATCTCGTGCCAGAAGCGCCTTCTCTGGACAAAAAAAATAATCAAAGCTCAGTCGAGCTCGGCGTCCCGTATTCACCGAACTTCTTTTTCACCCCTTGGAAGGCAGATTAGAAAAATAGATGTCTGCGCAGTCTTATGTCAAGCGGAAATAAAGAGTAATAAAAATACACTTCGTTTTATCTCTCTGGCAGCAGGCACCAAGGTTTGTTTCACTTTATCACTTCTCTAAGGCGATGTTATGTTCTTAATTAAGAGAGTAGGGAGAGGTATGTGCACATAAGAACAGCTAATATCTCTTGTAAAAAAAAAAGTGAAGCTTTCGGGGCACCGCGCATGCGCGCATGTACATAGTCTTTGTTTCTCAGCCCAAATACTTAGTTAGCAGCGATGGGCTTCTTTCGGCTTTCAACAAAAATGGAAAGTCCTTGGCTACGGAATATTTCCATTGTTTGAGGGCCGGTGAAATTCAGTCAGGTTTCCAACTGTCAATGAGCGCATAAAAGAAAACAAATTTTCTTCCTGCACTAACACATTGTGTGTGTCGGGATATCCGAGCCGGAAGAAGCGATAAGCGCTTAATGTGAAGTAGCACAGCTTCATTCCGAGAATCAACTAAACAGGAGCGGCAGATTCTCCCAGCTTGCCGCGCTCTCAAGAAATGGAAAGCAAAGCAAAAACAGAGCACGTTCTGCCGAAGAAATAAGTGCGAAATAGCATTATAAGCCATGGGAATGAATATATTCCCCGGAAAACATCAAGTAAGATTATAGCCTTAGATTACGCCCTGAAAAACAAAAACAAAATAAAAATGGTAAACTAAGGGTAATTTATGACAGCAGGACCTGTACCTCATTTTATCTTTCTTTTTCTGTCTCGTTTTCTTTTCTACATTCATCAGAGCATTTAGAAATGCACGGGTACTTCTTAAATGAGCAATCGTTTTAAATTAGTACCATTGTTCTGATTTGCAAAAATAAATGCAAAACTTTTTCAGCGCTTAATGAAACGCTTTTTTTTGCATTCTTAGGTGCTACTGACATTCAGTCTCTTAAAGAGCAGTCGAAGTTGGAACTTTAAAAAAAAATAAACCTTAATGAGCAGTCTTTTCGCACGTGCCTATGCGATGCCGGTGTGGGATAGAATAACAGAAATTTGGTCGAGTTGATTCTTATAATATCACAAAAGGCGATGGGCGAAAGGAGCAGGAAAGACAACTTATCGTCTTTCGCGCTGTTCTATGTCGTGTTAAAGAACGGCAGGTGGTCAAAGTCCAGAAACTTGCTTGGTGCCGTCTCCCATAGCCCGCACGGAGCTTTGGAACGTTACATTGCGCATAGCACACGCCACGTTGCCTTTGACATTCATGCGGCGCAAAAATCCGAATCATTCACAAAATGAATAATGAGAATGAATTTTTGAAAATGTATCACAAAACGAGTCTTATTCGTTGCTCTGTCGTGGGTGGACCGACGAGTGGCGCGAATGGAAGTTTCAAAACCTGTTCAAGTCATGCATGGGGCGCAGCATCCTGGCTCCATTGCTTGACAACAACGGGAGTCAAGTGTTTTGCAAACAGTAATCCTGCAGTAAAGCCCTTCGCCGCCTCTTCCAATCAAGTTTTTTGTAGGAACATAGGAGGCAAATATTTACTTAATTTCGTTTTCTTTCTTCGTGATATAAAATTTTTGCTTTTGCTTAAAAGAGATTAAAAGCACCAGGTGCGTGCGATCGATTTTTTTTTTGCACCATGCCATGCTCAGTTTTATGCTCATGTACAATTTTATACTCATATGCGCTCAGAGAAATAGCTAAGAGACCTTTCGTATTCTCCCTCTTTAAAGAAATTGTTATTTCAGATGCTGCCTCAGTTGTCCGATGCACTTTGTTTACTCTTGCCAGGCTTCTGTGAGATTTCGCGACCAACGCCAATCTCGTTTTGGCTCTGAGGCTCAAGTTTGAAAGCCATTGAAAGGACTGAGTCCTAGGAAGTAGTTTCAGAAGCGCCAATTTTTTTGTACTCGAATTATATTGACTGGTCATCCCGACGAATCTGGGCAAAGCAGATCGACGCCTGGACTAGCGCAAAACTTGCAATCGTCAACGTACACCGACTGATTAGTGGTGACTTTTACTGACAGTGGCTGTGCACCAGTTGAGCAGGTGCAAGTACCTCTACGGGGACACATAAAACAGAGATAAGTCTTTGACAAAGCTAGGAAGTACGCTGAGCAGGATGTGCTTTTTCGTTTCTAGGCGCTAAAAATCGCCACGATGGACGCTTTGCGTGCTTTTAGTTAAGGAAGCACTGTCCAATGCAGAAATTTCAAATAGTTCACAGATTCTGCAGGATGTCACACAGTACAATGGCCGTGGCTGTGTGAGGCGCTGACTGGAGACAAGTGTACGTGCCGGGAGGGCTACAGATTCGATCAGAAAACGGGCCTGAAGATAGAGAGTACACCCACATGAAATAAATCTAATTTTAGGAACGGCTACTAGGCTTGTGTATATTGAAAGTCTCAAGTAATGTTCTTTAGTTCGTAGTAATTAGTTTCTTGAGCTTTTTCTCACCTCAAAGCCAATTACCTTAAAATATCATCTTTTTCAATACTTGCTCTGTTGTATCAAGCTGGATAAGATTATTTTCGCCAGGTATTTAATAAACACATAGCTGACTCTACTATAGCACAACTGTGGAAATTAGAATAATTTAGGCGATCCACTGTAGATCGTTCGAATGCGTTGGCATATGAGAGGTCGACCTACTTAAGTTTGTTATATCCAGGATACCATAAGAATGTTCGTTATATTAGAGGTTACCACACAAAAACTCGTTTTAGCCAAGGTGGTATACTTAGCTTATTTACAATCGAGGTCAACTCAAGAAATTTCGTTTTGTTTAAGGTTAACACACGGATGTTCGTTATATCCAAGGTTACCAAACAAAACTTCGCTTTATTCGAAGTGGCATACTCATGTTCGTTATATCCGAGATCACCACACTAACAATATTTTTATTCCAGAGGAGTACTAAGCTGCGTTATGCCATGCACCAGACGTGCGCAGGTTTGTAGGGCAGCTTGTTTTGCGTTATGCTATGCTGTCAAATTTGGCCAATAACTTGGGCAGGTCCAACAAAAACAACAAAACATGACAAAATGCAAGTTAGCTGCATTTCTGCTACAGTCAAGAGAGAAAAAAGAGCTAACTGTAATGACCGTAATGCAACACTTCAAGCGTAGTCGATGCTGAGAAAAATGGTCACAAGCAAGTGTCAAATAGGTGGGAGCAATAGGCACTGCACTGTTCTCTCAATCGACAGAAGCAGGAATTGCGTACTTCATCCTTAATACTTTTCCTCGTAATATGCTCTGTCACTACAAAGCAGATAATGCATTTGGGGAGTAAATGCATTAGCTCAAGAAAGAAGGATTTCTTCAACATTGTGTGCTTCTGTTACTGCAGGTTTGATTACACATCAACTCCGTCTCATATGATAGAAGAGCGCAAGCTCTTAATGTGAGGTGACGGATTACAGCTGCATATGCGAAGAGAACATTTTGAAAACCGTCACCTAGCGCTCTAAGCTTTTACTTCATTTAGAGAATATGGGAGATCGAGTAAAGCTCTGTGCGCACATAAAGCGGAGAATATCAACGGGAAGCACACAGCCGTAGTCTAATGATTGCAGGTAATTTAAGTCCAATACTTGCCAAAATCAGGGAGACCTTATTGTTGCATATAAACTCGTTCAGCTGTTCCATTTTTCTCCCCAAAATTTCAAACTCCTTTTTATTTCGTTCCTTCTCTTAAGCTAAAGGCGATGACCTTTTTTCTTCCTGAAAATTTTGTTTACTTCTTTGAACGGAAGTCCAAGTGCAGAGCCGCGTAAGAAACGTCAATACTTCCACAACACTCTTTTCGTATTCGCCGAATTCAAGTATGTTCCCGGGGTTTGCTAATAGTACTTTTTCAAGACCGAGTCGAATAAAAAAAGTGTAGCTTTGCTGCCAAATCAAGTACGAATAACGTAGGCAGCACTGAATCGATAATAAACTAAATAGTGGAAGAACCGAATCAAATACAAATCAAACATTTTTAGAATACTCGCTACTTGCGCGATTGTTTGTACGAAAGGATTAATAGTGCGAAATACCGAGGCTCAGGTGACAGCGAAGTGGTGTGGCGCTATAAGTTGCTCAGGTGTCCATCTATGAACTTACAGGGTTACTGCGCCTTCCATGAACTGTGCCTTCCGTGAAGCGTTAAAGAACCCTAGGTAGACGATATTATCTAAAGCCCCAACTCCAAGGGCCCTTCCTGGGCGTACGCGCTCAGCGTCGGCGCTCTTGGCGTACGCTAGAACCGGTCTGCGCATGCGCACTGCAGGAGACGCCAGCGAACCTCGGCGAGGCGCCGATATCTGTCACTGCTAGATATCTGCGCCAGCGCTCGCGCGAGCGCCGGAAGCTGCTCACCGTCACGTCTGTCATGGGCGTACCTCAGGCAGACATACACCAATGGAAGGACGCGGTTCTCGGGACATCCGGTGCGGCTTTTCGCGCGCTTTTCAAAACTTGCTGTCTACATTTTTGCTTGGTGCCGAGGCTGTTCGCGCCATGTCCCAAAATAAAATAATAAATGAAAGTCTGATCGCCGCAGTAGAAAGGCGGCCGTCGCTCTGGCAGGCGAGTCATAAAAGCCATAAAAATAAGCTAATAAAGGCAGCATTGTGGCTTGAAGTGGCAGCCGAAATTCTGCCAAGCCTGCCAAGCACAGGTAAGCCGATATCTTGCTTGTGACGAGTGCTGATTGAGTGAAATGTGCTCGAAAACGCTTGTGTTTCAATCGTGCAGAGGGTTCCGTTCTAGCCCAAAAGCGGTGGAAATCGCTACGAGACAAATTTTGCCGGATATATCAAGCGGCGACGGAGGCAAAGAAAAGTGGCGCCGGGGCCGAAGAAAAGTGGCGCCGGGGCCGAAGAAGTGGCCGACAGGTCTGGCAACCACACAGCAGCGTGAGCACAAGCGCGAGCAGCGTGCGGCAGCGCTAGCCAGCGCTACCAGCGCCTAGTACCATGGAGATGCGTACTGCTGCCAGCGCCTGTCGTTGCGCGGCGCCAAGAGCGCCGACGCTGAGCGCGTACGCCAAGGAAGTGTCGTTGGAGTTGGGGCTTAAGGCCCTCCACTACGGCGTCCCTTGTAGCCTTGCAGCCTTGCCGAAACGTTTTTATGGGCGCTTGACTTGCGAGGGGTTTGTAAGCGTGGCATGGTGTCTCATTTAAGCCCGCATAGTCAGCGTTCCTCGTTATCACAGAACACAATCTCTCTGAAGTAGTAAGCTTTGTGAAGGACGCCGCTTCCTGGCTAATGCTTCAGCGGGTTTTCAGAGGGTCGTACCAGGAATATCTTCTAGGTGTCGCCGCTTTCCTGCCGTGGCCACTAAATTATTCCTAAAGGAAAGGATCATCAGCACGACGAGGTTCCTTCCAAGAAGGAAGGATCAGGTGCATTTCAGAGCTCAGCCGAGCTTCCTTTAATTACGCCGTGATCAATTTGTAAAGACATTCCAGGGAGAGTTCCAACTTCTGGAACAAACTCTGCAGGAGTTACTTGAGCAGCATTTGCATCTAAATTGACTGTTGCCTTTTTTCTTACTTAGCAAAAGACCTGAAGGGCTTTAATGCAGTGTTTACAAACACTGATACTCGATTGCAGCTCAGTTAAAAAGCAGCCTAATGAGAAACGGCATCGCATTCCCAGGTCAGCTGATCACGGGGCGTTTGGCAATAACACCACGACAATATCCAGGGCGCCGCTAGTATTTTATTGCAAAAGCACGTTCATGTTTTCAAGATTGCGATTTAGCCAGTATATCATATTCGTGCATGAAACAAGTAGCGCTTGCTGCTTTTTTTATATAGGAACGCAGAAACCAGAGCGCCATGCTTTCTGAAAATATGTTTTATTTATCGATTCTGCGAATCTAAGAGAAAAGCAGCTTGACTTGCGGTACAACTTCAAACCATCGCAGGAAACGTCGCGAAGTGGGATGCCTCTAAAATCTGGTGCAGGCCCTACACTGTTTCCTTGCTATGTCAACAAATTACGTAATCTACACAGCATTATAAGCGGTTATCATGCGCCAACGGTGTTACGTTAATATGAAGATAGAATCAGCTTACAAAAATAGCAATCAAAAAAAAAAATCAAAATTGACTTTTGGGAAAGGAAATGACGCAGTAACTGTCTCAGATATCTCGGCGGACACCCGGATCGCGCCGCAAAAGGAAAGAATGAAGGAGGGAGTTAAAGGAGAAGGGAAGAAAGAGGTGTCGTAGTGGAGGTCTCCGGAAGAATTTCGACCACCTGGGGATCTTTAATATGCACTGACACGCACAGCACACGGTCACCTTATGCGCCTCAGCTCCATCGAAGCGCGGCCGCCGCGGTCGGGTTCGAACCTGGGTACTCCGGCTGGTGGTGGTGAAAACTTTTATGTTGTTAAATATAGTTCGGGAGCCACTGAGTGGCCCCGCTACATGGTCGGCGTCCCTAGTCCGGGACACCGCATGACGAGGCCCCGTCTCGCGCCCGTTTCACCAGAGCCCTTTGAGACTCAAGCGAGGAGCAGTCGAGGAGGGCAGTCTCCCATGCCTCTGGGGAACGGGTAGGGGAAGGGGGGAGGTGGGGATTTTGAGTACATGCCCGCACCATGTGGAAGATATCACAGGTCTCCCCACAGTGCGGGCATCGTCCATCCGTGTTAGGATCATAATGTTTGATGATTGCAGGACAGACTAGAGTACCTGTCTGCAGGCGCCTTAAAGTTCGCTCCTTCGACTTAGTCAGCCCCTTTGCTGGGGCCGAGAAAAGGCGGCGGTTGTCGTTAAAATGTGTTATGATTTCCCTGAACCGCAGCAGCGGCTGGTTAGTCTCTGAGCCAGAAGAGCTGGGATGAGGAGCCCGGTGAGTAAGGGTATGTAGACGAGCGCCTTAACCACTGAGCCACCGTGGCGGGTCAATAAAAACTGCAAATTGCGTTATTCGAACACGAAGCCTGATTCAAACACGAAGGAATAACGTGAAATACATAGAATGCAAAAGTAAATCTTATTTAGCTCTGAATGCAGATATTTCAGCCCTGCTTCTTTGGCGGGTGGAGCATAAAAATAATTCCGTGCCGAATTTACTGCGATAACACTGGAAGCCACATCGGGAGGTCAGGTAATTCCCAGAAGGCAGATGGTGCACGGGAAGATCACTGCGTGCGAAGAGTAACCTGAGCCTCACAAGCTGCACTAGTATCGTCCAGTAAAGACATCAAAAGCTTAATACGCTCGCTCATTGCCTATGCGTAATATAATTAGGGGTCCCTGAGAATCGTTAGAGCCCTAACGCTAGAGATTCCCCTCAGCCGCTTAGCTGTTGTCTATGCTGCTCCACCCTGTCCACCGTGGAAGGTGGACGTTCAGATAATGACTCGTCGCGAGAGGTTGCTCAGGAAGAGCAACATGGGTCTCACAAGTGCCACCGCTGGCAAAACCTGTCATCGCAGGGCAGTTGCGCACCGTTTAACCGTTGCACCACTGCGCCATAAATGGTGTAAGGACTCCCAGCGGCATTAACCCATTTACGCCGTGATGTCAAATCAAATCAAATTTTAATTTCGTTCATACAAGGTACAGGGATGGAGCAGGCACAAAAAGCTGCTGCTGCCAGTAGCTTGACGAGGTGACTGCCCCACACACAAGAGCAGCATTGGTCCACTATATAATGTCGAATTCACACAAGTAACATGAATGTGAAATGGGTATATCACAAGAGGAAAACGAAAGCGTCAATGGCTACACTTGAGTAAAAAGGAAAGAAAAGGGCCAAAAGATCACATAGGCCGCAAAGAACTGGCATCGTGAAGACACAGTCAGAGGCTTATAAAGTAAAATGCTTCACAAAAACGTTCGTTTCAATGATTTCCTGGGCAGTTTGGTGACATCAATAGACTGGCGAGCATATTTATTGACGAAGACTGGAAGCATATAGGTTATTGATTGAAGCGAATAGCTTTTGCGGGAAGTTAGTCTGTGCCACATATCCGGATGACGCATGTTATATGCGTCTTATATATGTTATATGTTTATATGTTATATGCCTGTTATATACGTCTGATTTTGCCGATATTTGTTTCAAGCCTGCTTGATATTGACGACAGAGCTTACAATCGAAACCGAAGTGCTAGTAGCTCGTATTTTTGGCCAGCCACGCTGAATTGTCTACCTTTTTTTTTTTACTAGCCGAGCATTTTCATATCTTCGGGTAAGATGAAACAGCGATCTAAACGATATAGAGACTATGAGCTACTCGTTTGTGTTGCTGTTTTGCTGACTGGTACTTTTTGCGTAAATTAGAGAAAAATAGCGTTACTGAGCATATGTCCAATTGGTTGTTTTGGTTTTCTGCTTTCGGGGATACTCTGACTGCTTTCTACTTTCATTGGTCACCTTATACAAAATCAACATCATGTGCAGTAAAGTGCACAATTGCAGTTCAAAAATAAATCAGCGAAGCGTGTTAAGGGTGATTCGGTTGCAGATGGGATGCTGTGTTTTTCCTGCACTTGAAAATGGAGGTGTGATAACGAAATTAAGGAGCAGGACGCGAAAGTTGCCACTTTTTGCAAAGGATTAATTTGAGACGACAGAAATATTCTTGCACTCATGACGGCATTTAACTTAAAATAAATTCGTTTGGTCAACGTCCAACGTCTCAGAGCTGTTTGAAATAGTACGACATCAGTGCACACATAGGTCTGTGTGACGAAACTTCCGCTAAGCAGATGAAAGCCCTTTCTGGCGAACTGTAAAGCAGGGCCAAGACCACAATTCTACTAATACGTAATCGATCCCTACACCCTCAGTATTGCTTTTTCTCACGACCTTCGCTTTCAGCCGATATCTCACCAGTGCGCCCACGTTTTCACTACAGCAATAGTTTTATGGATGCATAGACACTGCCGCACCGCTTTGGATAGCATCGGCTGAACGTGTGCAAAGATCGAAAGTTTATCACAGTGGTTGTCCGCAGGTAATGAAAGTTTTTCTAGCGTCCGTGCTCTGCCCATCTCCAGACTCCAGAGTGGCAAGAGTCCGATAACCGGCTACCATTCTTTTCTGTCTACGTGCGTTGGTAACGGCTTTTGCTCTCAAACAGATCGGAAAGGTAGAACGCGACAATTGTCTCGACTGTTGCTTCATTCAGATTTCCTATTTCAGCAGCAGCGCAGTAGATTTTGAGAACAGAAATGCCGTTAACTCGTGTTTCCAACCGTTCTCTCTCCTCAGACTCCGCTACTATCTGCAATCCTTCGCATTTTTTAGACACCGGTGGCACGGTGCAGCCCGCGGTGAAGCATAGTCATTAAAACTAGCCTAACAGTCGCTTTACTCTATAAGTATAAAACAGCGAAGCCTTCCCCATGAATAATTTTACGCGTCCTGTCAGACAGCAGTAACCAGTACTCCTGTGATGAGACAAAACTGGCACGGTATAGATGGGGCACAAAATACTATGTGGATTGTCAATGGGCACTCAGGCATCTCAAAACTAGTAATGATGTTTGTCGCCAACAACGACGGTGTAAGTGAATAAAACGCCGATTAGGTGTCAGTGCGACATGTCTTCCGTCATTTGAGCGGAAACCGAAAGGCAGGAAATAAATAAGGGCAAGCTAAACGGACTTGATGGGTCCATGGGAGCCTGCAGCTGTTCCTTTCCTTCTCAGGTGACTGCCGTTGTTTATGCAAAGGAAAAGGTACAAGGCGTAGCTCATAGGTTTTGCTATGCATCGAAGCGCTTTTTTTGGTGGGTTAAGCGTGCTTCCAAGGTGTTCCATTTCTGGCGCTCGTTATAAATAGGTTCTTTTCTCCCTGCATGCTATCAATGAGCCGAACCGCCGTGTCACCCGTGGAAGTAACCTTCTTGAGAGACGTTATGTACGTGTACACTAAGTATTCCCGGAGGTTGATTCAACTTTAGGAAAAACAGTTTTATTATGCAATGGCCGTTTTAAGGTTCCTGTCTTGAACCGCTGCATTCCTGCGAGAGCTAACAAAAGGACAGGCTTCACGTGTATTTGAAAGGCCAAACACGCTGTTTATTTACACAATTTACACACTTTATTTACACTTAAATGTTGTAACACTCTTCGTTGCGTAAGCTTCGCCTACAGGCTGACGTAATGCTAAACAAAAATTGGCGTTAGCTGTTCATCTTCGTGTTTTAGGTTTTGACAAACTTGTTTTTTCATCCCTTGCTGGGACTACACTGCGCGCAAAATCCGCCATTGACATTTTCTTTGCGCGAGTTGCAACTTTGTGAATTTTTATCCTGTGTATAGCCATTCCTTGCAACAAAAGGTGACTTGAGCCTTGACCTAAAGCAATGCTGAAATGACAGCCAAGAGCCTGGTTTTATCAACCTTACTCCGAGAAACATTTTTCTTTATTCTTCTACACTTGTACAGACATAGGCTCAGACATAGTTTCCCTCCAGGGAATACAGCATCGGGGCACAGTTGCCGAAATGCTCCCTGCTACGAAAACATGCGGCTCGATAGAAATGCAGCACTGACCAGAGGTATGCACCCCGAAAGGATCCTGCAATGGCGCTGCTCGAAGAAAGAATAAAATAATCTCGCCAGCTTAGAAAATCCGTGCAGCTCTTCTACTTTACGTTCTCACCTTCTAAAAGCAAGCCAAATGGTATGTAGGGAGTGGAGGTTGGGGAGGACAAACAAGTGCCCAACTAAGACAGCAACGAAACCTAAGGTACAATAAAATACGCTTTGCCCATGAAACAAGCAAAGCATGGGCAGTTGAGAGCTTGGCACCGGCCACAGAAAAGAAAAATAGGACGGTTGACGAGGGGATCTCTAAGGAAGAAATCTCTGGGGTATAAGACCAGAGAAGGTTCGAAAGAAAAGTTCGACTCACTGGTGTCAGCGTGCTTTCAGTCGGAAACCCACAAGACAACGCAACTCCTGATCGCGTCTTTTATCTTTATTTGATATTGTAGTGTATTGCTGCTGCATATAATCCCTGGGGCTTTACAAAGGCTAAAGTTAGGACATTTCCGAATTACTGTGCTTTTTCTTTGTGAAGCGCAATATTTGTTATTCGTTCTTGCACCCTGCTTCATCCATCGTATTGTGACAAGCAATTTGGCACAATGAGAAAAATAAAAACAAAAACGATTATTAAGACTTCGTAGCCTTATTTTTTGGGTACAAGACAGTCATGTGCTGTTTTTTTTTAGAATTTGCGCGTTTCGCTTGTGCGAAATTATTTCAGTGGTGATCATGGAAGAGAACGAAGCAGCAGTGGAGGGCCAAACAGCGTTTATTTAACTCTCCTGAATGGCAGAACCGAGCAGCAAAGAATTGTAGTAGTAAGTGACCATGACTTTTATCTTTAGCGGATAGATAGAATTTTAGACGAATGATCCGGTTTATAAGGAGTTCCTGAACGGATACTGACGGAGCATTGCATGTGGCCTGGGTCGACAGGAGACCGAGTTTTAATGCCAATAGAGAGATTGGCACCAAAAACATGGATTTAAAAAATCAAAAGCCGATAAAATGAAATACAAGTATCGCCAACACAGGCTATTTTAGTAAGGAAACTACACTAAAGTCAAAACACTTTTATAGCGGATCTCTTAGGCTAGGCCAACCGGTCGTTGAATTCGTGCAGTAACCGCGAAGTCCTCTTGGGCTTGACGTCGTTAGTTCGAATTGAGTGATCATGTAAATGAGCTTAGTTTCTAGATCTAATTTTCGCCGTATTAAATCTGCCCTTTGCCTCCTGAAAGATGTCATTATAACCAGACAGGGACACAGGGGCGAATTTCACGTACTGGAGGGAGTAGTCTTCAGCATTCCTTTAAGTGCTGTCAGTCTCCATTAGGCAGGATGGGCAAGAAGAAAATTCTTCCTCTATTATAGCGGCCCCAGCAGCCAACTTCCTTTTACACATGTTCAAACGACAAAAAGAACTTTCACCTGCAGGTTTTTACCCAGCATCCGAGGAGAGAGGTTAACCAAGGAAAGTGTTAAAGAAAAGTCCCCGTATAGAGAACCCTTGCGTAAAATGAGAGCCTAGGTCATACAGAGATTTTCATTTTGCTGAAACACTGACATTTACCATTGACATCAGTCGCTAGAAGTTCTAACCCTAACTTAAGCACTGAACGCGTATCAAGCTATCCGCAAAGAATTGCTCTTTGAACGTTTTCACGAGTAAGCAATGACGATTGAGTGCGTGGCAGGAAGAGACGCGCAAGTAAAGGAAAAGAAAAACTAATACAGCGGGTGCTGTTCTCTTACCTATTTTCTTGTCATCCTTGCTGTTTTTTACGAAGAATTATGGCATTTCTGCTATTTTTCAAAACAAAGTGCATTGCGTCCCCTGTATTCCCTGTCAGCTCGATAACAAAGTGCTTAATATCACAGAACTTCTTTCTAAGAATGTCTGTAAAACTTTCAACATATTTATTCAAAGTGCACAATAAAAATAGGCAGAAATACTTTTTAAGGGCCAGCAATGTCAAGCCGCATTACTGCGCTTGCAGTGGAGGACACGCTATGTGACCGACGGAGCGCATCGCTATACGTCCAACGTTGTCAGTTCCATCGTCTTCCAGTTGTTGGCGCGACCAGAATCCCTGATATTGACTGCTTATCGACCTAGCTGCGGCCCGTCCGTGGTCGGCCGTGGGGCGCACAACCAGTATAATAAACGCGGTATTCGGTGTGACGTGGCTAACGCAAACAGATAGAGCCTGTTAAAGATAAGAGGAACGCTGTTGGATAGCTCTTGCTTCAGTACAAAAAGTGCATTTTTTGCTTCAGGAGACGTCTTTTTCTTTCATTTCCTTGTGTAGAAGTCTGGACTGCGATTTTAAACGGCGCTGTATTTGGTAAGTTCTCAAGACAGTGGCCAGAAAGTGCTTGAAAGCATGAATTTTCAGTTAGGTCAATGTGTTATCCCGGTTTCTTTGTTGCGGTGACATGTCGGATTTAAGTTTTAATCATCTCAAAGGGAAGTTTGAGTATCAAGTGCGTGGTTCGCCTGTTTGCCTTGTAGCAGTAAGAAGATGAGGAAAAGCGAACTATATGAAAAGCCGAGGATACGTGATGGCCTTGCTGGTAAAACTTTTGTCGGATGGCTTGTTTTGATGACTTTGTAAATTTTTTAGGTCACTGGAACTTGGTATTCGTCTTTTATACTGGGCATCAGTTCTGCGATGATGTTGGCCGCATTTCATAATCTAAGGGATCGTTTTCGGTGGGGTAACTCAGGTTCCTAGGATATTTGGACATTTCCTTTTCGCCCATATTCTTTACTTAATCTCTTCTCAGGGTTACTGATGTCATCCAAACTTTTAGAAACAGGATGGCTTGCGCACACCGGGGCCCCATGAAAAAGTACTTGGTTGAAAATTGTATGAACTTCGGCAAGCTTTCGCTTTATTTGCATGAAAAAGTGTAACGAAAGAAAAAGGAATGGTGTCTCATACTGACCAGATGTCTCAGTTGCTGCATTTGAAGGTAAGAAACCGAGCTGTACTCTCCGTGGTGGAAGTGCTGGGCACAATCGTTCCAGAAACGTCCCCTACATCTAGCGATGGTGCGCGAGATATACTCGTATCTTAGTCTTCTTTTCTCAATCTCCTTGCCTCTCCCACTCTTAGTGTCTCCAAATGGCACGAAGTACGGTTGTGCAACTACCGCAGCAGCGGTGGCAGATTAAGAGTGGAATCGGCAGAAAAAAAAAACAGTTTGTCACCACAGAAGGATTGTTCTCGCGAACATTATCGGTTATATTGGCAGCCAGAACCGGAGAAAAGCTCTTCTTTCTACTGCAGTCTCATCGTTGCCAGGCCTGTGGCAAGTAAGGAAAGAATGAAGGACGGATGAACAAGATGAATTTGATCAGAGAACAGAAGAGCGCGCGCCAGACATAAAGCATTTGCACGCCTTCAAGCATGTTCGTATCGATGTTCAATATGTAGTGCCGATTCAGGAATACACCAGAGCAAACCACAAGAGAGGAAGAAAAGGCAGCAGCTAATGTCGATGTTATAGCGTACAATACAAATATATCGAAGATTCGCGTTGTGACTTTCCGTTCCGAATTGGATTCGTATGCATGCTCTCATATAAAATAGATCGCAGCGCTTTGCTTATGTTTCATTTTCACACGAGCTGTCTGATGCATTCTAGGGCACTCGATGGCAGCGTGCCTTTCTCTTTATTTTGGCGATCAGCTGAAGACATCTTAATTAACAGGTTTTAAAGGGGGTTTTATTTACAACTCAGGTGCAAATTTGTGCACGTGAGAGGCCTGCACGACCGGTAGGAATATTTATTTCAACCACCGCCAAAGACAAAGCCAGCTCATGTGTCGTGCAAGGCATAGCCTTCGTGTTCTTAGCTAGGCCTCCAGCGCTTAAATATATGAACTTCAACTGGTCAGCCAGCGTTTTACGCAGCTTAAGATTTATCCATGCAAGTTCCTATAAACTATAGAGCAGTGAAGGCCGCAATTCATAACCAGAATGAAGCGATAAAGAATAGGCCAGGAAAATAAGGTTTCACGAGAAAATCTAAGCAGAAAATGAGCAGGGGTGTCCCTGATGATTGCGAATATTTTATACCTGTCGCACTCCGCTGCCAGCAATTTGGCTACAAAGGAAAGTTTTGAACCTTTCGTGAGCATGTGTACAGAAACAAAGATATGTTCTATTTCGGGACTTGAGTCTGGATGCACCGCTTCAGGCAGGCAGTCACACAATAGCATCTAAGTAAACCAGAACTCTCAGCAGTCGGGCGTGCCTGGTTGAATCAGTCTGCAGCTGGAAGACGAAAATATGTTGGGGAAATGTGCTTAAGGGACTTAACTACGTTTTGTATGTTCCAAATAATGCAATTCTCTTGTTTAAAACAAGAACTTCAAAATCGGGGGACTAATGTGAAGAGTCTAAAACAGGCACATTTTTGATCCAGCTCCAGTTTCTAGGCAGGGTCTGCATCAAACACAGACACCCCTGAGTATTGGGATTGGGAGAAAAGCGAAGAGTAGCAAGTGACATTACAAAAAAATTAGGCATCAAACAACGTGCGAAATTTACAATCACGGGCCCACACGGCATACTAACATTAACACAAGGAGGAGCGATAAAAAGCAGCGGTCTTTGCAACGAAGCGCTTGCGTGAAAGGTGTAGTTTGAGTGGAGTGGTGGTGACCCGAAAAGCTGTGTTCTCAAGCACCCGAGAAGAAAGCACACTGCGTTCTAGTTTCAACACTGGTACAAAATGAAGGGTTCAGCGAAAGAAAGAGTATCCATTCTTCGAGATTTTATTTTCTCTGTCTGTCGCTAAGGAGGATGCTGAAACAGGGCGGGGCCAGGTTGCAGCTTTGGAACCCTGGGTATGGTTCAGGGAGATAGAGAGAGGGGTGATGTAAAGAAGGAACGTGAATAACAAAGGTGCCTATGGATACAAAAGGATGTTTGGGATTTCAATTCTGTACCTCATCTCTGAGAGTGCCGTACACCGAGAGAGAAGTTTCCTTTGCGCTTCTCTATTTATAAGACCATATATTGGAGAATGGATCAATAAATCGTGGTTTCGGCAGCACACAGCATCTCCCTGGGGATGCAAGCAGCGGTAGTATGCACGACGGCTCATGGTCACAACTGAGAGTTGGCTCCTGTAAAGACACTAGACTACTGAACTTTCCACGATACCAACTGTGATTCTTTCGAAGACAGACATGAATTTCTTTACCGAGACATATGCCAAGACCAGCCACCGTGGTGTCTCAGCCGTTATGGTTCTCAGCTGCTGACGCGAAAGACGCGGGTTCGATCACGGCCGCAAAGGTCGCATTTTGGTGTAAGCGAATTGCTAGAGGCCCGCGTACTGGACGATGTCAATGCACGTTAAAGAATCCCAGGTGGCCGATATCACCCGGAGCCCTCCACTGCTTCGTCCCTCATAGCCTGAGTCGCTTTCGGGCGGTAAACCCCATAAATTAAAGCAACGCAAAGCATAAAACATGTGCCAAAGCGTTCAGTGCGGTAGTTTACGCTTTCTGAAAAGCGTGCGCTTAACGTTTCCCCTTTTGTAGTTAGTAGGCTTTTCTCCCCCCCTACCCCCCATATTTACCTGAGAAGGTTTAAAGAGCAGGTGGGCGCTGTAACCAAAGCGAAGACGTAGGTCTGTTTCTGCATATGCGACGCACTTCCACTGTATTTTGGTTGGGAGTGATGGTGACCCGAAAGTCTGCTTTCTCAAGCACCCGAGAAGAATGCACACTGCATTTTAGTCTCAACACTAATACAAAATGAAGTGTTCAGCGAAAGAAAGAGTATCTATACTTCGAGATTTTATTTTCTCTGTCCGTTCCTAAGGAAGATGCTGGAACAGGGCGAAGGACACGTATTAACAATTATCCAGCATTTAGTTTTAATTCCCTGCCCCCGAATGACTAGTACTTAGGCTGCAAGGGTACTTGAAATGCACACCGCCGAAAAATGAATTGGAGCGGATATGGAAGCAAAACAAATGAACAAGCTTTGGTGACGAAATGTGGCGCATTTATTTACCTCTGAGCCCTTTATTTAGACGTCAGTGGAAACAGAAAACTTCAATATGTGCGCAGCAGTGCGTAGCGTGCCACTGTATAGTAATGGGGGACGAGTTCACATAGCAAGCGTCACGGTAAAATCAATATACCGATTTCTTTTGACGGAAACGAAATGAAACCAGGAATGGGAAATTGGACACGGCTTTGACCCTACACATCGCACCGGTTTGTCACCGCGTGGTCTCCCACTTGCTCCTACAACGCAAAAGCGAGTCAGTGCCAGGCACAAAGATCGTCAGCAGCAGAGCAGCCATACTCCACACAAAGAATTAATCAAAAGTGATAAGCACCCGCATTAGACTGAGGGCGAAGTTCGCCGTCAATCGGTATTTCCTCGAAGCAGTGCGCGCTGGAGATTGCAGCAACGCGGTGCGGCCTGGCAGTCGTTTCTTCCGCCGGCGCCGTAAGCCGCGTTTTTGAAGTGAAAAGCTTCACTAGGCTCGTCAACACCGGGTCTGGCGTGCGCCGTGATCAGTTTTAGCCACAGCTGCCCATGCGCGAAACCGAGCGACGTCACGCGGAGCGCAGGTGGCCGCTGCTGCCGCAGCCGTCGTCGCCGCCGCGAGCTGACTCCATCGTCTGAGCGTCGCCGCTTCTCCTCCTCGCCACCGTTTTACCCTTCGCCGCTGCCGCGCGGTCGCCGCCGCCGTCCCAAGAGGAGAAGGTTCTTTCGCAAGGCGTTGCGAGAACGTGCGAGCGGCGGCGGCGGCCATAGAAGAGGCGGCCATCCTCGCCACCGTTTGACCTTTCGCCGCAGGCGTGCGCAGTGCACATTTGAAAGGAGGGGTATATAAGGCGCGCATGCTCATAGAACAAGCGCTGACACTCGCCATGGAAGGAGAAGAAGAAGCAACAGTCGGATGGCGCAGAAACACCGATCCAGAAGTGGTAGCTTGGGAGTTGGCTGTAAAGCAGCGAGAGCTTTTCGCTTATCCAGGCTTAACCTTAGCTAAGCCACAGCCAATTTTTTTTTGAAACGATTGTAGTTTTATGGTTTGAGAAAAATTTCTTTCCAAAAAATGGTTTTGAATTCGTTTGGAGTGCTCCAGAGCCGCTGTTTTATACCAGGGCGCATTCCATGTGCCGGAAGCGAAGAATTCGTCCTCGAGGATATTGTACACGACTGGGGCCTAAAATAAAAGATAGCTGCAGACGCGGACATGTCTTCATTACAGGTTTCGATTGTTGTTGGCGCTCTAAGCAAGGAAGTACCCAAGTAGCGTGAACCGAGTGCCAATTGAGCAAGAGATGACGCGGCTAAAACTTGAGCGGACGAAATAAAAAGGGGAGAGGGGGAGGAGGAAAAGCATCGTTGTTCGGTACGAATTTCGACTACGACTTCCGACGTAAAGGAACAACTTTTTCAAAGAAAGCATTGTTCTAGTAAACAGCTGAAGGGAATAATCCCGGAAATACAATTTCACTCACAAGTTATTGTCTTTCAGCACGCTGGAAGGAGCAACAGAAATTACATGGATGGAGGGTGGGGGGCACGTGGAATCGCTGATACTCTCACCAAACTTCAAGCTTATAAGCGATTTCTTTGAAGCAGTGCAACAGATACTACACGTTGGACTTTTGAAAGGAAGCAGTATAAAGTAGATTACGAAGAAGAAATCTAAGCGCAAATATTATGCGCGTCAAAATTGGGATTGTTGCACGAGAATCTACAGTGTAGCTATTCTGGCATTCAGTTTAGTGCACTGCACGGGCAGTGCCCCGCAGTTTAGTGCCAGTTTAGTGCCAGTTTAGTGCCAATTTAGTGCCAGTTTAGTGCCAGTTTAGGGCAGTTTAGTGCCCAGCCCGGCCCGCGGGCCGGACCGGGCTGGGACATGGTTTGTTTTGCCGGGCCTGGGCCGGGCCCGGGCCTGAAGTTGCGGGCTCGGGCCCGCAACTTCAGCTATGGATTCGAGTCGCGCTTGGGTCCGCACAGTAACGGCTGGTGTCTGACTATTCATTCATTATTGCAGAGTGAAGTACACAACTGCGGCATAGGAGAAGCGACAAGGGTGAGCTATGGGCTATAGTACGCGCTGAGAAAAAAAAGTAAGCTTTATTCATTGGCTTATTTATTTCCTTATTTCCACGCTACGGTGGCTTAGGGGTCAAGGCGCTGGATTATTGAGCCCGGAAACCAGGGTTTGCTCCTAGCCCCGGCGGCCGCATTTCTATTTAAGCGGCAAGCATGACAGCCATGTACTTTGTATAGTATCATTGCTCGTTGAAGAAACCCAGGCGGTCGAAATGATCCGGAGCCCTCCGCTCACTCACAGCCTGACTCCCCTTGGGCCCTTAAGCCCTAAAAACATAACTTTTATTTTATAGATATATTCTTCGAATGTGAGAAAATTCACAAACTAAAGCGCGTTTGGTTTTCTTTTTGATCAGTTGACCGGAATGTCTCGTAAATGAAATAGCCACAAGAGCTCGCGAGAGTTTGTAAATCTCATCTCATAACCACATCTATCCCTCCTGGCTTCTTCAGCCTGGTTGTCATGGCAAGAATTTTGCCCTGTAAGTTATCACGTGGTTCGCGCCTTATCTTCTGCTCCACCAGTAAGAGTAAAATTCAACCGGTCTTAATTGGCCATTGATCGTTCCTTATCCCAAAACATACCTATACACTGTTAGAAATTCATTCTTAAGAACATATTAGTTTAGGACCCTTATAGTCTTCAAAACACACACCGCGAAATACTCAAGCTTTAGCGTTTCGTTTCTGCTGAAAGGCGACCAGTTCGGCTAAGAGTTCAGCCTGTGAGATCGCGTTCACTAAAAAAAAATGTCATCCCACTGTTTGCTAGGCAGCTTTAATGTTCATACTTCCGAGCGGCAAAATATAACTTATTAAAATCATGGGGGAATGCAAAAGCGCGTATACAGCCCTTTTTATTTGGCTCTCGGAACTTCCGAGTTTATCTTTGCGCACCTACAGAAGATCACTGACCAAAAGACTGGCCTGGCGAGCACTGCTCTTCACCACTTCCTTCTGGGTTAAAAATAATTAACTTTCTGCAAGGCAAACTGTGGTTTCAGAACCTTTGTCGGCCGGTTTCTTATCGATCTAGTAGCAGTCTACTTGCTCAGAGTGAGCAGTATACCTCAAGCGGTACTGTGCAATGGGCCAGGCCCGGGCTAGGCTTCACTCCGGGATTCACGGGCCGGGCCGGGCTCACTAGAGGGACAATTTAGCGGGCCTGGGCCGGGCTCGGGCTTGAAGCCGCGGGCCTGGGCCGGGCTCGGCTTCAAGTCTCGGGCCCGGGCCGGGTTTGGGCCTCAGATTGAGGCCCGTGCAGTGCTCTAATTCAGTTATCCCTGACGCGCAGATTCTTGAACAGAATCAAAAGGCATAGTTACCGATTACCCTCAGAAGAATTTTCAGACTACATAATGCATGGTTAGATTCGCGGGAACAGTGTCTGGCAATTGGTTATAAATATTCATCTTTTTATTCAAACCATTCACGTGACTGGCACGTAGCTCGAGAAGGGGGCTGAGCTTCCAGGAACAAAAAACCAAGAATGCCTATTAATATAACAAAGTAACCTGAAGCCGAGGGTAGAGATCTGAATTTGTCGTCTTTATTCAGAGTTATCTCTACATCAGTGCAGTGTTGAAAGAGGAAGGAAGTGAAATAGAATTTTTTCCTCGGCGATCTGTCTCAAAAAGTTTACATTTCACCCAAACTTGCTTATGAATTGTTTCACAAATCTTTCATTTTTTTTTGAAGGTGCCGCAATTATTGCGACGACATTCATCCCCTCTAATCTAACCACTCTGGACTTAAGCATAATGCATGCTTCATTGTCCAGATCTGAGTTGGCTTCATTCTCGCTCTAAATGTGATTGTTAGGAATCACTGGAACAGTGCGCCAAAGGGTTCTGTTGATACAATAGAGTACAATAGAGCGCGCCTGTCGATTGAGGTGATCGGGTTTTCTACAAGCAGCCATATAATAAAAGAACTCGCATGATTAAAATTATGCGTGAAACGGGCAGAAAAAAAATCAAAAGTTTGCAGTAGGGAAGACAGTCTTTAAGTACGCAGTAGGTGTGCGTCTTACCAAGGTGTGATGAATGAAAGTCCTCAAAAATGCAACCCTGGAAGAGCGACAGGCACAAAGGTGAACTGTCGGCCTGACTCCCGCTTGCAAAGCGCTTGCAACGCTTTGCGCGGCTGTACTCGGAAATGCTTCTTCAACATTAAGATAATTTCACTATACACGTAAGGCACAACCTAAAGCGGTGGTGCATGCTTTAATCTTTATCAGCTTGAACAAAGCTTGTAGCTTAAAATGTTGCGGTTTTCTCGGTTCAAATAATCGATGTAATCAATTGAATTCCCAACAGCAACTCATGCGAAGTTCCATAGTTCCACCGACAACTTTTGCAAGAAATTAAAAGGCAACGCTGTAAAACAAGACGAAAATGTAAGCCTAAATACTGGTATCCTTAGTATCAAAAGGAAGATACAAGGTAAAAAAACTTAATAGAGTCCCCGTTAATGGGTAGACCAAACCATCTTTTTTCATTTTGAGGGCAAAAACTACCGTGATGGTAGTGTGCGCCGCCATCATGTGCTGTTGCTTCGAAACAGCATTTTTATTTTTTTTGCGCGCTTTCCTTATGCGTTTGTGTCAGCTGCCAGAAAAAAATTCAATCTTACTGCAGACCAGATGTCGAAAACGATACGTATCAGAAAGACGTGGGGCCGAAAGGGATATAAAGTCCACCCATTAATCGTCTTGGAGTCGAACGAAAGAGAAGTAAAGCCACTAATTGAAAGATGAAAACAACTGCAGATAACTCAGAGATTGTGGCTAGACCCGACCAGCTTGACAGGCATCACTGATCATTTCTCTCTCGGTTGTCGGCGGGAACTGACGCGAACAGGCCCAACACATGAAAAATTGAAATATTTACTCCGAAGACGTGGTCATATTAGTACACAGCTACAGGACGCTGCCTAGAGAGGGCTTAACTCGCTCGGAAAACCGAACGATTCGCGAGGAGCTTCAAGATGTTGAAAGAAGAGAGGCGAAAAAAAAAGAATGTTAGGTCTGAACAACCTGAAACAAAAGGTCGGCAGATTAACCCGAAAGAAGAACGGGACCGACGTCTCAATGAAAAACGAAAACCGGGCATTCTTTTCAGACTACAGCGTTGTTTGTGAGTGGCCTTATTCTTCCTTCTTTATTCACTTGCGCACAGTGTTACTGTCTCCGTTCTCCTTTGCAATTTGTCGAGCCAAGCTTGGTGCATGAGTTCTGGGACTCGGACTCCCAGCTTGCCTGAGTTGAGAATTCTTACTGCGGCCACCTCCTGGATCTTGTGCCGTTCTTGTATCGTACGGCCAGCACAGGCTGCATGCGGAATGAAAGGAGCGGCTTCTTTTGCCCGAACTGACAACAGCTATTCCTGTGGTAGCTTCCTCACAGATTTGCGTGTGATCCACTGCAGTTCCCTGTAGAAGTGCTGCATACACAGCTGGGAACTTACTTCTTAAGTGCATCCAAAGTGTAAACAGGGATCGATCACATTAAATACCGCCTATTGTAGATGTGATTATGCATGCATACTAGAAGGCGTATAACGTTTTGTAGATTATATGTAAAAACTAAACAGTCAATAAAGTCGAAGCCAATGAAGCACGGTGCGTGCTATTCTTCCCACTCGTAATGTCTTATCGGAGGCAAAGCGAAATTACAGTTTGTGGGCTGTGCGCCTATGGATCAGCTGCAGTGTCCATGTACACACCAAATAGGACCAAAACGGCAGGCACCTTGTCAGGAAGCATATCGAGTGGCTTTCTCGCACAATAAGCGCCGGAGGCAAAACGAATTATTCTGTACTAGTTGGTCACATTCGATTGCCAGCTATTCAGAGGCACTGGTTTGCCAATGCGAGGACTGTGTTGAAGGAAAATTTTAGAGAAGTAGAACACTCAAAACTTTCGATTTAAAATTCTCACGAGCAAGTTAAAAATTGAGATCAAACAGTACAACTAAAGGCGAGCCACTTTATTTGTGGAAATGAATTCTCTCAGTGACTTAGCGATGGGCCGCTTCGGTAGACGATGAAATGAAACTAATCCATGTTTTGCACCCACTCCAAGAAAGCTTTTTGATTGGTCGCCGTAGAAACGCAGCTATCAAGCATTTCTAATATATTTTCATCACACAACTTTAGTTTGCTTTTATGATATGAATGCTGAAACCGATTAACTCACATGATCTTTGTAATACAGTACACATGAAACTACAGCTTAGTTCCTTCCTTACCGCAGAGAAGCATCCTCATACCACAAGGCGATTGGCATTTTATTATTCTCGAGGCGAACTTCCAAATCGCACAGCTCAACGAAGCTATCGAATAGAAAACTCTAGTTTATTAGCATCAGTGGAAGGTATAAAGCGTAGAAGCGAAGCTTTACCTTTTTGCATTTTTAAAGCAATATGAGGAACAACTGGTTTTCTTCTCCAGTGCTGAAATAGTTTCCAATAAACTTCTTTCATTCGAAACATCAAGTTCAAAGCTAGCCATTGTTGCGTGTAAATTCATTAATCGGACTGTAAATTTTGCTTAACGTCTCCTAAGTGTCTCAAAATTTTAGTAAATAAAATCTTAGTCTACAAGTGGTTTCCATGGTTGCACAAAAATGTATCACCCCCGGCCGCGGCGGCCGAATTTCGATGCCGGCGAAATTTTATAGGCTCGTATGCTGTGCGATGTCAGTGCGAAATTTTATAGGCTCGTATGCTGTGCGATGTCAGTGCACCTTAAAGAACCCCAAGTGGACTAAATTTCCGGAGCCCTTCACTAAGCCCCCCCCCCCCCCCCCCCATATCGTGAGTTTCTTTGGGACGTTAAACCGCAATAAACCAAACCAAACCAAAAATATATCACCATTCCACTCGCAACACATTTCTTTCTTCAAACAGGAAAAAAACTTCACAGCGAAAACTTTATAGGGAAAACTTCATATTGTGTCAGCAGCAGAACATGCGAATATTGAAATTCAGGGGGACCAAAGAAACCAAAGACACAAGGGGACCAAACAAAAATGCACTGGAATCAATATATGGGCTGAACGTTCTATAACTCACGCTCGTACTCACTATCAATTTCCTCTTTAGACTAGCGTGGATCAGAGAAGCAATAAAAGCGCCAGCATACTGTAGAATATACTGGCGCAGTTGTTAGCTCGTTTTCAACACAAATTTATGAACAGGCGGTCAGGACAAAACAGTAAACACTCAAGGATAGCCGAGGGCGTTCATCTTCCGAAGTGTTTACTCTCTTTAGTTCTGTCCCTTCACGCACCCGCTCTTACTGTTGTTAGTTGTTTACGAATTCTTTACGAAAAGAAAGACACTTTTTCACTTCGTGAGGTATTTCGGACGCGGGACAACCTTTATGACATAAGTGCCTCTCCATTCTGGCAAGTGATAACTGGCCCTTCATGCTGCGAAGCACCGATATACAGCTGACGTCACGGGGATGTGTTCTGGGCTCAAAAGTTTCTACTTTCGCCCGACGCCAATAAAATATAGCAGAGTTCCCGCGTGGCTGCGTCGCCGTGCTGCAGAGTGCTCCCCTGAGGACTGTCTTGCTCGGGAAATAATACAGAGGAGCAATCCGTTATCTGCGCTATTTTCATTTCTTCAGACATGATCATAACGTGTGATACCATATCGAATGCATACCATCGCTTGGTTCCTGCACAAGAGAAGCAGTACTCATTAGGAGCTTCAGCTCAAAACTATCAGACAGTGTTTAGGGGTGTGGGTGGTCTGCAGATTTTAATACTCTTTCCCGATATTCTGAATATATCGCAATATATTGCCAGATTATCCAGCATTTCTCGACGAAATTGGTTTGTGTTACCAGCGTTTGAGTTTATTTTTCCTCTACTTGTACTGAAGTCTTAAATGTTCTAGAAACAAAATAAATATAATGCAAGAACAGAAGTCTGTCGCTTCAGTGTCTTTAATTTGAAATATGGGCTGATGATGATGTCCTCAGGCTTCGCACTTGAAACAATCCCAAGAAAGAAGACGGGACGGGCCCCCGTCCCGTCTGCTTTCTTGTGATTGTTTCATGTGCGCATCCCATCTAATGTAATATGAACCAACTTCCCCAACAACGCATCCTGCTGAAGTGTCTTTAAGCTACTGGTGGTATTTTTGGAAAAAACTGATCAGAGAAATGATCAGCTCGGCAGCCAGGAGGAGGTAATTGAACTAACAGTCGGAAGGAAGCGGTGTTTAGAGAAAACACTCTAATTGATAAAACAAGCCCAGCGTGGTAGGAAAATATGTTCGTATTCGTATTCTTGATTTTGCTCCGAACACTGGAAGCTGAATTCAAAATTCCACTTTACAACCTTATTTCAACTGCAATCATTATCTGCTTAATTGAAGCAGAATTAGTGTTTGCCCTAGTTACATGTACTGGTCTTACGCTTTCCTAGTTATAGACGAAGCTTGAAAGTAGAAACGAAAGATCTCTTTTTCGATATAGCACTCGGACATTATTGGGATAAAAATCAATGAATTGCGAAACAATAACGGGGCTGTTCAAAACTTTGATAGCCTTCCTGGCTGGTCACAGTGGAGAAGATGGGCGCTTTCTATACTCATGTATCACTCCACTACCATACTTTAAAAAGCGCTTCCATGACGCTTCGCGCTAACCCCAGAATACCGAAACATTCAGCAGGCTTGATGCACAAGGCATCTGGCTCGCGTCCGCATAGAAACGAATGCTCATATTCTAAGAATTAATAAAATAGTATAAGGTTTAAATGCTTGTACCTCGATTAAATGTTAAACACAAAGTGGCAAGAACTTTCATCTCATGCATAGCTTGGCTGCAGCGGTGGCCTGGTGTTTGAGCGTCCTGATCACATGTGGGAAATGCGGATTTCGACCCCCAGTATAGCCTGGTATCCACTGGTGATACAATGGGGTGCGAACTTTCCCCTCGCCTGGTGCTCGGCTTATTACTAGAGTGGAATGCTTGGAAAGCGCCTCTTATACCCCCACCTTGATTAGAGCGAAGCATCTTGTGCAATGGCACTTTTTTCACCTACGCTGTCCTTGCACATCAAAATATATATTCATATTAATCATCACTCACAGCTTCGTGCGGAGCCAGTGTCCCTTGGCCAAGAGGAAATGAGAATGCATTAAGTAGCGCATCCTATATGCTTTCTAGAGATGCAGCAGGCAAGGACATAGCCTTGCTGCCAGCATCGGAGGCGCGCAACACGTGCTGTACAAGCGAAAGTTAGCAAAATGCAAAGGGACATGCATCGGTATCTTGAAAATGAGCATTGGTTTCTGAGGAGAGTAAAGCCAGCGGATGGGTGCAGTAACTGTCTCATTGTTTTCAGCGTAACAAGCACAGGAGCACGCAACGCAACTGGCCCAGAAGAGCTGCATGTTTGTGCAACCATTAAAGACACACTAAGCACCTCTCTAACTTAGACCGCACTAAGAAGCTTAATTGATCCGAGCAAGAGAAAAATCACGGTGAAACATAGTTTTCAGGAACTTGCTTTCAAGTTTGAGAGGGCATATCAGGAAATGAAACAAACACTACAAGACAGGGATGATGGCACTCAGACAATCCCACCATGCAACCTTCAATACGCGAGAGCTCCAAACATTGATCTCAACGCAACTATCACTCTAGTAGAGGTGCATGCGGTAGCAAGAGTGGCCCAACGCAATACAGCCCCGGGAGCAGACAAGTTCGGAGGAGGTTCGTGCAACCCGCAGCCACTGAGAAGTTAGGGCAAGTTCGGAGGAGCGTCGCGCCAGCTGTAACCAATGGGAGGCTGGTGGCAGTAAAATTAATGATTGGTCGCGAGAGAGTGCTCGGAAAGAGCAACATGGGTCGCACAATCCCTACCGGTGGCTGAGATCGAAAGAGCCAGCTGCCAGTGCAGGGAACGGAGAAAGTTACCAATGCCATGATAAGAAACCTTAGCTCTGTCCACTTTAAACGCAAAATAGGATAGGAGGAAAATGAAAAGGCATGGAGGTTAGCCAGAAGAAGAAACCGGTTTGCTAACTTGCACTGGGGTGGAAGGCATGAGGGATGTAAAAGTGACGGAGAAACAGCAAAATGAAGTCAGTAAGCGTTCGGTAATATCACAGCCTTTCGTGCAGGCCCGAGGTTCTCAAGAAGAAGAGGAGCAGTGCGTGGAAGGCCATCGCCGCCGACGATCGCAGAGGGCCAGTGGCTGAGAATCTCCATCTCTGTCACCGGACGTGGATCTAGACGCTCCAGCGTGCGCCAGAGAGGCTGCCTTTCGGCACTCTGTGCAGGGCATTCACAAATAATATAGGCTATGGTTTCATCCCACCCTCAGATGGCGCATGCAGAGTAAGTGGCCATGCTTATTACAAAAGAGCCACAGGCGACCCAGCAAAGTTGCTTCACGTCATGATAGGCCTGGTCGAAGCCGAGATTCTGGTCAGGGTCCAGCGATTTCAAACGTCAGTTCGTAAACCTGCTGGAATTCCTTGTGTCAGGCGTGACTTCCGGCGCAAGTGCGCGAGGGCTAGCCACTGCGTCTGCACTCGAAATGGGGTCAGCACACAGCTTCGGTCGTGGTCTGCAGTTCGCGCGACCTCATCGGCGTGGTGATTGCCTGCGTTGCGCTCTGTTCTGGCAACCATTAGTGGATAATATCGTACCCTTTATTGGTGGCAGAGCGATGTAGTTCTCGGATTCCGCGGTCACTTGTTCATGCGCTCCAAAGTGAAGAGCAGCGTGCAAGCCTTGGAGGGCTGCAAAAATCAAAGTTAGGACTTCTGACCACACTTCTTCGACGGGTGCAGAAGTAATCGCTCTTTGTGTCGCCATTGAGCATATCAATAAGCACATTGCTGACTACTTGAAGCCTATGAAAGGAAGTACGAATTCCGAGTGAGTGGCGGCATGCAGATTATTACGATTTCCAAGCCCGGAACGCGTTCTACCCTGGAAGCTTCAAGACAGATCTCCTTTACATCCTGTCTCGAGAGTCTCTATTCATCTCATCCAAAACCACATCATGAACTTTATAGAGGACAAGGCTCTCTTCCCACTTTCCTTGATCGGCTCAATACGTTGTCTTTAAACGCAGGATGCCTTCTTCTTGTTCAAGGAAGTTCTGACATGCATACCGAGAGGTAACGCACATCCAATTTTGGCGCTCAATTTTTAGGGAGCTTTTAACAATGCCTGATCCCAACTATCCTCCGAGAATCGAACACGCTGCGATATGGACAGAATGTCCTGAACTACATTAAACCTTTCCACAAGGATCACACCGAGACGGTCAAAATGGGGAAATGTCAGATCGGACAACATTCAAATGCCAAACAACAGCACTCCACAGGGATCGATTATATCTCCCCTCTGATTTATTATCTCCATTACAGGATTGGCTGGTCGGCTGTAGCAATTACCCAATGTAAGATTTACCCTGTTTGGAGACGATATTACTATCTGGAAAACTAATTCGTCCCTTGCACAGAAGGAAAAGCGCTTCAGGAACCGGCATCGATCGTCGAGTCATTCGCCGCAAGTAGTGGCCTTCGCTGTGCTCCGGATAAAGCAGAAGTAATCAGGGCACTCGGTACAAATTACGAAGACCTCGGATCAATAGGCCTCTTTGTAGGGGCCAACCAGTTTGGAAGGATTGTGTCATTAGAAATCTCGGAATGTGTATTCAACGTAACCTTCGCGCTGAACCTGCCTTGAAGACTCTCAGAACGACTCACCAAAGCACACGTATGGTCCATCGTATAACACGGCGTAAGCAAAGCATGTGGTAGGACATACTCCGTCTTGCAAAGGCGCTGTTCATCTGCAGAAAAGTGGTAGTGGTTCAACGTAGTCAAAACTAACACACGTGGGAAAGCAGGTTGCACCTAAGCTCCGCCCTAAGTACTTTAGGAGGTTAATGCCAATATATGCAGAATTGGTCTTTTTCTACTTAACAATCATAGGTCGCAGCGAGTCCTCATAGCAGTTCCAGGGCAGTGGCGCAGCGGTTAATCGATGTGCCCCTGCACTGGCAGGTGGCTATTTCTATCACAACCACCAGTAGGAATTTTGTGAGCCTTATTGTTCTTCCTGAGCAATAACACCACCACGACAAACACGACACGACACCACACGAATAACACGACAAACTGACCACCACGGAAGGTGGCAGTTAAATAATTACAGGTGGCGAGAGGGTCTCGCCAACAGTCATTACTTGACTGCCACCTTCCGCGGTAGTCAGTTTGTTCACACTCCGGTGGGAACGTTCCGAGGACGCCACAAAGTCACAAGACAAGACGCAAACGACAAGCAAGACTCTTGCTCGGTTGGTACCTCTGGAATAGTGCTTTTGCGCTAATAGCAGACGGCCTTCCATAGCATCAGCTCGCAAAAGAACTTAAAAAGGCCGAGACTATCGACTGCAGCGCGTACAAAAACAGCTCTCGTCCTTCCTTCCAGCACCTCGACGAAATATATAATGGAACTTGTACTTCACAACACTAACGATGAAACCAGGGACTCGGTCTTAGCATCGCCGAAGGTCCGACTCCAATAAACCACCAATGGAAGAGCCATTTTCCAACGTATCGTTACAGCAGGAGATCTACCAAAGCTCTGACGAAGCACTTGCCTTCCTTCAAACATAAGAACCAGATTACGTGGCTCCGCTTCCTATTCACATGCATCCAAGAATCCACAAGGGCAGAAGGGCTGCTAGGGTTGCTCGTGAACGCAGGCGCCTAGTCATATCACGAAGCAGTTTAGGTCGATGTGGCGTCGTACCCTGAATCGAGTATCCTCGTCGCGGCTGCACTCGACCTTACCTATCAACGGCTGCCAAGCGCACCACACAGCGCTGAGGATCCTGCCACTACGGAAGCCTCCGCCATCATCCCCGCAAATGCTTTCTGGCGGAAAAATCAGCCGATATAATAACTGATTCGAAACGAGCCTCTCAGTATTATGCCAGAGAACGAGCTTCAAAAACGACAGCGGCCTTGGTCATAGCATCGGGCCTTTCACCCACTTTACACTACTACCATATCATTACGTGGGCCCTTGGCCATGGAGTGCTTGGAGGCAGTGAGCCACCAAACGATCTAGCTTGCGCGCTTAATAATTTAGCGGATCCTTGTATTCACCTCACTCCTCTACCACCAAACTATGGTGCACGGCTAGAAATTCTAAGACCGAACAGAAGGAAGTATACCCCTCCCCATATTAAATTCACCACAGAAGAAGCCATATTCTGGAAGCAAATATACACAAGCACCTTCCGTAACATGTACAGTCGGGGACAAGTCTCCGGACCACGTGTCCCTCTAATGAAGCCGAAAGCTCTGCTATTCGTCGGCGGCTGGAGACCACACTTATGGAGGTAAAAGCTAAATTTTTGTTCTTTCGTCTCCGCAAGTGCGGTTTCCAGCCGCTGTCTGATAGTACAGTTAAAAGCTTCGTTTGACGAACACGTGGTCGGAGACTTTTGTCCCCGACTGTACTTGCATAGCGTCATCCACCCTACCAGATACAACCCCACCTATCCCTGGTGTTTCGGTGAGCCCACGCTATTCCACATTCCGTGGTATTGCGTGATACAACCATCTCACCTAATAACTTTACACACATCATACGGCCAGTCGGAGGCAGCCCTGAGCAGCAGTAGTCTGAGTGCCAACGTCAGGCCATCCGACGGGTCTGCAGATCATGAGCACAACCTATCGGAGTCCTGTACTACGATAAGGAGTCCGTCCATTTGCCTCCTCCAACATTTATAAAACGTACAATGTCTTAAGGCTGAAATTTGGTTTGGTTTGGAAATTTGGGCGAGTTGGTATGAATGCATTGTAGGGGAAGAGTGCAACAGCGGTGGGGCATAGAACAAGGCAAGCGCTGACGAACAGCTGAGTTTAACCTTTTTATCACTGTAAGTCTACGCACGGACAGCGCCATAAGGGAAGGAGTGAAGAGGTAAGTCAATGAAAAAGTAAGAGACGTCGTAGCGGAGGGCTCCGGAATAATTAAGAGCAAACATTTCGACCACCTGAGGCTCTTTAACGCGCACAGGCAACGCACAACACCAGATCGGCTTCCCTCTGGCTGGCAATGCTCACAGGAGAGACAGCGAAAAGAAAATATAACCGGGTCAAGGTTTCATTCATTCTCACTTCCGGCACCAGTTACGGCTCATCGACACATACATTGTCATTGCGTGGCTTGAACTCAGCATTCTCCTTGCACAACATGACCGTGTTTCGTTTTCCTGTGCATGAAATGCCTAATTTATGATTTCTACTTTTCGCCGGGAAGAATAGCGATGTCAGTAAAAATATAAACCGAATACTCCCCTAGGAAAGATTGTCTACCGTCACTCAATGGCTGCCGGTAGCAATCGTTTAACCGCGGTGGCGTTGAAATCGCACGTACCAAAAACGGTGCTCAAGAATGCCAAATACTCCATCATATTTATTTTGATTTAAGTATTTAAATAAACAATTATTTAAATAAATTTAAATAATTAAATATATAATCATATTGAATGGGCGCTAATGGGCTTAATAAGGCATTTCACACTTCGTAAAGACGCTGGAAAAATAAAGAAAATTCAAATTCAGATGCCCAAAAATTGTTACACCTCGACTTCATAATCGATTTATTCAGTGATGCTTATTATTTACAGGGAGAGCAGCTGCGTAAGTGAAAAAAGTGCCGCCGATGTAAAGAAAAATGCAGGCGGGACCACTCCGATGAAAAAAAGTTGTTCTTGCTTCGTTCTTGAGCTGCTAGCTTGATCATTGTGTTGTTGCAAATGACTTGACTACAGCCGCATGAGATGGTCGACGTTACCCTACTCAAGTTTCCCTTTTTGGGGAAATAGCTTCCAAATGGAATGAAATGTCCTTCCTTTCCACCGAGATATCACTGAAACATTTTTTTGTAGAACCGCCACAAGAGTCGATGCTTGGAACTGTGCTATGCCTTGAACGCCAGAGAGGGACTAAGAGTTTTTTTTTTATATAACCCTATTCAACATTTCCCGTGCAGGCCTTGAAAGTATACTCTCTCTGCCTGAACATGTAGGCCGCACTAGAGAACCGTCGAAAACTGTACCTTTGAATACAAAGCGAGCATAACCAAGCAAGTCATTCCTGCTTTATACCTTCATCTTCATCAACCGTATAAGGTAATTCATGGTGTCATGCTTATGTGTACTGCACCTCTCAATTTAAAACAGTCCGACCAAGTTCGAGAGCATAATATATAACTTGTGAAAAACATGCAGTAAAAGAAAGGTGCGCCTACTTTACCCTCATTTTATAAAAGAGCAATAAAATATCTGCGCTTCAATAGCCTTAGCTACGGATATATTAAGGGAATCGCGAAGTAAATAAACTCTGCGGAACTTTCCTTCGGTTTCCGAGGCGAGGATATCCCAATGATAGATGAGCTTTTAACGAAGTACTCAAAGTTAAACCGCTTGTTAGCTCAACGGTAAGCTGTTCTGAACGTTCAGATCAGAAAGCTATCCTGGCGGTACAGGTTGTGAGTCGTCAGACTGAACTTTCGACTTAATAACATGATTGTAAATTTTTTTTATACATTCGATACTAGAAATAAGTCTTGAAAATAAATAAATAAGATCGAGGGAAACAGAGTGCTTGCTGTGCTGGTAGCGCGAAAAACGGATATGTCATGACTGCATGTTTTCCGAAAAAAAAAAGAAACTAAAAACGAAGAGCGAAGTTATTCTAATCCCATTCTCAGACTCCTCAGTAATGAGAAAAATTTCCTGATTCTCTGCTAACGAAAACAAATTAAAGGAGATAGTGCCAAAGGGCAAAAAAGCAGCCGGTGGTAAAATGGATGCTGTTGAGTCATGTGTGCTCGGCAAACACGGTACATTAATTGGTTTCGTATCAGCATGCTGCTCAGCTCGAAACCGCACCTGAACGCCAAAGAAACTGAGAATCATCCGTGCGGTTTTCGTCCTACTACCCGCTTCTGCGTCGTCTATCAAGGGTGTCATTTGTGCCAGAGAGTCTGTGCAGAGAGTTGAAAGCGCCTTCTTCGTGCGCTTATCCGACGTCTTGTTTCGCTCGTGCTTGGTGAGGCGCGCTGTTCCAGTCAGTATTTCGGTGGAATTACGGAGCTTGCTCCAATCTTTGTTTTACTGCCTTGTGGACAACGAAACTTATTTCCTTGCGACCCTACGTAAGTAGATCCACCCGTCTGTATGCTTAAGTGAAAACCTTATCGCCAAAAGAAGCCGCTTGAAACTTCGTCATTGCTTGAGTGCATAGGGTGCCTTGCCAAGGGAATCAACGTACATCCTTAATTTTAGGCGACGTAGCTTCTGGTGTGTTCAAACGCTGCTGTCAAACGGAATAAATACACTAAGAGATTCTTCTGGCCCAGTGGCTAACTATTAGTGGGAAGGCGTTAAGCCGATGGGTAAACCCCAAGCAAAATTTTGCGATGCTTGGTGGTTTGTGCCTAGAGCATAGCAACCGTAGCGTGATAGGAACGCAGCTTTGAGGCAGCTATTGAATATTGTCATCATCATCATCATCAGCCTGACTACGCCCACTGCAGGGTAAAGGCCTCTCCCATGTCTCTCCAATTAACTCTGTCCCTCGCCAGTTGCGGCTACCATACTGCCGCAAACTTCGCAATCTCATCCGCCCACCTAACTTCCTGCCGCCCCCTGCTACGATTGCATTCCCTTGGAATCCACTCCGTTACCCTTAAGGACCAACGGTTATCTTGCCTTCGCATTACATGCCCTGCCCAAGCCCACTTCTTCCCCTTGATTTTGACTAGAATGTCATTAACTCTCGTTTGTTCCCTCACCCGCTCCGCCCGCTTCCGATCTCTTAACGTTACACCCATCATTTTTCTTTCCAAAGCTCGCTGCGTTCTCCTTAACTTAAGCTGAACCCTCTTTGTTAGCCTCCAGGTTTCTGTCCCATAGGTGAGTACCGGTAAGATACAGCTGTTGCGTACTTTTCTCTTGAGGGATATTAGTCAGCTGCCATTCATGATGTGACCGAACCTGCCATATGTGCTCCCCCCCCCCCCCCCCCCCCCCCCCCAATTCTTATTCTTCTAGTTATTTCCCACTCATGATCCGGATCAGCTGTCACTGCCTGCCCATAATAAACATATTCTCTCACTACTTCTAGCACCTCGCCGTCAATTGCGATCTGCTGTTCTTTTGCGAGATTGTTGCATATTAGTTTGGCTTTCTGCATGTTAATTTTTAGCCGCACTGTTCTGCTCTGCCTGTCTAACTCACTGATCATGCTTTGCAGTTCATGTCCTGTGTGACTTAGCAAGGCAATGTCATCAGCGAATCACAGATTACTTAGGCATTCTCCATTAACTTTTATCCCCAACTGTTCCCGTTTCAGGCCCCGGAATACCTCATGGAAACAGGCGGTCAATAGCATAGGCGAGATCGTGTCTCCCTGCCTGACACCTTTCCTTATTAGAATTTTATTGCTGACTTTATGGAGAACTATGGTATCTGTACAATCGTTATAAATACCTTCCAGTATTTTCACGTAACACTCTTCTACACCCTGATTCCGAAATGCCTGCATGACTGCTGAGGTTTCTGCTGAGTCGAATGCTTTCTCGCAATCAATGAACGCTCTATATAGAGGCTGGTTGTATTCTGCACATTGAATATTGTAATGTACTCTTATGTAAATATTAAAGGCAAGTCCATTCTTGCAGTCAAGACTGCCATCGAACCAATGAGGAACGTTTTTCAGGAAAGGAAAAACGGTAACAGCAAGAAAAGCCAAGCCTGTCGAGAGGAGATCTGCAGACGTATTTATTTATTTATTTATTTATTTATTTATTTTGGTGCGATGTTACGATATATGAAAAAATCGCGTTCATAAAAAATCTCCTATTGAAAAATGGACTTTTCCAGAATCTCAGAGTGTGAACACGGCTCGTGTATCGACTCTAATTAATTATTACTTTGGTCATTCTTTTTGCGATAGCGTATCTGCATTTCTACGAAGGATCCTGACAGCAACTAGCATGTTAGTATAGGTATTTCTTACCTCTTGCGTTTAAAAAAAATTCATGCACCACGTACGACTTCAAAGTAATATGTTTACGGCCTCTGAAAACAAGTTCCGATCAGACCTGGTGCAGGATATAGAAGAAAATGATTAGAAATTATAGAGACCAAATATTAGCAAGTTCATCAATCTAGTTCGCCGCTGAGCCTTCAAGCATGGTAAGACCCTGTGTAAAGCAACGGCACTCCAGGTAATGACTAAGCAAGCCTCTTAAAAATTTATTCTGTGGTTGAAGGATCTGGGAAAGGAATTGCCGCTTCGCTGAGCTACATTAAAGGCTACCTTGGTACGCCCGGTTTGAGAGTCAACCTTCTTGCGCATGACCGAGCGGTTGTGAAGGGGTGTTAATTTGGAGAGCAAGCCGTACTCATTAACCTCGGTAAACAATGTGTTGCAAGCGGAGTACCTTTTGAATGGGTCTCGGAAGATTGGAACTTTCTCAAGATCTTTACGTACACCCCGGCTGAAATTATTTCAGGAGAATTATTCGCCGCGTTTGAGTGATTTGGCGACATGAGATTATATACAAAAGAGTGCGTCATTTATGATAGCATCGGTGAGTGGATAAGAAAGATCAGAGCACGTCACTGCATAGAGGCTAAGCAGGAACTTTTTCTAGAGTGGAGAAAAAGACGGAATAAGAAGCCACTAGGCCACCCATCGTATCGCAGCCTCTCTTCCTCTTCTCTCTGTATCACTTTTACTAAAAGTAACCAGAGGAATTCCTCTCTCCACTCATCTTCGTGCCAACCAAGGCAGCTGGCAGATGGAAGTTGGCGCTGGCGATGCCCAAGTTGCAAAATTGACGAATGGGCTACAAAGAGCTAACGCTCTACAGTACAGCGCTATTACCTCAGTTGAAAAGCGGGCATGAGAAGACGGGCGCTGTCATGTCTGTCTGTGTGCTTGTCTGAAATAAGTAGCGCTGAAGTACTCTTCTTTAAACAATATAACCCCACCTAGCCCCTCAATGTGTTTTATTAGGCGTATCTTCCATTTGCTCTATGCTGCCCTGTCTTAAAGACTTGTAGGAATTGCCTCTAGGCCATTATTTGTTTAACGTCAACAACGCTGCCAATGTTCTGGGTAGTGGCTTGCTTGTTCTTGTGGGATAAAATTTTCCCACCGGACACCCACACAAATTCCATGCTCTCATTCATTCTTTGCGGAAGCTGCACCCTATGGTAGCTCGGAGCTACCAAAATGCTTTTAAACTCCAAGAGATCGCCGGAATGAGGTAAATACGAGCAGCCAACTCCTAAGCATTTTACGACTTTAGGAAAAATTCCTGAGCAGATTTGAAGATCAAGAACAGAATGCTCAAAAAGGTGCTGAAATACGCATAAGTTCAGATAGATTGTGATCTCTGTTTTTTTTTCTGGGTGAAAACGTAGAGCACTAAACCGTATGAGAGATTAGCATAGTGAAAGTGATAACGAGTGCGGCTCATAAATTGTGGCGCGCCATGGCGACGATCAAGCGGGAGTCTTGGCAGACCATGGATCTACCATTTGTGCGCTCCTTTGAAGACATTCCTAAATGCGCATGCTGTACTTAGCAGGATAAACACTACCACAACAAAACTGCGAAAAATATTAACTTTCGTGACTTGTTTTCTCACTTCATGAGCATAGTGAGGACCTCGAGCAATTTCATGAGTTCATAAAATAATTCTTCAATATAAAAAAATTAACACAAGGGTAAATTAGTCATTTTTCCGGCAGTCTTGTTCTTACGATGAGGACTGAAGTTTTTTCGCCGGGATGCGTCAGTTCCACGTAACCGGAACTCATGGTTCCGGTTACGTGGGATGCTTTGTACTCGACCTAGTTTCCTGAAAAGACGCGATGAAAAGCCTTTACGTTGGCACAGTAATTTAACAACTGTAGGATAAAAAATAACGCTGTGCTATCTTGGCACCATGAATAAGCGAGGGCCTTCGTGTTTGAAATGCGCAAAGAAAGTAGGGCGAGGTATTCACTTACCATGCCGCACGCTCAGCAGCGGCCAGGAAGTGTGTTCTGGATGCCCAAGGGTCATATTCTACCCGAAACGCAGATACAAACATGGCCAGGATAAAGGAGAAGCTCTTTGTGTTCCTTTCTTACATTACACCAGCCTAAGGCCTGAAAAGCGCAAGCTTTTCGAGTTCCTTCTCTCTTTTTTGGAGTTTTCGCAGTCATTAGAAGATGTTTTATTTTTGCCCGTCAGCAATTTAACACGCCGTCCATTTAAGAATTCAAACCTGAAGGATCCTTTTCGTTATTTCAAGCACAGCTAAAAGGCTGTGTGAGAACGAGCGTTGACGGCTGGCTTCTTTCTTGTTTGCCAGTATGGCCTATAAACGCAGCAGGAACTTTTCAGAGCCATCGTCAAAAAAGAACTAGAACGGAAATTGTTATCTTTACGCGACCCAGGGAAAACTGAAACCGAACCTTGGGTTTGGAGCCCAACCGCAATTTCCATAACAGTGAGCGAAAGTGCGGCTTAAAAATTTCTCGACAAAGAGGACGAGGTACGAGGCTGACAGGGGGCTGCCGGTCGGGTGCGAGTCGTGCATACCACAAAAGTGGCTAGGTTTAATGTAAAGTATGATGTGAAAGAAGCGTACGATGAGATGTACTGAGTTAAGCAAGCTGCTTTTGATTAGGAGCACAAACATCACATTGTAATGCTAATCACAAACACCAGCACTGCGTACTAGGAGGCCAGCTGACGCCACTGCCACGCCTGCGGAAGGACTGCTACCCGCGGAAATATGGAAACAAGGAGTGCGACAGGAGCGTGGCACTGTTTGAGCTAAGGCTTAAATGATTCATGGAACTTTTAAGAAGATATGGCGGCCATACGAGACTTCGCTCAGGGCTCGAGATAGTGCGTTGTAGATCAACAGGACGGTTCGAGCGACACTTAAAGTATACTGCCTTGCCTGAAATATATGATTTTTTGAGAAAAAGGAGAAAATTAATAAGATAATTTTCTTTATCGCAGTACTGCTTTACCTGATGCGCTACCGCAAGGCCATCGCTATATAGCACAAGGAGGATTTGGAGCTGCGATGCATCGAGTACCAATATGGAAGTTTGTGCTTGTTGGTTTGTCATGACGGCAGCGTACAGTGCACTAAAGTACGAGGACACAAGAAAGAAGACACATTGGCCACACGAGTGCTGCAAAAAGGAAGACACATAGCGAGCACGAGCGCTGCAAGGAAGGAAGACATATGTGAGACACACGAGCGTTCGTGTGTCCCATGCGTATTCCTTTCTGGCAGCGCTCACGCTATCCATGTGTCCTCCTTTCATGTGTCCAAGTCCCCTAGTGCACTGTTCGCTTCCGTCATGAGAAGCCAACAAGCCCAAACTGCCACGTTTGTCCTTGATGCGTAGCAGGTCTAAATGCGACACACGAGCATGGCAAGAAAGGAAGACACATTGGACACACGAGCGCTCATGTGTCCCTTGTGTTTTCCTTCTTGTGTCCTTGTCCCTTATGGAGCTATACGCTTTCATCAGAGACCAGTCTAAGAATTAAAAACACTTTTGCTAAGCATTTAAACCCTTAAAAGCCGAGCAACAGACCGGGAGAAAACTTGTACCCACTCACACTCAACAATTCTGGACAAATGCCTTTTTCAACGGTAAAGAATTTATGAAAGCAATTTTTGATGTATTGTAAGATTTCACTATAACGAAAGCTTTATTAAACGAGAAAGAATTTATGAGCGCAATTTTTTTCATATATTTCAAGATTTCTTTATAACATTCAATATAGCCGGGGATCTCCCGCCGGCAGGCTGGCATTTTTTGCTGCTACCGTTTTGCTATCATCAAAAGCGTTCTCCATCAGTTTCGTAGGAGAGCCTCAGCTGCCCGATGCGGCCGATTGAAACACTATAAAAGATTTTGCTACATACTGCAGGAATAAACCGTTACCTTCAATACTTTCATACCAGCACCCTTCAGTTTTTCAATATTCAAAATTTTGGTCCAGAAATGTTGCACATGAACCGATCGGTACCCAGCGACAGTGATAATCGAACCCCCCAGCTCCGTCAAGCGATAAGGCAGCTCAATTCACGAGACTATGACACCATGACGCCCATTGTTTTTGTCTCCTCGGCTGGCTGCTCAGTCCTCAATTTATTTTAGAGCGTTTTTCGCTTACCGCCAAATTTCTGTTGCGTACCCGAGTGCTGCTATGATACAACTATTTTATACGTTTTTCTTGAGGGATATTGGAAAGCTGACAAATGCAGTCCAACCATTTCTTCGATTCTGATGAACGCTAGTTAGCTTTTGCATTGTGCACGTTTCGTTTTGTAATGCCACCGTGTTTGATGAGAGAAAGAATTATAAATTTCACCCTGAAATGCAGCTTCCTCTTTTTTTTTTTCTGCTAGGTTTCTCTTCACCGCCTAATCAACAAAGAAAAACAAAGGAATAATACTTAACTAAGGTGGCCTTTATCTGCATTCAATTTTGTTTATAGACATTTTATTGAAATTGTGCTCTCATTAATCTCTGTGCGATGCAGGATTATACAAGATGACCTCGCGATCATTTCGCCTACGTATCATTTAACTATCGCTTCACTATCGCCTAGTGATGCCGACACTATGTGTTTTTCAAAAGATCCATTGAGTCTGATTGCTGAGGCGTAAACACGTTTCAATATAGACGGTATGACAGCGCTTCTGAGGTAAAAAATAAATAAACTAAAGAATTCGGAAGGTTGGGATAAACGGGGAACAGTTTTGTGCCCACTCCTCAACTAGGTGTTGGTAGCTCCAGCAATCCATTCATTTTTTACGGTAATAATATCATAAACATTAACAGTGTCGATGCTGACACCAGTACAATTTATTTTCCAGGAAAACAAGACGAGAACAATTTCTTGGAAAAACAAAGCACCGCCGCAAAAAGTAACTTGACGCACATAACTTGAGACAAAGTCTAAATATACTCTCAGAATGAACTAGACTGGTTCGTTGGAGCAGCAAGTATTGCATTTATTCTGCTTGGAAATTATGAATCCAGCAAATGGTCTTACACTATGGAAAGTGGTCACGACTAACTGCTCGTTTATTCCGGCAGTATTTTCGGAATATTGAGCTCGCGTATAAATTTTCGCCCCCACGTATTCTTCGTTCCATTTTCTCTCCTTATGGACTTCAAGAAATGCGTAGAATGTAGGATGATAAAGGCAAAATAAGTACCTGGCGTACTTCAACTGCTTTCCAGACTCAGCGCTGGGCCATAAAAAGGTAAGAAAGACAAAAATGAGATGACCCTGGCCACCTCAAAGGAACGAACGAGAAATCCAAATTTATCCGCACGAGAATCGGCGACCACGACCGTGATACCTTTCTGCCACCTAGCGTCCTCAGTGAATAATGAGGCACCGGAAAGGCCACTCAGATTAAGGACCAAAGTCATCGAATCTAACCTGCTACGATTCTTCTCTACGCCGAATGGAGGGTGAGGAACGCGCAAATAAGGAGGCAAATACCGAAAAGAATCAGTGCAGTAAGGCGGCGATAATGCCAAGCTGTGAGGAGACGACTTGCTTGCGTTTGTACAAATTCAGTTATAAACATTCCAAGCTTTGAAAATATTCATAGCGTCTCCATCTGCTAGCGCTAGGAACGATGGTGTTGACCGGAAGGACACAAATTTTCTTTTGTTTGCTTAGTAGTGTCCTTTTGGGCCCGAACTTGCCTGTCAAAGGTATGGCGGCGTCCGGGTTCCCAGAGCAACGACGCAGAGTACCACTTTATTGGAACATCTGATTGCGTCTTCTTACACCCCGATAAGCCCACTGTGCAGCACACACAATAGCGCAGAGACTTTATTATAGCGTAGTGTAGCAGCCGCGCTCGCTCACTATGGGGAACAGTGTGGGTGAAAAATGACGACGGTTCAGAGGCTTGAAGCTCGCTCGCAGCCCGAACGTTTGCCTGGACCTTTGCTGGACGTTCGAAGGCGACCTAGGTCCTACTCAGCCACAACCCCCTCTTACAATAGATATATTGTTAGGCTGGTGAGTTTTTGTGACAGACCAAACAAGAGTGCGCAAAAGACCAACGGAAGGATGAAAAACGGAAGGCATGGACCGCATCTTGGGCAGTATTGGCCAACGCTAGCCATTTCATCACACTGTGATCTTGGAGGTCTGTAATGCGCATTGAGCGCAAAAGCGAAATTTCCCTCATAGCGCAAACCGCTTGCATAAGCAACGGTGTGATATAAGCAAATAGTGCAGGAACGTCGCAGAGAAATCTGATTTCATGGTGTTATTGAGGTGCCAAAAATACAAGTAATGAAGAGCGCAGCGCTGGAAACCGTGTATAAGTAAATGACGACGGTTCAGAGAGAGTTAGTCATTTTTAATGTCAACCATGTTGGTAAGGTCAACGCTGGCCTGTTGATTACGCTGTTAATACGTTCACTGGATCTTGATACTTAGAGACCGGACAGATATCATAATACTTGGCTAAGTTTTAGAGCTGAGGGGAAGGCGATGAGCTGAATCACGATAGGCCTCCTTACTTCTGAGGGATGGTCTCAGCTGCCCCCAGAAAAAGTTGCGCTTGAACAAGTCAGGTGAATATTTTCTAGGTGCGAGGGCCACAGAGCTTCATACTTGCGCGGCAAGTTTGCGAGAAAAAAAAAACAATCTGGATCTGAATACGCCGTTTGTGGGCAGTTGAATGCGTCGGGCTCACCCGAAACAAAAGTGATAATGTTGCACTTCGCCGTTCTACCTGATTAAAATCTGTGCGTCTGTCTTGTCCAGTTCATTGTTTACTTTAAAAAGAGGACTATATCGTCACACGCGGTTGCGGACATGTCCGTTTACACTACGCGTCTGTGGTCATAAGGTTAAAAGATGAACTTTTTTCTTAGAGTGCAAGGCATTAATCTTCGGCCTTTTCAATGCCTCCATGATTGTCATTTTATGAGGGTATGATGCTCATAGCCCTGCGTTGCATCTTGAAAAGCTCCGAGTAAAGGCGAGTGCGTAGCCATCCAAGCCTTTAGAGAGCCTGCGTACATTTTCATTCGTTGGCATATAATCACATCCTGTGAGCCGCCGGACTGTCGAGCTCCTTAATACACATAACGCGTTGGTGCACTTCTGAAGAAAGGAGGCTTCGTGACCCGCGGAAATAAAGACAGTGGAGGTCCCAAAATGCCTAGTCGAGAAGAGCCTCCTACCGCGTGAAGGCAATCCTATTTCCTGGAGGCACAGGAAGTGAGTCTTCGGCGAAGCCTTCGCGTGCTGTCTGGCACCATTGGTCACCGGCGGTCACTCTCGGCACCTCTATGTGTGCTGCGAAGGAAGCCGAAGTGTAGAGACTTCCGGGATAGTTTCGACCAGTCACTGTTTTTCGTCAAGCGTTCACATCTCACAACCCATGGGCGGCTTCGCATTTCGCAGCGAAAGAAAAAAAAATATGCGGCCGCCGAGGCCGAGATTCGATGTTGCGATATTGGGCTCAGCAGCCGGATTAAAAAATATTGAGCCAAAGAGTTGAGAAAGAACACCTAGGACTCCTCTGAAGCCCACACAGTAGAGATATTATCATTCTGCATTAAGGCGCTTAAAGTTAGCGTGGGAACTTAAGAAACATATTGCCTGAAGTGCGAAGGTATTCCAATTCTATTTTGAGTCTTTTGCAATTCTATTACATTTCAATTCTGATTGTAATGAATTCCTTTCCATTTCGCGGAATGTTAAGTGATAGCAGTGACTATTCTGGTTCAAATTTTCTATTTTCAGCCCTTTTATGACGTCTAATCTTTTCAACTAAGCCCTAATTTAGGGACGTCGCCACTTTTTGGGCAAGCCGGATTTTTATGCCGAAGAACCTTGTACTACTTCGCATTAATAAAGCATATCAGCTTCATGCGAACACAACCTCATCATTATGTTTTAAGACCTGTAGAGAAAGTAAACGTAAATGCGCTTTCCGTCAAATCAAACGCGAACCGAATTGAAACTCAAACAAGTAAAACACGAAATGATTTTAGCTGAGGGAGAGCCAGTACCACAGAAGGGATTTCCCTTCCATAGCTCGAAGGTGGTTTCGTGGAAGTGTTAATGGGCTCTGCGTGTATTTCTTCTTCAGGAGCTAATATTTTTGTGTAACGTTTTTAGTTTACAGTTAGCCTGTTCGCACCTCATTTGTTGCTTATAGTACACCATCCGTTTTATCAGAGGCTGCTAAGTACCATTTCTCGCTCTCGTCACTGCTATGGTGGTGGCTTGCAAGCCACCTAAAGAGGTTAATCGAACACCGCTTCGTTCCTGCGCTCTACGTCGACGCTTTCATTGCTATCCTACCGTCCCAGAGCCCGTAGTTTCCGGGTGGACGTCGCGGGTGATCGACGGGAGCCGTTTTGTGCTGACACGTGTGCGGCTGGGCACGGCCAAGGGCAATTTACCCGCGGGTAGGCCGTCAGCGCTGGTCGAGGTTAAGGCGAGACGGCAGGAGGGAGCGACACTGCATTCGTCAACGCTGCTTCGCCGCCGACGACAAATTACGCGCCTTGGCGAACGACATCTCATCCCTCGCGCGTTGACGACGCGCGCGAGTCATGACAGCGAGGGGGGTGGGACGGGGGGCAATGCGTCTGGCATGCTCCCTGTCCAGTCTCTGTCCATTGCCCCATACCGCCTTTGTCACCGCTTCTTCTGTTGGCAAGAAGACAGCTCCGTGAAGGATCATCATACTAGGATTAGATAACTAACGTGCGCTTTTTTGTCTTTCATAAAGGAACTACAGTCAAACATCCAAGATAAAAGAAGAGGACAGCGAAGGTTGTTTAAGGACGTAATTCCAGTGGAAACAGAAACCCTTCCTAGCTGCGGTCTCTTCGGGCCAACTAACCTTGATGTCCATAAGCATAAGCCAGGAGAACATGGTAACTAAAAGTTCCGGTTGCCTCAGAATTTCTGTCTTAAAACAGGTGGGGGCGTCACCATTGCCGGCCTGACATGCATGCATCCAGGATGCTGTTTACTGCTGTGCGTCCTAATGAGAAGCGGACTTATCGAAATGAACAAAAACGTAAGCAATGCAACCAAATCGAGCACTGTTAATGCTAGTGCGAGATATTAATTTCTAGGTTCTCAAATGGGACTTAGAAACTGCTATGAGAGCCACCTTGCACAGGCAAACGGCAAGAAATCGAAGTTTGATGAAGATGAACCGAGAAAATTGATGAAAATGCAGAACGGCGTCATTTCGGCGAATTGAAAAGCATTGTGGGGCCTCTTCTGCAATTGCAACCACTACCACCGCGTACTCGTAGGCTTCAAGGTACTTAAAACATCGACACTGGTTCCAAAAGGGACGCATGCACCTCGTTTTTTGAAGTACGGCAGAGAAAAACACTCGGCATAAATTTATGACCGATGTGTTCTAAGCAAAATAAAGACACATTAAATATTTAGAATAATAGCTGCGTTTCGCTTTTGGCTTTTAATAGCTAGGCATTGTAAGCCAGGGGTGCCGAACATGTAGGGGGTCATTAAATAACCTCCAACACGCTGCGGTTGCACACAGTTTTTACCTCTGAAAAAGAAAGCAAGTCAGAAAAGTCCGCCCTTTGACTCATATCCTCTCCACACAGCAATGCGTTGAAAATCAGATGAAGTATTTTAGCATGCTTTTTTTCTGTGTCGACAGGAAATAAAAAATTATACAGCGATTAAAAAGTTGAATGAGAAATTTACGAAATGTCAGAATAGGTATTTCCTGAGAACCTATATAGAGGCCGTAAGTATAAAACCTCATAATGATAAACGAAAGGTGGAACCACATCTCGACGGGGTTCTACTTATTAATCTACGCCGCACTGAAAATCATCACTTTGGCTTTGAATTCAGAAGAGAAGCTCAAAACGCATAGAAAAATTTTACGTTGGAAGCATGACTCTCCCACCCCTTGCATTTTTATTTCCCCAAGAACATTGGTCACTACTCACGACACGTGGCATGAATAGATATTTGCTAAGGTTTGATCAGATATATAGCATGCAGTTTTAAAACGAAAAGGCACGAAAAGACAGCAAAGAGATGCTCAACAAAACTGTTAAAAGCAGTCAAGGATTAAATGGGAAAATGAAAAGAAATTGTTTAAATCAATAACAACGCAAAGTACACAGAAAATTAGCACGGCATAAAAGAATTACAAAAGTTTTGATTCCATTACAAATCAAAAATGGAAAAAACTTATCTGGTACTATAAAACCGTAATGTAAATTTTTATTCAGGAATACGTTTAGTAGCTATCTTTTTTATCCATCCACTTAACTAGATCTGTTTAAAACTCGCCAAAACAAACGGCACTGGTAAGAAGTGTAGGCTAAAGTGGAACTATATCGTACACCTAATCATGGTGACAAATGTATTAGCTCATCATCTGTGTTACTTCTGATTTGAATACGCCTTCACAGACAGATACGTATGACTTGAGCATCGTGTCTTCCTTGTTTTACCCATGGCACCGTATTTTGATTTATATTTTTCGGTGGTACGACACGACTTCCGTCTCGTTCAGATGTTATTTTCGTGACTCTGCTTTGCTACAACACCTTCTTCCTTGACGAAATAGCTTGAAGGGCAAATGCACCACTTCCTGAAAATTCCGCGTTATTCAAGGATTCAGATCTATATAGTCTCTAGGTAAAGCGTGGCGAATGCTTTAGCACCAGCATCTAATGTATTAACGTAACCGACGATTGAATTTAGGGCTTCTCCCAAAGCACCAAAGGAGTGCGGAAAAGTTCAGTGTGACGTCATGGCAGGTATGATTTCACATTACCGCTGCTGACCCCCGCACCCTGCCGTATCTCGTTGGATGCTGCTGAACAACGTTCGGCGGGCCTTGCCTTTGGTGGCGTTGGTTCTTTTTCCTTCAAAGCACGCGTTTGTTGGTTGGAAATGTGCAGGTATCTTCGATGACTTCATCATGCGCCCCCTACTTCGTGCTGTGCGCTGCGGAGAAGCTTGAAGGTCATTGTGTTTTTTATTCGGCGATTGCGTCGCCACTTCAAAAACTAGCCCAAAAGGCCTTCGCATGCTTTACGTGAACTTTTCAAACCTCCGACCGTATTAAGCTCGCCGGTTTCTAAAACCTAGGCACTTCACCTTTAAAGGATTCATAAAATAACCAGTGAAAAGTTTTTACGCTTTACTTACTTGAAGCTGCTTTTACTACGGTTAGATTTTAATTCCTCTTATTAACACCGCTTTTATAGTTGCTCCTTGCTTACACCACTTAACTACGAAATTATGTAAAACACTCTTCAAAGTTCCGCTTTTCGCTGAAAATAGCAGGTGATCCATTTTCTTGCCTTCACACCAACTTTGGCAGTGGTGTTGTCGGTTTGAATCTGAAGTGCGCAAATTCGCAGTGCTTTGGTTTCTTAAATTCGTACTTTACTGATGAATTTTACATTCCCTTTTGGCAAATAGTGAACGTTCCCGCTTGTATTATTCATGACTGCTCTCTGAGAAATCAGAGTGCGGAAGTTGCGCACTGTACGTACATGAGCTATATGCTAGTCGTTTGTCTGCCTCTTTTTTTTCCAAAGCAAGTGCATACTTTGAATGAAAACCAGTTGGTTGGTCAAGTACTGGAAGCGCTGATTTAGGTTGCCTCCCTTACTGCATGCACTAGCCACAGTTTAGCGTATTCAAGTGGGCTTTGTGGGAGCTTTGTAAGTTGTTCCTTGGAGCGCCAGTGACTTTAGTCAAGGCGTTTTCTTCCGGGCATCACGGTATCTTTAATACAGAAGAGCATTTAAAAGCTACTCGTTCGCCTCATGTTGGGCATAATTTCTTGCCCCAACGCCTTTCGGTCCTAACAGGAACGTCTGTCTGTCCGTCGAAGAAGCACGCCACGCATTTCTGCCGGCTGCTCGACTATACAGTAACGCCTTCATCGCAGAAAAGCAGCGTTCAGAAACTATAAACGCAGCAAAGACACAAACGTAGTGAGCGAAAAGAACTGATGATATACAGCAGCGTTTGCAGCATGAAGGTGAAGCAAAGGCTTGAAGGCCTTGAACATTGGGTGGGGAAGGACTCTTTACCGGTGCACGATTTATTGCTTGAAGGCGACTATAGATTACTTGTTCGGTGGCGTGGGAGACGACACGAAATACGAGCACAACAAAGAGGGCAATGAATTCTTGTTTGCTTACAACGCTGGGCGTCTCAGCATGGCAGCAAAGCACGGCGCTGTACGCACGCATTCTTCCAGTGAAGTTGTCTGGGTGTGGCAGAGACTAGACCAAAAGATTTTTATGTATATCTGCTCATCTCATCAATTGGATAATAGTTCTTTTCACAGGTGTGATTCAGGTGATCGCTCGCTACAGGCTGTACTAGAACCAGACCATTGCTGATTTTTTATAGCCCCTACCCAAACCCGAACAAAGCGTTCGAGGTGCGTCTCCATCCGTTTGACGGTGTCCTTCAACCCCGCATCCCGCTTGATGACAATCACTGTGATGAAGGTCTCAAATTCCGTACTCTTTTTTTCGAGATTATATCAGTTTTTTTTTCAGCTCGCTATTAGGAGTTTCTTCAGTTTGTGATGTTCTCGCGGGATTCACAATCTTATCTGCATCTTTTGCTCCGTGTCCTTCATTCAGTACGTTTCTATATTTACTTTTGTGTTACTTTCGAGTTTTCGATAGTCATTTTTTTCTTCCCGATAGACAGCCACTCCTACCAAGCCTAGCGCGACCCCGTGCAAAAGCTCCAAGTGCAAGATGACTTGGGTAATGCTTTCTTAAATTCATTACAGAGCGGCATTAGTAGGACGAAAAGTACAGAAAGGGAAAGCACAGTTTGTTGACGTTACCTTTAAACCTTCCTACCATACAAAGTCGAGCCAGACTACTGCGCCTCAAGTTTCTTTTCCTTCTTTTTAATGGCTGCATGAAAATCGATACAAGTAAGTACTTACTGGAATCAAATACACGTAGCACCAGAACAAAAATGCTAAACATTTAACTGAACACAGATTCCACAACGAAATATTCCGATACTCATTTTTCCCACAATCGATCCGTGAGTGGAACAGCTTGGCTAGCGATGCTGTCAATTGCGCATCACTCGAAACTTTCATCGCTTACATATCAAGCAATGCTGTATAGTAGACGCATGCGCGTTATGTTGCTTCTTGATTTCGTTGTCTGTTTGTTTGATATTTGTCAAAAGGTGACTTCTTGAATATGTACCCACTTTTTAGCTTTTTGTTTCTGTTTTCGTGTGCTAAATATTCTAACCTATCATTTACTCCTCTTATTGCAATTTTTAGCGTTTGTATAAACCAAGATAGAATGCATATCTCAAATTGCTTATCACCGTGCCTACTTCAAGTTTGTTGCTTTCAGTGTGTAATGTGTCCCTTTCCTGCAACGGCCTCAAATGTGAGGCTAGCAGTATGTTCAAATAAATAAATAAATAAATAAATAAATAAATAAATAAATAAATAAATAAATAAATAAATAAATAAATAAATAAATAAATAAATAAATAAATAAATAAATAAATAAATAAATAAATAAATAAATAAATAAATAAATAAATAAATAAATAAATAAATAAATAAATAAATAAATAAATAAATAAATAAATAAATAAATAAATAAATAAATAAAACAGACTCACTGCGGCCATTGAAAAAAAAAGAAGGCTTTCTTATGCGCTTCATTTGTGATTTTTTTTAATCAACGATGCAGCATACTTGAAACTAACCGAGTCGGACACTGTACTGAAACATCTCAACCTGGCGCTCATTGTTAAAGAGATAGTCCAAAAGAAAAGGCTAACAGATAAAAAATGTATTTTCGCTACAAAGGCATAAAACGTGAGGGTAATAGAGTTTGCGGTATAACGCACTTGATATTTTCTGTGAAATTCAGCTCAGAAGCTTTGTTATCTCGCCGAACACCATGACGCTCAGTTTTTGCAATGCATTGAAGTATGTGAAGGCATACGGAAAATAATGAGAAATGAACAACGAAGCGACCGATAAAACATTAAAGAGACTTTGTAGTCAACCGAATCCAGTTATTGTTTTCACTAAAAATTTATTCTTCAGCTCTTTTCGGCTATGTTAACGCTTGCCCTGCAGCAAAAGACGCATTTCTTGCGGAGAGAATGAGGTCAAAAAATCTTCCCGCCAGGCTATTCGAACCGGTGGCTGCCTAAGAGAAAAGGACCAGCAGACACTGTATTGGATTGAATGGCGCTGTATCTTAGCCTCCGAAATTAACCTCGCATGTGGCAGGTGCGGTTTTCGATCCTTAGCGCAGCCGATCATCCACCTGCTTTCCAATGCCTACAAGACCTCCCCCGGCCTGGCACTCTCCTCCTCTGCGGCGAAGTACTTAAAAAAAAAGGCTTTGGGATACGCCCGCCGTTCACACGTCGAAGTGCCAAATCTGCAGGAACAGTGTGTTCCTGAAAAGGTATTTTCCTATTTAGCCAACCCTATTTGTAAAAATTTTAGTGCTCGCCAGAAGAACTGGTACTTTGCATTGTTATTGCATACAGAGCGCTAAGGCTACAGACGAATTGCCACTTTACCATTCTTCTTGGTCTTCTTGTCGTTCTTTTTCTTTACATGGTTTTATACTTGTGCAGAAGTAAGAAACATGTATGCTAGCAGTAACTGATGGTCACGTAGTGCGATGTTTCCTTTAAAGCCCATGTGGGCGATGAGAACAAAAAGTAGACCTCAAATTCCAATCACACACACAGAATCTATATTTCAATCTCCACAATCCAAATGTTGCTTTGCCTACGATGCTTCAGGACAGACAGGTTTATGAGCGGTGTAATGACGAATTTTCATGTATAAGTGGTGAAATGAGGAAAGGAACGATCAGAGCAAATGTATTATGTGGTGCACCATGAAACGTGATTTCCAGACATTGATGAGGCTGATGATGATGGCTATGAATTTCTTGCGCAAGGACAGCCTTTGACCAAAAAGGAGGAAAATTTCTGAGCACAATGTGCGGTAGAAGACATATTTCGCCATATTCGAAATGAATTCAGGGTAAATGAGAAAAGGCTGCATCCGCTACAACATATGGTGGTGACCGGCGACATCGGGGTTCGAACGTCGCATGTCCAGAATGATTTCTGGCTTCTATTATGAGCGTATTTTATTTAGCGGCAGACTCCTGAGGCGCAAGAATTGTAGCAAACTCGTTACAAGCTGAAAGCAAACTGGTAGTTGGAATTTAAAAAAAAAAATTCTAACTTATCTACTCATCTTCTGGTAACCTACATGTAGAAAGCTGCCGTTTCATTGCCTTCGTTTCAACGAAGGCTTCTCGATAAATACTCATTCATAAATAATTACGTCTAATCATAAAAAATTGTGTACTGAACAAAAAAGCTAAGCTAAAAAAGTTGCACACCACCATTTATATACTGCACAAAACCCTACTGCGCGCGGCGTTTACACGAGGCTGGCGTTCTTGTGTGTGCACTCTCACTTGTAAGACTGCTTTAAAGCCTGCCAAGAAGTTCGCTTCAAACAGCAAAAGCAGGAATAAAATGAAAAAAGCAAAAGGAATAAAATGAGGCATCTTCTTTTTTGCTGTGATCGAAATGCCTAGACACGCTGACGTTCTTAAACGTGGATCACGTGCAAGTCAGCCTTGCTGTGAATACTTATAGAATCATTCACAGTATTGCAAAAGCCATATCCCAGAGGTTTAGAGGTAATCAGCGCATATCATTTGTTACCTTCGTTTGCCTTTCAACTAGTTGTTCTTTCATCAAAGTGCCACGTTGCATAGTTTTCACTGTGTGCTTGCCGACTACTAGGCTGTGAGTTCATCCATTAGCGACGCTGTTTAATTAGATGCACACAATGCTGAACTAACACCATGGTCGGTTAAAAAAAAAGAAAAAACATGACACCTAATGGCGGCATTAGCTTAATGAAGCACCCAGTGGGTCAGGCTTTGCATTCAAATCACCTTCAAGCCGTTTAAGCAATTAGGAAGTGCACTTTGTTAGCTTCTCTACCTTACTGTAGCGACTAGTAGTTTTTCGTTCGAGAAGGTTGCGAGTAGCAAGGCTTCCTTCTAATCTGGTATGCATTCTTGCCTGCGGTGCCTGTGTGTCTTACCCGGAACAGCTAAGAGCCAGATTTTGTTAGCTCAACTTTCAGGTAAACTCAAAACGATTTAGGATGAGAATGACGACACTGTGTCATGCTACATTAAATAAGAAAACTTGGGACCTTCTTAAACACATTCTTAAAGAAACTTCGGTAGCATATATGCAAGTTCACCTACACATATTATTGGAAAGATCGCCCCCCCCCCTCCCCTACCCCTCAAATTTTGGAAGCAGGTGCATCCAAGAAAATAAATTAAGGCGGATTTGCCGGTGGATTAAGGTGAGTGGGTGGGGATTAGTGGGTTAATTATTGTGGTTCAGCCCATGTTAGTGCGTGGATTAAGGTGGAAGAGAGCGTCAGGCTAGCATAATCTCATATGATAATCCAGTGGAAGGCACTCTACGATTTTAGTCCTCAGATTGTCAAATTGATGATGCTGAAGACGTCACCACCCTCTCGGCCAATCACAGAATTTCGTTACGGAGAACTGAGGTGGTTTGTGCAAGACATGAACCTAAATGCTATCCCATTAAAAAATACAATATGGACTCATTATATGAATTAGGAAATCGTGAAAAGTATAATAAAACGGGGGGTAAACAAACTGCCGCTTTCTTAGGCCTCACAGCCACTCTCGTTCTAACGAGCAGCATACACTTATCAACTACAAAAACAATAAAAAACCCGATAAAGCTAACACTTTCGAATTCACCACCATGAAAGCTGAACAACCCAGAATGAACCTGCACTCAGTGTGCTCTGTTTCCTTTCATTCTAGAATGACACGCAGACTGCGGCGTACGGCTGCCGAAATCCAACTCCTCGAGCACTTAGCGTGTAAAATGTATAGCCGAGACTTCACGGAACTTTATCCTCACGAGACATGTAGGAAGGATTTCTGGCAATTTCAGTACGAAATATGAGCTGCGGACCCTTTATCTCTCTTATCATTATACCAAGAATCGGCTGCCTTTCTGGCGGAAAGTTGCAGGAACGATAGCGAAGAAAGGCCGCGTTCTCGTCTCTGCGCATCGTTCCTTCGAGGCGGAGAAGAACTCAACAGCAAGTAAGAGACGGATGCGGGGAATTGGAGCACAAGAACGTCGGCCAAAATATGCCTTTGGCCTGAGGACAAAAGCAACCAGAATACCCGAGCATATCTCAACAGATTCTCAGCTCCTGCTGTACGTTCACGGTTCTCTTCGTGTCGCTGGGAAACCATGCGACAACAACAGAAAAAGAAACGGTGGGCAAGAACAGGATGATCAGGAACGGTCAAAAGGAAATCAGTGAAGCAATAGCGCGTCAGCTCAAGGTGCGGGAGTTCACGGTCAGTGATAAGACGTTGCATCATATTTCTCGAAAGTGCATGCGCACTCACAAGACGGTTCACTCGAGCGACCTTTCGGTTGCCGATGAGAAGTATAGATTTGTGCTCTGCCTTCCATGCACATCAAAAAATGTATAAGCACCTAGAACAAGTATTTATTTTTTTTGCTGCCGAACAAGTGATATGGGTGAACGAAGCGTCACTGCAACATTTGTTTTGTTTTGCATGTCCAGTCCGATTTTGTTCCCGTTCTAAAAAAAGGTAGGCAAACGATTTGAGCACTTACTAGGCCTACAGAACAGAGTAGAAGCACGTGCATCACGATGTTTCATTAGGGCGTGTCCGCTGCGGTGGCTCAGTGGTCATGGTGCTCATCTGCTGTCCGGAAGCGGTGGTTCGATTTCGGCCCAGGAGTTCGCATTTTGATGTAGGCGAAATGCTAGAGACCCGTGTACTGCGCGATTGTCAGTGCACAATGAAAAACCCCAGAGGTTGAAAAAACCCGGTGCCCTCGACTACGGCATCCTTCATAGCCTGAGCAACTTCGGGACGTTAAACCTCATGAGCTCAACAAAACAAAACCTGAGAAGGGCGGAGGCACAATTTTGCGCATTCTTATCTCAAGGCGGAAGTCTTTTCTTTGCTTCATCAGAAGGCAGCAGCTTTTTTCGCCCATTATTACTTCTCAGACAGATTGTAAATAAAGGCAGCAGCTTCTACCTACACCCAAACTACCCTTATGTAACAAGCACCATATCCTTCCAGCCGGCATGCCGACTGCCTGCTTTCGCGAACAGCTCCTCAGAGCGCCTTGGTTTGAGTATCGTGCGTCAGCTGTTGAAATAACCATTCCGCTCTCTCGCGGGTTGCTGCATCGCATTAAGGAGTAAGCTGTTCCAGCTGTATACAGATAACCTTCAACGCCTGTTGTGGCCTTTGCTGCCTCGCTTTGGCTCTAGGAAAATTGTTCCTTCTCTACTTCATTCGCTTGAAAATATCTGCAGAGGCTTCCCAGTGGCAACGCAAACAACTGAGAAGAAATAAAAGCCGACACATTATTGTCTTGCGGGCTCCCACAGAGAAACAGAACCGCCGACCATATACTGCGGAAGCAAAAGGCCAAGAGTGCACCCGTGCTGAAAGAAGCTAAAACATTAAGCTGTCTGCCGACTACAGATAAGAGCGATGCCCTTCTGTGCACGGCCGCGCACGCATCGACACAAACACTCGGAAGTAAGCACACAAAGAAAATCTAGTTATTAGGATAAATCGTTCCTGGAAGCGGTGATAAAGGTTCTCCTGATAAAGATGTGCATCCCGCAAAGTAAACAGCGCCTGCCCTTAAACAGCCAGTGCAAGGATTCCACGTGACCGAGCGCAGAGGTAAAGAAGAAACACATGTTGACTAAGGTCAGACTTGAAGTTACTGGATAACTTATTCAGTTACTGTCATCAGGCTATAATGACGTCAGACGTGTGTCTATTTCGGCGGGTCGCTGTCATTGGCCACCAGCCTGGCTATCATCTTGGCCAAATCAGGCGCGGATGCTGGGCAGCTATCAATGTTCGTGCAGAGATGTGATCAACATGAGGTGAATTAGCTCCAATGTCGCGCAAATATTCTAAGGGTGTGGAGGATTTGTCCTGGAATAGGTACGAATACGTGTTGACGTGAAAACCGAAAATTTTGCGCATTGCAGTGCCCTACCGGTTCTCCATGTTATTTTCGGCGCCCTTAGTCTTGACGATACGGAGAAACTAAAAGAAAATATACGCTTGTCACATCGTACACACGCAAACAAGAAAGGGGCCAGGTATGCCCAAATACATACCCAACAATTCGTGACAAAAGTATTCTTGAGGGGGAAACCGTTTATAAACGCAATTTTTTCATATAATGTCAGATTTCACTATAACAATCAGTATATCCGCAGATCACTCGACGGCAGTCTTGCAATTTTTTCTATTCACGGTTTTTGCTATCGTCAAAAGTGTTCCCCATTGGTTTTCTATGGCAGTCTTAACAATCCGATGCGATCAATAAACACTTTAAAAGAAATATTTTGCTACAGATCAAAAGAATGGACCATTACCTTCAATATTTTCATCACAGTATCTTACAATTCTCCAATTTTCGAAATTTTTGCCAGAGAAAGGTTGACATGATTGGGCACATGTTTCAGAATATATAAGCACTTTTCAGCTTATGTATATCATAGAATGCGTACAGTAGTGCCTGCTTGAATTCCTATTCTTTTTTCTTTAAAGCTACAGCTGCTAAGCGGCTTTTGCTTGGTTTCCTGTCCGTGCAGTAGCAGAAATACTCGTGTAACCGTTGGGTGCATTGCCATAGAAACCACTCGGAGGGTAGTTGCCGTAGAAGGAGGAGGGCATTACGAGAGCACAGAAATGAGCTACCGTAGGTGGGCCTAATGTGACCGACTGAAGAGAAACGCTAGTCGAAGTACGAGTATGTGCGAAAACTAAAAATAGCGCTCTACTACCATGCTGTGAAAATTGCGTTACACAGTGGTAACCATGCTGTGAGTTTTATTTCAACACAATACACCTATTTCACCTATTTCCTTAAGGTTGCGGACTGGAAGCCACAAAATCGGCTTGGCAGGATGCACGACCCCTAATAATTCACCCAGGCTGACAATACAACAATCTTAGAGTTCTTGAATTCACCCACCCTGCGTATACTTTTGCGGTACGGAGAAAACCTCAAAAAAGAAAAATTATCCGCATAGACATAATACTTACGCGAGAAAATGGTCTTATAGCGCCCGGCGACGCTATAAAGCGCCGGCGCTAAGATCGGCGTTACAGCGCGCGCTAGAGGAAAATAAAGACGGACAGCGCGTGCTCGTGGCGCACGCCCGGCACGGGCAGTTCGGAACTAGAAGCCTGCCACGCTGGTCGTCTCTCTCTGGTGCTCCGCTGCGACCCCGCTAATACCTCAACAGTGGTGACTCCGGCCTAAGACATGACCGACCCCAGCAACCTACCGCCCTCAGGCGGCCTTCCGCCTGACGCTACCTTGCGCCCACGGGACGTCGCAGCTCTCCAGCTCAGCCTACCAACATTCTGGCCCAAGTGTCCGCAGACCTGGTTCGCCCAAGTGGAAGCCGTCTTCCATCTGCACCACGTCACCTCGGAGGCATCTCGGTATCGTCATTTACTTTCCAACCTGCCTTCTGAGGTGGCTCAACAGGTAGCGGACATCATCGCTGCACCCTTGGGCGATACCCCGTACCAGCGACTAAAGCAGGGCATCCTGGACCGCACCACGGCGTCAGAGAGTGCGCGCCTCCAGCAGCTGCTCACCTACGAAGAGCTTGGAGACCGCCGCCCCTCCCAGTTACTCAATAGTATGCGGCAGCTCCTGGGAGCAACCAATGCAGACCCGAATGGCGCACTGTTGCGGCAGCTCTTCCTACAACGCTTGCCGCAGTCGACCCGCATCGTCTTGGCTGCTGCGGGCGACTTGACCCTTGACCGCCTCGCCCAGCTCGCTGATCGAGTCCACGACGCGACTTCTCCTTCCGTCGCCGCCCTCTCTTCTCCACCGGAGACCGCCGTCATTTCACGGTTAGAGACCCGGATCGATCAGCTGGTCGCTTCTATCGATGCCCTTCGGACGTCCTCTCATGCCCCGCACGGTTTATCCTCAACACCTCGCCGCCGTTCGTCTTCCCCGAGTGGTCCGCACTCGTCCAGTCCTCGCCGTCCGCGTCTCTGCTGGTATCACCGAACTTTCCAGCACAACGCTCGCCGCTGCACTCCACCATGCAACTGGTCGGGAAACGCGCAGCGAGATCACTGACGGCGGCGTGTGACCTCGCTCTTCAACCTGGCCGCCTTTTCGTCGTCATGGATCGCATTTCTGGCCTGCGCTTCCTCATCGACACTGGTGCCGAAGTCAGCGTACTGCCGGCCTCCAAAGCAGACCGTGCTTCCAAGTCACATGGATCTACTCTTCGTGCGGCCAACTCAACCTCCATCGCAACGTATGGTCTCCGATCCCTCACTCTGGACATTGGCCTACGGCGCACGTTTCGATGGGTCTTCATCGTCGCCGACGTACATCAACCCATCCTCGGTTCCGACTTCCTGACGCATTTTGATCTGGACGTCAGCATGCGTCACCATCGTCTCATCGACAGCAAGACGCGCCTTTCCATCACTGGCGTTATATCAGCTGTCGCTTCCACTGGAATCCGAACTCTGCTTCCGTCATGCCCGTATGCTCAAGTCCTCGCAGACTTTCCCGAGGTCACGAAGCCTTGTAATTTACATCAGCCACCCAAGCACGGTATCACCCACCACATTGTCACGCGTGGTCCACCTGTCGCAGCTCGCCCGCGCCGCCTCTTCGGTGAGCGTCTGGCTATTGCAAAACGGGAATTCGACCACATGCTCCAGTTGGGTATTATTCGCCCTTCATCCAGTAGTTGGGCCTCACCACTCCATCTGGTGCCCAAGAAAGAACCGGGTGACTGGCGTCCGTGTGGCGACTACCGGGCTCTCAACGCTCACACGGTCCACGACAGCTATCCCCTTCCCCACATCCAAGACTTCACTGGACATCTGGATGGCTGCAAGATCTTTAGTAAAGTGGACCTTGTCAAGGCGTACCACCAAATCCCTGTTGAGCCGGCCGATATTCCGAAGACGGCCATCACTACACCCTTCGGACTGTTTGAGTACGTGCGCATGCCTTTTGGGCTACGCAACGCAGCTCAAACTTTCCAAAGATTCATCGCTGAAGTGACGCGTGGTCTCCCGGCGGTATTCGCCTACATCGATGACATCCTCGTCGCGAGTCGTACTCCACAGGACCACGAGCGTCACCTCCGGGAACTCTTTCAACGCCTCCAAGAGTTTGGCTTGGTCGTCAATGCCCAGAAATGTGTCTTCGGCTCTTCTGAGCTCGAGTTCTTGGGCCACCACATCTCGGCGCTGGGAATTCGTCCATTGCCTTCTCACGTCCAGGCCGTTAAGGACTTCCCAGCACCAACTACCCTACGCAAGCTCCGTGAGTTCCTGGGCCTCGTGAATTTTTCACGGCGCTTTATCCCACACTGCGCCGAGCTTCTTCACCCCTTGACTGACCTTCTCCGCACCACGAAGTCCTCATCCTCTGCGATTTCCTGGTCTCCCGAAGCTCAGGCCGCTTTCACGGCTGCCAAACAAGCCCTCGCCGATTCAGTCGTCCTCATCCACCCTAGGACTTCCGCGCCCACTCGCATCATGGTGGATGCTTCCAGCGTGGCCATTGGCGCGGTGCTCCAGCAGAAGATTGACTCCGAGTGGCACCCACTGGGTTTCTTCTCTCGGAAGCTCCAGCCTGCTGAGACTCGCTACAGCGTATTTGGCCGTGAGCTGCTTGCTATCTACTCCACCATCCAGCACTATCGCCACTTCTTGGAGGGCCAGCCTTTTTACGTTCTCACGGACCATAAGCCTCTGGTGTATGTGTTCCGTACGAACTCTTCGAAGTACGTCTCCCGTGAACTTCGTCAGCTGGCCTACATATCGGAGTTCACAACCGATATTCGACATATCAAAGGCACCGACAACGAGGCAGCTGATGCACTTTCACGCATTTCCACCATCGGCGTGTCTCCACCTGCTGTGGACTGGCCCTCCCTGGCGCGGGCACAGCTTGAAGACCCTGAGCTGCACGCCCTGCGTGACCACCCTCGCGCACTCCGTCTGCAGCTCGTGCCTCATCCGTTTGTGCCCGGATCACTCTGGTGCGACATATCATCGCCTCTACCGCGACCGTTCATCCCGGAGGCCTTTCGTCGTGCCATTTTCCATTCCCTTCACGACATCTGCCATCCTAGCATTCGGGCCACGCAGCGCCTCGTTACCCAGCGGTACGTCTGGCCGAACATTAACACCGACGTTCGCCAGTGGGCCCGCTCGTGCCTTGCTTGCCAGTCCACCAAAGTGACACGCCATACCAAGACTCCCCCTCAGTCTTTCCTGCCGCCTGGATCACGCTTTGACCATATTCATATCGACCTGGTTGGACCGCTTCCCCCTTCTCAGGGCTACAAGTACATTCTGACGATGGTCGACCGCTTCACCCGTTGGCCCGAAGCCGTGCCCATTCCGGACATTACTGCGGAAACAGTTGCCAGAACCTTCGTTTCGACGTGGGTTTCCCGCTTCGGCTGCCCCGGCATTGTTACCACGGATCGCGGCCGCCAGTTCGAATGCGCCCTCTTCACTTCGCTCACCCGGCTACTCGGCACTAAACACTGCCGCACCACATCGTACCATCCCTGTGCCAACGGCATGGTCGAGCGGTTCCATCGCCAGCTCAAGGCTGCCCTTACTGCGCGCCGGGATCGCGAGCACTGGGTCGATCACCTCCCTATGGTGCTCCTAGGCCTTCGCGCCGTCCTTCGTCGTGACCTTGGCTGTTCGGCGGCCGAACTCGTCTTCGGTACCTCCCTGCGGCTTCCCGGAGACTTGTTCGTACCTTCGGCTCCCTCGTCCCAACCCCTTCAATACCTTCAACGCCTACAGGACTGTCTCCAGCACCTGCGCCCAGTGCCGCCTCGCTCAACTGCCCATCAAGTCTTTGTGCACCCGGACCTTGCTTCCTCGACGCACGTTTTTCTCAGGCGAGACGCTGTAAAGGCGCCTCTTACCCCTTCCTACGATGGCCCGTACCGCGTCCTCACCCGGACGACAAAGTCAGCGACAATCCTGCTTGATGGTCGTCAAGAGGTCGTCTCCCTCGACCGACTCAAACCAGCGTACCTCGAGACACCTCCCCAGGAGCTCCCCTCAGATGTTGCCGGCCCACCTGCAGACCTGCTTGCCGCTGTGGCTACTCCATCTCTGCCCCGTCGGCGCGTACATTTCGCCGTTCCGTCTAGGCGGGGGGCCCTATAGCGCCCGGCGACGCTATAAAGCGCCGGCGCTAAGATCGGCGTTACAGCGCGCGCTAGAGGAAAATAAAGACGGACAGCGCGTGCTCGTGGCGCACGCCCGGCACGGGCAGTTCGGAACTAGAAGCCTGCCACGCTGGTCGTCTCTCTCTGGTGCTCCGCTGCGACCCCGCTAATACCTCAACAGTCTCACGCAGCAATACCGACATAAAACGGTGGAATTCAGAATTCGGCGCACATACCTTTCCTGTCCACAAGATTGAATGTGCATTTGTGTGCACGCTGCGATGAAGACGAGAACCCTGAATGTAGGATTAGCATGCCCCCAAGGCGCGTGCTGAGTGAACAGCAGGAATGTCTGCCTAAGTGAAGACTCGATGCGTTGTAGTGTGCGCCGCAGGTTGCACGCACGGTCAAGGGAAAAAGTTGACGGGATTCGGAATCTCTCCCAAAACTTAGCTCTGTTCATTCTGTTTATTTCTGCCCTACCGTATAGAAAAGAAGGGCGACGTAGGTGCGCAGATATCTGCTGGAATGAATACTAGCTCACAGGCTAGCGAGGGAACGCAGAAAAATAGTTTTTTTGTAGTGTGTTACCGTTAGGTGCCTCACTGGGAAGAAAGCCGAGCCTAACAGATTGCTGGCTGAGCGGATTGCTGAGTGCTCGCAGAAGGCTGCGTGAACGGCCAAATAATGTGAGAATAAGCAATCGCAAAATGGCTATGCTGCTCGCCTACGCCTGGTCGCTAGCAATGCAGTGTACAAGGCCGGTGGTGAAGCGCTGCCCGTGAGACGGGCCGCGCCGTTGGAAGAAGTTTGGCAGCGAGTATTGCAAACTGCACGAGAAGTGCGGAGCGCCAGTGGCACATTGCCCCATCCCCCCCCCCCCCCCCCCTTCCAAAGCGTCGGGGTTGACTGCACCGTCTGTCTACACAGCCAATGCCAATAGTGCAGACAGGATGGTGGTTGGGAGTACAGGCAGGGCTCGAGGATCCATGCGTAGAAAAAAATGTTCGGTCATTGCGGTTGGCTGGCTAGGATGAGAGATGGTGACGACTACTATAACAATTTTTAGAGATTTTGCCTATAAAACACCGCTTTTAGTAAGAGTAATACTGTTGGTACTCGATTGCAGTAATCAATCCATCGATACTGGATAACATTAACTTGTCCCCAGTTGCGCATTATAGGCAAGCCCGGCTGTTAATTATCCTCGCAATAATCTATTCCACCGCGAAGTATGACTTAAGCATGCCTCCTTAGTCTCGCTACCCGGAACAGGGACTCTTCTTCAGTTTGCTCTCTATGTCACTAGGTAAGCTATTCCAGGAAGCTGTTTCGGAAATAACAGCTGCATGCCTATGATATTTCATTCCACCTGCATTGTTAATTCTGAGAAGGCTTTGTTTCTTAACTCCAAATATGAAGTTGTTAGTTTTATTGATATTACTACTATTATTAGAAGTAGCAGTATAGTAGAAGTGGTGCTGATTAGCAGAAGTAGTAGTAATTGTAGTAGTAGTAGTAGTAGTAGTAGTAGTAGTAGTAGTAGTAGTAGTAGTAGTAGTAGTAGTAGTAGTAGTAGTAGTAGTAGTAGTAGTAGTAGTAGTAGTAGTAGTAGTAGTAGTAGTAGTAGTAGTAATAGTAGTAGTAATTCTTAGCATGAATGTAATTCCGGCATACTGAGCGTGCCATTTAAGCTTTGGCCAGTAAAGCAAGTTCCGCGTCCTCTGCAGGAAGCAGGGGGCTTTTGCGGCCACATTTAATCTGGCGGAATGGTATGAGACTTGTGCCGGTCGTTTGTTTACCCTTATGTCACCCATTCGCTGCCGTATATATAAACCGAAGAGCCGTTTGTACACCCTGGAAGCACCATAAACGCGATCTTCCGCAAGCCACTGTGCGCGGGCTTGCCCAGCTGAGCTAGCAGATATTCGCTCCCTTTTCCCTGGTTCTTTATTGCCCTTCTATTCTGCTCGACGCTCCCCTGTTCACCGTTCCTGCTCCCCTCCCCTTTACGGTCATTAAACGTGGACGGATAACAATAATGCTTGTGTAAGCCCTGTATCACTATTGCTCCTGTGGGCCCTGGGAAAGAGCGGTTTGTTTCCTAATCGCACGGGAACCATCCGGTTGGACGACCAACAGCAACAGCATGGCTGGTAGTACAGATAGCTTGCACTTAACGCATTGCGCTCTCTTGGTCTGGTTGACCGAAGGGCGCGTTAAATGGCGTCGTAAGGGAGGACGCTGCACGGCACGAGTGGGAAATCTCAGCGTGAACGCCCGAAACTGATCAGCTCTGAGAAAAGAAAAGAGTGAGGAAGCTAGGCTTCGAAGGTTGTCTGCATTGGCGAGAGGTTGGAAGGACCGCTAATTAAAGGTCATTACTTTTCTTACTAGTCTCGAACAGAAATTAATCCATGAGTTCCTATATTTAGTTTTTAAAAGGTGGCCGCACGGCTACACTCGGAAGTTATTTGCTGGATTTCAATCTGCAGCGAAGAATATTAACGTGTTCCTTGTACACTGAATAAGTTCCGCGGCCTGGCTTTTAGACGGCACAAGTTATTTTCAGTTCATCAAAGTTGTAAAGTACTGTGCAAGAGCAGAAAGATGCTGAGTAAAGGCGCTGCTTTAGAGAAGTTTATATTCCGATTTAATTTAACCTCGCGTTTTGAGAAGCATTGACAATTCCTGGAAAAATTTGACAAACGGCATTTATACCCCGAAAACCTTCATACGTTACAATTTGTTGCAGGCTCTATTTCCATGCAATTGCAAGCCGCACGTATTCTTATTTTTCTGTTGCGTGGGATTGAGAGCAGTGACCTTTTCCAAGTGCCCGCGCGCAACTCCTCAAGGCCCTCTTGGGACTTCTGGCTGTCCCTCCCTTTCCCGATTAACAGCTTCTGTTGGTTATCCATGTGCGGAAAAATTGCGCAGCACTAAGTGGCCCTTCCACGACAGCATCAACTCTTTTTTTTTCCTCTTCATAAAGTTTCCTCTCTCCATCTTCCTGAAACCTTTTTGGCTGAAACTTCATTCTTCTTTCAATCTGTATCACTCGGATGCACCCGCTGCTTTTTGTTTCTGTGAAGATGTAGCTTTTGCTGTTCACTTTTTTTCCGACAGAAATTTTTTCTGGTTTTCGCTCCTTGAAATTCTGCAACCAAGCAGCAGTGATTTTTATCGCAGACCTCTTGCCGTATCACCTCTGTTTTTTCGTCGTCGTCGTTTCGCGCTGCTTAAAGAGGAGTAGGATGAAGTTTCAGGATGAGTGACAACGCAAATATATTAATCAGTATCCAAAGCTAGAACAATCTTGCTCGCATAGTGTATATAGTAAAGTCTTGTTTTCATGCATTAAAGTTGCCGATGCTGGCTTACGAAGTAGTTGTGAAAATAATGGTATAGGCGCTTGTGGAACTTTTACGAATCATGATATTCTTTAAAATACACTCCTGCGTGATTTGCTTATTTAGGAACAGCCTGGATCTTGTGCGTTCGACTCCTAGAAGGCATTCATGGGAAAGCAAATGTCGCGTGGGCATGTTCCTTATGCTGACCACAGCCTGTAGAAATTGCCGAATATAGGGTCAAAAAAGGGTTGAAGGGCACTGTGACAGGCTCACTTCTTTTTTGCAACAAAAGCAGCAAAGCCGCCGGTGTATCTGAGTTACCAATGACAGAGGAGCGGACGGTGGCGAAATGGCAATTTCAAAATTGTCACTTTATAGAACACCGTTCCTTGAAACGAAGTTGGTTGGTTCGCGCAGGCGGTTGGTCAAATGCCGCTCGGGGATGAAGTATTTTTCTCTTTCTCCGTCGCTCCTAAGAGCAACGAACTATCACATGTAATCGGCGGAACAACTTTACAACACCTTCTCGCTGGAAAATATTTCAAAATCTACGTGACCAGTGATGAGA